>NC_139230.1:147908862-148223556 GCF_977018435.1 Lepisma saccharinum | reverse complement strand
GATTCATTCGTTTTCCACTTGAGTGTTGTAATTTACTGTTGTATCCATATCCCGGGTTCGATATCCGGGGGAGACGCATAGTGGTTCGGATCCCACTTTAAACTGTAGACCCAGTCCCGATAAGCCGTACTGTGCATAAAGTGGACTTTAAATTATCAGGAACTGAGATAAATGGAATCACCTAGAAACAATTACATTGTTTTCCATTCACATACGCACTTGCTAGCTCTCGTCTTTTCAGTTTCGTTCATAGTACCTTTACCGTTGAATTCTTTCGTAAAAACACTGAAATATTGAAGTACGTCCCTTTTCAGTTTAATTCAATATTATAGCAAAGGAAAAACTATCGGATGCTGCTTACAGAAGGGGGAACACCACAGAGGAACAAAGTACAGAAACAAGAGTCACTTCACAGAACACAGCTGCAGTGTTGCCAACAGCACGAGAGAAAAACGGGCTAAATGGCAACCAAAATGGAGCTAAAATTCACATCCAAGGGGCTAGATTTACTAATCTTGGGTGTTTTGGTGCAACATTTCTAAAACTCAAGAACCACAACTAATCAACTGTCAAGATGAGGGACATACGCTCAACTAAATTAAAGCCCCTATCACACGGAACTGGATTTCTAGTTGGAATGATCTAGTTGACGCTGGACTGACTACCCATTTGCTAGTTTTCGCCTCACACGGTACTTGTTACACCGTACTTGTCGATAGTCTTTCGTTCCCATAATGGCGGCCGCGCGAGATGTAAACAACGTATCACTTCACACTTTTAAAATACGATAACTATCCAACCGAGAGGAATATCGCACCGCATTAAATGGTTTTTAGGTAGAGAAGAACGGCGCTGATAAAATACATACTTTACAACGTTTACTATACACGTATGGAAGAATATTTTAGCTTTTTCAATTGTAAACATGCCTTTCGTGTTGTATGCACTCGGAAGCCACGGACAAAAAGGGCTACTTTACAAACTCACAGAATATCTTCACATGGCCAAACTTTGCTCTGATTGGCTGTTCCACAAGAATCTAGTCGAAGAGGTTAGTAGCAATTAGAACATGTCCTATTCCTCAAAACCAGTCAAGCAGTCAGCCAGGCGGCCATGATTACAGCCCCTATCACACGGAACTAGATTTCTAGTAGGAATGCTCTAGTTGACGCTGGACTGACTACCCATTTGCTAGTTTTCGCCTCACACGGTACTTGTTACACCGTACTTGTCGATAGTCTTTCGTTCCCATAATGGCGGCCGCGCGAGATGTAAACAACGTATCACTTCACACTTTTAAAATACGATAACTATTCAACCGAGAGGAATATCGCGTCGTATTAAATATTTTTAATTAAAGAAGAATGGCGCTGATAAAATACATACTTTACAACGTTCACTATACACGTATGGAAGAATATTTTAGCTTTTTCAATTGTAAACACCGTGCACTCAGTCACCATAGATGGTACTCGACATGCCTTTCGTGCTGTATGCACTCGGAAACCACAGACAAAAAACGCTACTTTGCAAACTCACAGATTATCTTCACATGGCGAAACTTTGCTCTGATTGGCTGTTCCACAGAATCTAGTGGAAGAATTAGTAGCAATTAGAACATGTCCTATTCCTCCAAACCAGTCAAGCAGTCAGCCAGGCGGCCATGATTGCTACCTAAAAAGTTAGTTCAGCGCCAACTAGGGCATTCCTACTAGAAATCCAGTTCCGTGTGATAGGGGCTTTAATTTTCTTACCTTAAATAATTCATTTCCCCCGTAAATTGTGGTGCAGTAAATTACACAAAAGCATTACACATTTTCGGCATATCCCTCCTTCATATATATGCACACGCACACTCACACACACACACACACACGGCCGCACACACGAACTAGTCTCTGGTTGAGCCTCACTGTTACAAACGATTCGTCGATTCCGCATCGCATTTCTGTGAACATTCAAGTCCAGATGCAATACAACTGAACAAAGATTCGCATTCCTGGAATCGACGCTATCCGTAATTCGACTCGGGCTACACAACATTTCAAAACCAGAAACAAGGGGATAAAGTGAGAATGTGCACTTGCTACCTGCTCCCCAAGAGGGGTCGCAGGACGAGCTTGCAGTTTACTTTACTGAAAATACCATAAAACATTTCATTACTGAAAGGGCTAGATTTGTAGCAAGATTTCTCTCTGTAGGGCTAAAAAGCCCCTTGGGGCTTTTGCTGAATTTTGGGGCTGAGTACGTACTCAAAAGGGCCAGTTCTGGCCCCAAAAGGGCTAACTTGGCAACACTGCACAGCTGACAATGGCAAACTGTCAGCACTAGAGTGCGCGTCAAATCTCCTGCATATGGCGATAGCCAATAGCAGCGCACTGCAGCGGTGCCATGTCGAAATCTCACGCGGAAAAGAGACAGCGTGGTAGAGCAGAATAAGCAATGCCCACGTCTGCGATTCCCTAGTGCTGTTCGGCCGTTCAAAGCCATATGCAGGAGATTTGACGCGCACTCTAGGAAGGAATTCTCCTAGAAGCTTATCTTCCCGCTTCTGGGAAATTCACCCCTCTTCCGAGGTGTGTGTATCGCTTTGGAATTCAGATCTTCCAAACGAAAGATGAAACATATGATAAACCTTGAAATTCCTGGAACCTGGTTGGAGTCCACCAACTGCCCACCATCAGGTGACAAATTTAGTACAACTACTTTCTCTTTCCCTCTTCATATATTGTTTGCAAGAATCAAAGAATGGGCTTTTATATCGCAGCAGAAAATGATTTCCGGCTCAGTTTAAGTCCTAAATAGCCAATAATTTACGACACTTCCATATCACTTTAAGTGTCGCAAAGTAACTGTAGAAGTAACTGTTAAAACGTTACTTCTACCGTAAAAAAGTAACTCAAGTTACAGTTACTTACTTTCAAAAGTAACTAGTTACAGTTCCATTCTTTCAAAAAAGTAACTGTTAATTGTAACTGAGTTACTTGTAACTAGTTACTTCCAAACACTGATAAGAGTAACAAACTTTCGGCTTTATTGTATCTTCAAATGAACAATGTTAATTTCCAGGGTATCGACTTTCTTGAATATTACCGCAACGCAATACGAAGCGTTTGCACTTGTCTTCTCTAACACCAACTACTCGGCGCGCATGCCGACTCTTGCGATTGCATTGAAACTGCGGCATAAATTGCAAACGGAATTTACATTCTGGACGTGCCTTATATCGGCGATATATCGTCACGATATTTGGCATTATATATCGTGAGACGATATATTGCCGATATTACGATACTGAAAAAATATCGCCTCGTATCGTCTGTGACGATATATCGCGATATCAAATTTCCGATATAATCCATCCCTCGCTATTAGCCGTCCAGAAGAGGGTTACATGCGCTTCACCACAAATGGACCTGCTGGCTTTTAACATGTGTAAGCTACACAGTCTATCGCTACGAGAAAGGTTGCAAAGGGTTTGCCACATTCGTCCAGCTGTCTTTGTCCCCTCCCCTTATGTTGAATGCCAGCCTGTTCAAACACTCTTTATCATGTCGACCCAATCTTCCATATTGCGTTTCGGGTCAGCGAGGTCCAGTGAAAACCGACTTTCGGTTCGACATTTATCCGAAAAGTTATCTTTGTCTACGTTTAAAGTGCTCTTTGCTGATAAATTAACAAAGCACCACGAATGCAAGCACAAATTTAGGTAGGCATCGTGTTTGCTTAGCTCTGACATTTGAGGAGTGCACTCAGACGAGTCAAGTTGACTACGTTACATAGCGAACTGCTCATTCGACTAGTTAATGTAACGAGCTCGCACGAAAACACAGTGTGCAGGTTACAACGGAAGGAAAGTGTATTCGAAGGTGGTTAGAACACCTGAATGCAGTCTTATTGATTGCAAGGCGACGTTGCTGGTAAACCATCGGGATGGTGCATTACTGTAGGATAATAATGCTGAAATAACTTTCAAAATGTAAAATTCTAAAGTAACACTAAAACCAACGCAAAGTGCCTTCTTTTTGCGACTGGTTATGAAAGAAAATATCCACTTTGGGCTACGATTAACGTAATTCGCATATCGCCATTAAAAGGAAATAAGACACAATTTCCAGGCGATTTCAGTTACATTCTGAAAATGCATTACATTCATGAAAACAAGCAAGAGCCAATCAACAAAAAATAATATCATTCTCGTACTCAACAACCCAAAATGTGTGGATCGATATTTTTATTATTTCTGTAAAAATGCATTGTAGAACACTGTATTTCAAATTCTGGAAGGAGCCTGTGCTCGCTAAGCCCGCCTGTCTACACCAACGACTCCAGGTAGAATTACCAGATTACTATGGGCAAAAATAGGATACATTGTTCCAAAATGTACGTCATTGACACAAAATGTAGGACACAGTGAACGTTAGCAAATAATGTGAAATTGACACATTTTTAGCTTAAAAATAATAAATTTTTAAAATTGATCCTTGAGTACAAAATTCACAATCAATAACACTTCCGTGTGTTGCTGCATACTTCCCAAGGAGTTCAATTTTTCTCAATTCCCTCTCACTTTAACTTTCTTTCTACTGCTTAAAGAAATATGTTCTCAATGCAAATCCTGTGATGCTCAATGATGTGATGACATTTATCATGGATTATGGTTTCTTTCAAATTCCTCCCGGTCGTCGGGCACGAGACTTATATGTAGGACAGGCCATGGTTCTAAGACTTTATTTATTTATTCAAGTATAATATCATATTAAGGACTTTCTTTGAAACAAAACTCTTAGTATCATGAGACAGACATGTCCTGGAGAAAGAGGACGTCTGGCAAACAGACTTCCAGAGGTTCTGGGTTCAAGTGTCGTCAATGGTATTGGGGGTTCAATTGTGAGTATGTGTGTGTTCTTTCAGTTAATCATCTTCATCGTATAAACTAAAGAGGGAGAATAGAGATTTAAAATAAAATTATTAAATAAACGTACTCTCTGTTCTGGATTAGAATCCAACTCTCTGTGCGTGGCTTCATACGTTAGCACGTCAAATGACTCATTTTCCTCCAAAAATAACGTACTGAACTCACGTTGATGCATCTGCATCTGACATTTCCTTTCAAGTGAACAAACTTTATTAAGTGATATAAATATTATGTACCTCGAGAATGTGTTCACCTTTTCTTATCTAATATGGTTATCATTACTATAGTGCTGTTTCATTTCATATTCGTAATTACAAGGTAAATTCCGTTATGAATGCATCTATGAGAGCCACGTTAAAGCAGCATTCCAGATACTTAGTGATGGCTAGCAATTACTGACATATAATGAAATGGATTTTGTGTTCGGCGTCAGAATACATTTTGAGTGTAAACGCAGGTTTGTGGATGCAGAATCCGGGTAATTTACTATCCTGATTTCGGAGACAATCCGGATTTAGATTCGAGACCCATTATAGCTGCTACGTGTCTTTCTATCCGATTTCACTATCCGGATTTGGCCATCCCTATTGCTCACAAGAACGGAAATGTGGCAAGGCACTATCTATTCCTTAGGCCTTCCCGATGGGGCAGTGGTAGCGTCGTCGCCTTGTAATCAAGGTGTCCCGGGTTCGATACCCGGTGGAGGCACATAGTGGTTCGGATACCACTTTAAACTGTAGGTCCAGTCCCAATTAGCCTTACTGTGCACAAAGTGAACTTAAAACACCAATTCAATAAATCAATCAAAACTATCTATTCCGCTTATCAACGCGTCAAGTGTCACTATATATATATATGGGTACCTGGGGTAAAGGCGTCCGGAGCATGGTGCCGATGACATCACTTTCACTATCGGATTAAAAATTATGGATACTCGTGGATACTCGAGTTAGGCTGCAATTAAAAATTTACCAGTAGATACACAACGAGATACATCAAAATTCAGCTTATTCAATCCTGCGTTAAGCTCGTGGAACTGTGTATATCGTGAAATGTCTGGAACGCTCGATCAGCCACGAAAAGTGAAGCCACTTTTGCGATTAGTTCCTCCTGGGAAGAAGGGAAGAAAACTAAGTTTTCCTATAGCTACCATTGGTTGTCAAAACTGGGGGGGGGGAGGCATGAACAGTTTATTTTCTCTTGGTAAACAAGGTTAGCATTAACAGACCATAGTGCGGGGCAAAAGGTGTCTACCATGTATTTCATCGCCTTTTTGCATTCCTATAAATCGCAATCAAATAAGATATAGTCATATTTGTTCATTCAAAAATAAAATTAGAAGTCTTCTTAACTATATGTAAACCGAATCAATATTGACTTAGATTATTTCCCGTAATCTAAATTCTATTAAAAATGCTTAACACGGTACGGTCATGCATGTATTTTGCATATACTGATGGTCCAAATGTTCATTAACATCCATTTCTTGCCTGGGTTTATTCGTGTAATGTGGGCCAGTATCGGATACCTACATGAAAAGAATTATAGAAGGAGGAAGCTATTTCGTACTTTACGTCGTGTTTCTTTCTCCCCCAAAAGCTAATAGCGACGAAGAGAATGATTGATGTTTAGGTAAAATCGATGAAGACACTCCCGAAAGAGCACTTATATCAAGGTCAGGACTTGAACCCATAACCTATGGTGGCGAGATCGAGAATCGATCCCTCAACGCCTTCGACCACCGAGGTAGCAGGAGGAAGGATTGCGAAATGTACTGGTACAGTGGGATCCATGAGTATTACCGTGCAAATTGTCCATCGCCATGTGCATGCACTTTATTTGACCCAATAAGAGCTCCAAGAATTGAAAGAAAACTCAAAACAAGCTGTTAATAACTTCTGCACCAGCATACATAAAAATCCATCCCTTACAAACACATACGATGTAAGAGAAAAAATAATGAAAATAGTCATAAACAATTTGTACGGTAATACTCGTGGATCCCACTGTACCAATATAGTTTAGAAAACTCATTTTAGGGAGGTTTCCAACGGAAGCGACAAGTGACAGGCAACAACCCACGTAACACTCGACAAGCGACACGTGACGCTTCGGTGTAAAAAGAAAAAAACATTCACCGCGCACGGGTGAACAACAGATCGAACCGACACGATGCATGCTATTGAGATACAGTCCAGTCCGAGCGACACGAAAGCGACGAGCAACACTTGCAACTTGTCGTGACGCTGTTTAAAAGATTGCATTTATTTCTGAGAGTCTGTTACGTGTCGCTCGTTGCTTCGGTGTGAAAATTTCCTTAGGGAGCTTTCAGACCGAAGCAACAACGACACGCAACAGGCGGCTTATTATATATGGTTTGTTTTAATGATGGCGTGATATATAAAGGTGAGAATTGCTTGCTAATGCTTTCCAACAAGTTTCTGCTAGCTTTTATTGAAGAATCATTCGCATTAATAAGTGGTGCCATTATATGAGAATACATCTTCTATTTGCACTGCCGTGAATGTCTTTTCAGTGACAACTCCGGAATCCTCAATTTTTACTCATACTCTCTTTAAAAATACAGGGATATCGTTATTTTAATGATAAAGCTCGTGGTGTTTGAATATAGGTGAGATACTCCTTGTTAATGTTTCCTAATAAATTATACTTTGTTTTTATTAACTTATAAGTCGTAACATTATGTTTGCAGCCATAGAAAAAATAGTCTGCTTCAGCTTTTCTTCCCTTCTAACTTGGCGTAACTAAGAGAGAAAGGCTTCACTTTCGCACCGAAAAATAGTCCTTTCAATTATTTATATATACAGTTCATTGGTCAAGCTAAGATAACTAATTTTTCTTCTAGTATGCCTTCGATTTTTTATCGTCGTGAGAACAAAAAAAAAAGTACCGTTTTTTTGTGTTTTCCAAACGACCGCTCTCTCTGAAATTATACAAATAGAAGAACTTGTAGTCCGATAGTGATGAAATTTAAATACAGTGCAGATTTTTTAGACCGGCCAGAAAAATGTTGTTATGAATTTTTTGAACCAACTTTTTCTTAGTATTGGATAGTCCTGCTAATACGATCTTGGTCTTGTTTTGAACCTCTTTGCAGCTGTTTATAAAACCCATTACCTATCATTGTCAATTCACGTTGCGAAACTGGTTTTATACAGATTTTTATTCAACGAAGTAATGATGCGTGTTGAACGTGGCGAGTGGCGACACCGCTCGCAGTTTCCAGGGTTCAACGGATATCGCTGTAGTGACAGCACGTACAGTCCTTTCGCACGTAGAGAATTGAAAAATCCAACGTTCTCATCTTTCGGAATGGTAACACGTGCCTTTTTTAAAATTCATCTTCTTCTTCTCAGGTTCCAGCAGGGACTCGCCCAAAGCAATCTGGGCAACACTCTTTCTGTAGCCTGTTTTGGCTGCAATGTGAGGATAATGAATGGAGGCGGCCAATGCTTCTGTTGCTGATTCAGACGTTCATTGCTTGAGGATCGCCTCATCAGGTGACTCGGCATCACTCCAGTCATCTGACTTGCCATTACAGACTTTCGATCTTGCCACCAAAGTTCCTGGGTTCGATTCCCGTCGTGAGTATCGGTGTTCTTCGTGAGTATCCCTTCATTAATTACACCTAATCATCACTCAACCCTATCGTCGCGATTAGCCAAAAGTAGCAGAAAAGCAAAGTCAATAACCACATACAAATATAATTAAAATAATAATTACGAACACTGTTGCATTTGTCGATCTCTGAAAATTTATCTATTTTAAAAAAAGGTGGCACTTAAATTTTCCTTTGCCGATATCTGGAGCAAGTTGCTTCAAACCCTTGCCAAGATTGTTGTATTTAATATGCAATTTATTACATATTGCAGGTTTATCTCTCTTCATTGTGACCCAATTGAGCTTTCATTTCACTCATATTAAAATACATTGTTAATCCCTATTATGCAGACACGTATCTAGAAATACATTTCGGGATAATAATATTAATAATAATAATAATACAATTAGAATACTTATGAAATAAAATTAAAATAATATTAATTAAATATGTAAATTAATTAATATTGTATTGTTATTATTACATGAAAAGGTAAATAGATGGTAAAATAATATATACGTAACAGCCTTAACTACCATACGTGTAGTTAAGATCGCCAAAAAATTGTATAAAAACAACTGCCCTGTCAAGGAAACTAATGTCAAATAGATGGATTGATTTGTTGTTTTAAGCCCACCTTATGCACAGAAAGGCTAATCAGGACTGGACCTACAGTTTAAAGTAGGATCCGAACCACTATGTGCCTCCACCGGGTATCGAACCCGTGACCCTTGATTACAAGGCAGGACCTTACCACTACGCCATGGGGGAGGCCCTCAAATAGATAAAGAATTGAATATTCATTGAATAAAAAAAAGGAGTTAGATCCAATTGTAATAGGCAAAAATAATTGTGCGGTTATCACTTTTAATTGCCTATCACAATTGACGAAAAGTGAAGTTGCTGATAATATTTTATGCATATTATCATAAGTAGTAGTGTGGAACTGTCCTTCAAAACCGTATGAGCAGTGGCGTAGCGCAGTTTCCTGGAACCCCCTGCAACTAAAACATTTCGGGCCCCTGCAGAAAATTGAAGTACCTTGTCACACTATAGCTAAAAAAATATCTAAATTAATCTGAAACACGTAACAGGTGTGGACTATGTGGGAAATTTGTCTCGGTTCTTATTTGAATATGAAAGGTTTGGCCCCCTTCGAAAATTTGGTGAGATGGGAAGTTACATTATAAATACCACACATAAAACTAATATTAGTGGTAAAAGTTCATGAATTACCAAGTTTTATTGGTTATTGCGTCGCAGTGGCGGCGATTGGATTCCAAAACTGGGGCGGGGGGGGCAAGGGCAGTTTACTTTCCCTTGGTAGATAAGGTTTAGCATAGTGCGGAGGCAAAAGTGGCAAAAAGTGGAGGGTAACTGCCCCTCCCCAATCGCCGACATTCATTGTGCGGCAATATGTCGGCAATAAAAACAGACTGTTCGAGCAATTGAATCTTCCTACTCGATTCATAACTTAGACAATTTATACTCTAAAGGTTCCGACAAATGGTATATCTATAAAGGTGGGAAATTAAGGATTTCTTTCCTATTTGAGGCGATCTGCAAGCATTTCTGAGGGCCCACAGGTTAAGTTGCCAGGGCCCCTCTGATTGAGCCAGTACGCCCCTGCTTATTATCGCAGACATCGTCTTATGATATGTTACTGGGAAACTCTCGACCACATCCCACATGAAATAATAAAACAGTAAGTTTTTTTGTGGTGCCCTTTGACTCGTACATGGAACAGTTCTTTTCCACCACTGTTCATATCTATATTTCATTTCTAATTATTTTCTAATATCATTCAAGAATTCTATCATTTCTTCATATTCCTACGTTTTCCAGCATTTCTCTGATTTCGCAGCAACTTCTTGCCAGTATTGCTGTAAGATTCCCCCTCGCAAACCCTAAATCGCCACACATGGCCCATGACGGATTCGCCCCGAGTCTAGCCTCGCATCACAGCCATCTTTACTTCTGAAATCCCTATGTCTTTACACTAAACGTTCTTGCGAATATCTTAAATCTGGCAACTATCGGCTAACCTAGCTCTCTCTTCTATTCATCTTTCCACTAATGGCCCAGAGGCAGCCACTGCTATTGTCAACTGTGTGTCTCTCTCCAGCCATTCTGGCGACACAAGTCATAAAACTCATTGTCTCACAATAACCCCTTTTATACGTCCCGATCATCTGGTCTGCATCCTCCTGTACTGGTTGCAAACTCCAAAGATGTGTCACTAGAATTATAGTAATATAATAATATGGTTGGATACTTTGCTTTGGTGTAGCGGGGATATATTGCCTGAAGGCATAGGAGGTTTGACATCACTGCAAACTGTCCTTTGCTGCTTGTAACTTTTCCCTCCAAATTTCCACCAATAGAATTCAAAACGTCAACTCAATTTCGGCATAACCATAACATTCTAAATTTTGTAAAAACAGTTTTGGCTCGAGTACGGTGAAAGACGGAGGTGTCGAATACCATCGAGATCCGTCGGTGACCACTAAGCAGTACCGAGTGTAAGAGATATTATGGTGGACAGTGTTAAGATACCTAAGTGTGTGAGGTGACAAAAACAAGTTGACGTCCAAGTTGCTATGCTTATTTTCAGTACAAGTTTATTGTGCGGACAGTGTTATAAAATACATAAGTGTGAGCAAGGAACTAAATGCACCAATGGATCGGTTTGACCAATGCAGAACCGGTGTTTTGATAAAGGACCACAGGACGCAAGAATAGGAGCTTCACCACGGCAGTGTCGTCCAGGAACCCATGGAAGGGGTAAGAAAACGAAATTAAACAACAGTGCGCCAGCCCAGGTGATTCAGTAATCATCCCCTCTCGAAAATGTCAATCACAACAACTAGAACTTTTTTATCTAAAAACTTTCTTCTTTACTTATCTTAATCAGCATTAAACTCAAGAAAAATTGTTTCCAATCTTTTTTTTGATTTAAGTAATTATCTTGATTTGCAATGAAAACCTTCAGTGGTGTCCCACCCCCACCGACTAGCTAGCTGGAGGCGGACTGTGGTGATTGTTTCATTGGTATTTGGTTGTGTCTACCGAAGGATTAGTCCTTAATCCTGAAGGTAGCGGCACCCTAATATCCGTGCCTCTTTGGCAGTGACCACTGTCCGCCGATGCAATGGAAGAGACCATTGCATCCAAGGATGTTGAATTGTACCATCGCATCTTTCATGACGCTCTCAACGTGGGGCTACCATCTCTTTCATTGCATCTCCAGTAACATTTTCACGGCGCCCAGGCAATTTAATCACGTTTCAGCAGGGGGGTCTCTGGCCATATTAGCACTGTGTTATGATATCATTTAATTGTAGCATGCTTGTTTGTTTAGTTTTGTGCATGTCTTTGGTATGTTGTTGCAACCATGTTCTAAAGGGGCTATTTAATTTATCTTATACTTGTGTTTGCATAATCTTCATTAACAAATTGTCAAATCGTCAGTTGACAACACTGAACTTTCGTCCGATTTTGAGTGAACAGTAGGGAACTTTTCCTTTCGTATCCCGTTATCTATTGACCGTTTTGTTTGGGAAAGCGATTACCATGCCTTTGACGCGGCTACAGAAAAATCTCGTACAAGAAGCCGGTTTGCATGCCACAAGCTCAGCAGGGAACCTCGAAATGGAAGGCGCTGAAAATGAAAACGCCGTGCAGCAAATTTCTGTGCTTACAGATGTTGGGTCTCCGTCGGAAAATGTCAGTCTCTCACAGGTCATAAATCTTGAACAGCCGCCGACCACTATTGAGGATATGTTTATACGTTTAACCCAGATAATTCAGATTCAAAATGAGCAAATAAATGCCAATATTAGCAATTTACGTAAAGAGCATGCTATTAGTATACAAGCGCTCAGGGAAGAAATGGCAACGAACAGGTCAAATTTAGAGGCTAGGATTGATAATGTAAGGGAGGAAAATAATCAAAATGTAGAAGGCTTACGTAACGAAACCGCTCAAAATATTTCAGCTTTGAGAACCGACATTGAAGACGCTAGAGAAGAAACGGCGCGAGATATTTCGTCAATAACAGAGAGGATTACGCGAGTGGAAACACAAGTCTACGTTCGCGTCACTGATTTTGAGAAAAACATTGCGCAAGATGTATCCACGCGGTATGAACGTTATGAAAATCAGTTCAGTGATCACTCACGATCAGTACAAAAGGACTTATTAGAAATTTCAGGGCAAAATGAAACGCTGCAATCCGAAATTAGGATAAATAATGAATCTATTAATGAAATTAGGCAACAAATGAACAGTTTAGACAATGACTTGCGAGAAATTCAGAATTCGCCTCAGCAATTATCAATTCAAATTCGTAAGGAATTACAGGAATTAAGTACAAATTTAAACAAGAAAATTCAACAAGAAGTGAGGAATGTAGAAAATAATGTTAACCGCGACGTGAGAAGTTTGGAGCAGCAGGTTACGGAGTTACGCAGTCAAAATTCTAATGGCACTAATAGTGAACAAACGTTTGATGACAATTTCGGAAATGTAGCTCAGAATGCATTTGATGTCCCAACTAATTCGGAAAGTAATGACCAGATAAGTTGCGCTGTTGCCAAACAACTGTTAGATAGTAAATTGATACAATTACCATATTTTGATGGAGAAAATGCCGAGATTAATGTGCATGCGTATCTAAGAAACTTGGAGGAATACTTGTCAATTATGAACATTCCAAGGAGGCTATATACCAAGGTGTTACGTCAGACATTAGGGGGTCAGGCGTTAACGTTCTTTGAAGTGTTTGAAGGAACCATTCAGTCTTTTGACGATTTTAAGGCTTTATTTCTGAATGAATATCTCTCAGACCACCAATTAACTAACATCAAGCTTACATTGTATACATCCAAGTACGATTCGAAGAAATCTGAGTCTTACGTCCAGTATGTGGTGAGAATGGCAAAATTAAACACTGTCTTAAATCCACCGTTGCCAGAAGATGAACTTATCAGAACATTAGCCAGACATTTTCATCCTGGTCTGCAAAGAAATATCACTGCTGCGAAGCCGAAGACGTTATCTGAGCTTATATCGATATTGAAGGAATTCAGTATGATTGATGAGGAAAGAAATGTAACAATGAACAGGAACAACAGAAACCAACCTCAGAACAATACTCATGGTAGGCGTGGCCAGATGCATGCCGTAAACGCAGCTCAGGTGATGACTGAACGTCCACGGGAGGATAGAATAAACGTAGGACGTCGCCAAGCACGGAATGAATATATTCCAAGGTATAACCGCCAATACAACGACAACAGGAATGAATATCAGCACTGTTCGAACAACAATGAAGCAAGCGCCAACCAAGAAGGCAGAAACGAGCAACGTCAAGCTAATGTAACACGTGCCAATCAGGGAAACGCCACAGGTTCTCTTCCACGCAATTCGACGGGGGAGAGAAGGAAATTCACAATAGATTACTAAATGGCAACAATGCGAACATATGGATGGAACAATCAATTTCACAAAAGGAACTTCGTTCACATGTTAATAATAACAATAATGGAATGAAAATGGACGAACCAAGAAGATATGGTGGATCTGGCAACAATGAGCATGGTGAAGTAGCCGACGATGATAACAACGTGTCCATGGCCCTCTCAGGAGTTATTGATGTAACAATGAATAAAATGACGACGAATGCCGACAGTGGAGCAACGTCACAAGAAACTTTAGATAGAGCGATAGGAGCTCTCGAAGACGAATTCTGGGAAGATGGAGGGAAAATGTACCCATCTTTAATTACGAAGATTCGTGCTTTGCCTGAGGCCAATTGTACGATTAATAATACCGAAAGCATTTGTTTATTAGACACAGGATCTACGTCATCAGCTATATCACACCTTATGTTACAAAGGATACAAGAAAATGAACCTCAAACATCGGTTATCGGCGTATCTAATCTTATTATTAGGACAGCCACGAAAGAAAAGCCAGTGCGAATTAAACAACAAATTCTTGGTGAAGTTAGACTTGGCAACACTGTTATTATTCATCCATTCTTAGTTGTTCCGCACTTGAGATTTGAAGTTATAATCGGAGCTGATTTCTTTCATGAATATCAAGCCAATATTGATTTCGAAAAGGGACTTTTGAATTTCACGAATCAAGATGAGAAATGTGCAGTTCCATTTCGCAAGAGCGATGTTTCCATTCAGCCACGTATTGTTACATGCATGATTCAAGAACTTCTTTTGCCAATAAATGATGCGGATCATATTAATCATTCATTAGAACCATATTGTGATGATTTCAACATAAACGCTTGCCAAACAATAAATGAGGAAGCTCTAAAGTTGCCTACGCGCACGGAATATTATTCCGAGGAAGAAATTAAAAACATTGTTTGTAAACAAGAAGATTTAGATAAAACACAACAAGGTAAACTACTGAAATTGCTGTTGAATTATCGGGACGTGATGTCAGATTTTTCAGGAGACGTGAAGAAATATGAATATAAAATTAAAGTGAAGAATATAAAAGAATTTCAGGCGAAAACAAATTACATTCCTTTGGCTTATAAGGAAATAATAGATAGAGAAATAACTACTATGCTGGAGCAAGGTGTCATTAAACGAGGATATTCCGCCCACACCTCACCCTTATTGATTGTAAAGAAGAATGATAATACACCTAGAGTATGTCTCGACCTCCGCTTAGCGAACCGATTCATTGAACGAGATGCAGAGAGGTGTGAATCAATTGAAGATATATTATATCGACACCAAGGTGCAACTTATTTTGCCACGCTTGATTTGTCACAATGTTTTCTATCTATTCCACTGCACGAGGAGAGTAAGAAATACATGGCTTTCGTTTATAGAGGGAAAACTTTCGTCTTTAACAAGATTCCGTACGGAATGTTAAATTCCTCGAGTGCTTGCGCACGCTGCGTAGAACAGGTTTTGGGGAGCGAGGTTCTCTCTTACACGTCTGTTTACGTCGATGATTTACTGTGTAGTGCCGACACTTACGATGAACTTTTGTCAAGAATAGAAGCCATTCTGGAGAGATTGAAAAGAGGAGGATTTCATGTAAAGCTTAGAAAATGTTCATTTGGAAAGAAGGAGATTAGTTATTTAGGTTTTAATTTAACCGGGTCAGGAATAAAATGTCAACCTGAACGGATAGAAGCCATTGAACAACTGCAGCCACCGAAAAACCAGAAAGAGTTAAGAAAATATCTAGGATTCGTTGGATTTTATAGAGCATTCGTGCCTCAGTTGTCATCGTCAGAAGCTCCATTGTGCGCTTTACTGAAGAAGGACACTCGTTGGAAGTGGGGTCCGTTGCAGCAGTCCGCCTTTGAAGAGATAAAGGAAAAATTCCTGAACACAGTTATGCTTTATTATCCTCTGAAAGGCAAGACATTTCATTTGAGTGTAGATTCGTCAGCCTATGGAGTTGGGGCATGTTTATATCAAAATGATGAAGATGGAAATCAACACGTTATTGCTTTTATTTCACGCACTTTAACCGCAACTGAGAAAGTATATGCTGCGACAGAGCGTGAGATGCTCAGCCTAATTTATGCAATCAAGAAATTAAGGCATTTCCTCGAAGGTAAACATTTTATTGTGGAAACAGATTGCAAGGTATTGACACACTTGTGGAAATGTTCTTTCACTAACAAGAGAATACAAAGATGGTGTTTACAAATACAAGATTTGTGTTTTGACATTAGATATGTGCCAGGGAAGCAACATATTGTGCCAGATTTTTTAAGTAGAAATCCGGTTAATACTGACACTGGAGTGACGGAATGTCACACTGAAACCATTGACACTGAAGAAGTGATCGCAACAATTGATTATGACATTGATACGAGGGTTGTCCCTGAATTGAAGAATATGACCGAATTGCAGGAAAATGACGAGAAGTTGAGAAATATTATTCACATTCTAAAGCAAGATGATAACAGAAAACTTAGTCTTAAGGAGAGAAAAATCAAGAATCTTCATAAGATTGAAAATAACATTGTATTTAGAAGAACGAATAATGGTGCAAATGATTGGAGAGTGTGTGTACCCCAATCGATCATTGCGAAATTGATTTGGCATATTCATACCATTCGTGGTCATTTCGGAAGTGCGAAAGTATTCGCAGAGATGAAAAAATCCTTTTATTGGAAAAATATGGCTCGGCACATAAGAAAAATTTTAGCCTCGTGTGACACGTGTCAACGTGTGAAGGCACCAAACAAGAATTTCCACGGATTACCGATTGCCATTATTCCCAGCCGCGAGGACAAACCCCCGCAAGTACAATATAAAGGGACCCAATCAAGGTCAAGGAACCCAAACAAACACACCCATGGACCTGTCCTAAACTTTCCCTTTTTGTCAACCATTTCCCATAGAAAGGAAAGGATTATATTTCTTAAATTATACTCAATATATTATTGCATATTTTATTACATTTTCTATTATATCCCATTCACTCTTATTTACATTTAGTCTTCGATTTTATATTGTGTTAATGAAGTTATGTTTATATGTATTTGGTATAGCTTATCAATTATTAATTATATTTTCATTATTCACATATTTACTCAAAAAAGTGAACTCAGAATCGGACAGATTTTCCTTCTCTAAGTTCAAAAGGGGCTTTGGAACAGTTCTTTTCCACCACTGTTCATATCTATATTTCATTTCTAATTATTTTCTAATATCATTCAAGAATTCTATCATTTCTTCATATTCCTACGTTTTCCAGCATTTCTCTGATTTCGCAGCAACTTCTTGCCAGTATTGCTGTAAGATTCCCCCTCGCAAACCCTAAATCGCCACACATGGCCCATGACGGATTCGCCCCGAGTCTAGCCTCGCATCACAGCCATCTTTACTTCTGAAATCCCTATGTCTTTACACTAAACGTTCTTGCGAATATCTTAAATCTGGCAACTATCGGCTAACCTAGCTCTCTCTTCTATTCATCTTTCCACTAATGGCCCAGAGGCAGCCACTGCTATTGTCAACTGTGTGTCTCTCTCCAGCCATTCTGGCGACACAAGTCATAAAACTCATTGTCTCACAATAACCCCTTTTATACGTCCCGATCATCTGGTCTGCATCCTCCTGTACTGGTTGCAAACTCCAAAGATGTGTCACTAGAATTATAGTAATATAATAATATGGTTGGATACTTTGCTTTGGTGTAGCGGGGATATATTGCCTGAAGGCATAGGAGGTTTGACATCACTGCAAACTGTCCTTTGCTGCTTGTAACTTTTCCCTCCAAATTTCCACCAATAGAATTCAAAACGTCAACTCAATTTCGGCATAACCATAACATTCTAAATTTTGTAAAAACAGTTTTGGCTCGAGTACGGTGAAAGACGGAGGTGTCGAATACCATCGAGATCCGTCGGTGACCACTAAGCAGTACCGAGTGTAAGAGATATTATGGTGGACAGTGTTAAGATACCTAAGTGTGTGAGGTGACAAAAACAAGTTGACGTCCAAGTTGCTATGCTTATTTTCAGTACAAGTTTATTGTGCGGACAGTGTTATAAAATACATAAGTGTGAGCAAGGAACTAAATGCACCAATGGATCGGTTTGACCAATGCAGAACCGGTGTTTTGATAAAGGACCACAGGACGCAAGAATAGGAGCTTCACCACGGCAGTGTCGTCCAGGAACCCATGGAAGGGGTAAGAAAACGAAATTAAACAACAGTGCGCCAGCCCAGGTGATTCAGTAATCATCCCCTCTCGAAAATGTCAATCACAACAACTAGAACTTTTTTATCTAAAAACTTTCTTCTTTACTTATCTTAATCAGCATTAAACTCAAGAAAAATTGTTTCCAATCTTTTTTTTGATTTAAGTAATTATCTTGATTTGCAATGAAAACCTTCAGTGGTGTCCCACCCCCACCGACTAGCTAGCTGGAGGCGGACTGTGGTGATTGTTTCATTGGTATTTGGTTGTGTCTACCGAAGGATTAGTCCTTAATCCTGAAGGTAGCGGCACCCTAATATCCGTGCCTCTTTGGCAGTGACCACTGTCCGCCGATGCAATGGAAGAGACCATTGCATCCAAGGATGTTGAATTGTACCATCGCATACAATACAGTAACTCTGTTGATAAGTTTTCGAAGTTCACCGACAAGAAAAAATAGATCGGGTGTTTCTATTTAGTGCTCACATCAGTGAATTTCGAGTTCTAATTTTGTCATTGTTGTGCATTTTGTCTATTTAGTAAATCTTTTTTTAAAATAACCGACACTATCTGTTGGATTTGTGAAATTATATAAAATTTCAGAACCATAGAAGAGATCAATGAGGGGCCCCTGCATCTCGGGGAGGCCCCGCAACGTGGGGTTTAGAGGGCGGCTGCTACGCCACTGCGTATGAGCCAAATTCCTTGCCTTCCAATAAGTTCATCGGAAATAAATAACCATCGATTACATAACAAATGCAAAACAATTATATTTTGATTATTTAATTTTAGTTTCGGGGGTCCGCCCCTCACCCGCTGAATACGTCCTTGCTATTGTGTCACAGCCATGGGCGTCCGGAAGGGGGGGCAAGGGGGGGCCGTGGCTCCCCCCTGGAAAATGAAAGTCAACCAAAAAATATGTATTTCACACATATAATTTCATTTTATCCACAATAATATGTGTTAATTATTGCATGAACACCATAAATTCAAATTTAAGCAATGTTTTTTAGTGAACAACACTATTTTGGGGGAAATTTTGCTTTCGTTGCCCCCCCCCTGGAAAAAAATACCTTCCTTGCCCCTCCCTGGAAAAAATCCTGCGGACGTCCATGGTCACAGCACGTGAAAATGCGACCTCTGGGGAAAGAAGAGAGAGACGCAAGAGGGTTGCTTCTAGGAAGTTTGGGGTGGGATGGGATCATGCCGGAAAGATGGGATGGGGGGGGGGGGGTAACCTTTACTGCGCACTTGAGTAACACACTTTCCACTCGGGACGAGCGACCCGAGATCAAACCGTGTGGTTTTATGAAGCCTTACATGTGTTCCCGCCTGGAGCGGAACTTGACCCTGTGAATTTCAGACAATGTGCAACCTTGTGCTACCCTTGTCACTCAATTGGGGGAGGGGCATTTTTAACCTGGTGTGAAGGGAGGAGAAGCGCGCTTTTTCATAGACCTCCGATATCTGCAAACGGGGCGGGTAATAAAATCATTAACGGTACCTCTCGCCCTTGCATTTGGTTCTGCTGTGGACAGGAAAGAAATGTCTTGCTTTGGTGTTCGTGCTGTGGAGAATTTAAAAGCAATGTTTCAAACTAATCAAAACTTACTGAAACTGAATGACTATTTTGCAACATTTGCTATAAAGTAAATTTTCCCACTAAAATACACACTGGGCCGCGTAGACGTAGTGTGCTCATCATTTTGTAAGGAAAAGGATTGTATCTCGTAATATTTCCCCCTGCTTTCATGTACCAAATTTATGATTGATTGAATTGGTGTTCTTGAGTCCACTTTATGCACAGTGAGGCTTAATTGGGACTGGACCTGCAGTTTAAAGTGCGATCCGAGCCACTATGTGCCACCACCGGGTATCGAACCCGGGACCCCTTGATTACAAGGCGGCGACGCTACCCGTGCGCCATTGGGGAGGCCCTATACCAAATTTATGTTTTATATGTATGATACAAATTGCTGACTTGGCGGTTGAGAACACTGGTACGGTTATGTGTTCGTATTACAATTTTTTTTAAATATTTTTTTGTTTCCAGTAGCATGCTTAGAATTTGAAGAAAACTAATAGTTCACAGAAGTTCGATATACAAAAGAAAATAACTTCCAACTTCAAACCTTCAAACAATTATATCAGTAATGAAAAACGTTGCTTTCAGACTAAAGCGACATGTGAGTCTTCAAAAATAAATGGAAACTTTCGAACCGAAACGACGCGACAAGCCCCACATGTGTATGTCGCTTGCCTTGCGTGTCGCTGATGTTCGCGCATGTTCTTGTAGATTGAAGGGGAGCTTTCAGACCGAAGCAACACGCGACGCAAGGTTTTCATAGCGAAAGAACAAGAGACATGGGGTACTTCAGTCTTTAAGCAAGCATTCAACAACAGGCTGAGGTGAAATGATGCACGCCCAGTCCAAGCGACACGTGCAGCTTGCCGTGTCACTTCTGTTCGAAAGATTGCACATATTACTGACCGTTCGTTCACATGCGACACTTCTCGCTTGTTGCTTTAGTATGGAAGCTCCTTGGTACATGGAACCTTTCGAACGGAACCGATGTAACAAGCTTAACGTGTCGTTTGTCGCTTGCGTGTCGCTAGGATTGGGCTTTTTTCTCAATTCCATGTATTGTGTTGCCTCTTGCTTGTTGTTCGCGCATGAGCAGTGCTTATAGACTGAAAGGGCCCATGTCATTTGTCGCTTCGGTATGAAACTCCCGTGTCACTTGTTACCTGTCATTTGTCGCTGAATGCTCCCTCAAGCGTACGATGGATAAGAAGTGAATTGGAGACAGAAAAACCACAAGCTAAGTTCCATAAACTATCTAGCTATAATCAACAAACTGTATTACTGTCCTTATGACTAACGAAACTTATTTATTCTCACTACAAAAGTGAGCAAAATGTTTGAAGGTTAAACCCACTTTCGGGAATAACATTTTGTGATGTCTCCCAGTTTTAACTTTTGTTTGCATGGTATCCTACATTACTTTAACGAGACGAAACAAACTAATATTTTCGAGACGAGACGGCATTCTTAAGCGACAAGACAGACCAAAGTCTCGTCTCGTGGGCAACACTACCATACATCAACAAAAATGGGAATTATCCTCTGTAGTAAATACGTCTTCTTACCCTTGTGCATCCACAAATCAAATTTCTCAGATCATCTGTTATTTTGGGGGCTTCTTTACTTTCACAGTGAACAAAATTATCTGGGTCATTATCCTGTTTTTATTAAAGGTGCATGTTCCCAAATGCTTCACTCCGAACCACCAAGTATTACATTCTTCGTAACTGCAAACAGTGATAATGGATAGAAGGAAACTGTATAATTTCTTGTATGCGGAGAGATAAGAAATTAGTAATATCGACATGAAAAACACAATAAGCCGTTATCGCAAAGAAATCCCCCGCCAATCGAACATTTCCCATCTGGCTAGAATTATGCTTAAATTCCCATAAACGACAGCGTCGTGGAGAGAAAATCTCTGGATATTCGTATTCAGTTTGTGTGAGTGGCCTCAAACATAGACTGTATTCAAAATATATCTATTTCTCTATTAAACATCTCCTTTAGTGTTGCCACTAACAATTTTGCCTACAAACTAAAATTTTAGGTGAGTTGTGATTTGCAATTCTTGTGCGAATATATGATTGTAATATTTTCTTGCGAATATATGGTTAATATATAATTATATTTCGACCGAAAGTTTACAAATGTATGGTTGCCAATATTTCCAGCTTAAATGGCAGTTTTTTTTTTATTGTGTCACATTATAATTCTACATGGCGACTATAAATTGATTTGTCTTTGGCAAAATTAACAACATAAACCATTAAATATCCGTATAGCGTCAGAAAACGAAACAGAATATCTGGATGGATAAATTAAGAAGGACCAGAAGGGTGAAGCCCCAGACGCCTATCAAAGAGGGTGCAGAACGAGCAAAAATAGAAAAAAGTTGGAAAGGAGTAAACGTCGCAGTGACCTGTAAAAGTATTAGCGCCACATTAAATTAATGTTATTGTAAATTTGGTAAAGAAATACATCATTTTTTTCTATTTCTGTAAGGATCATCAACTTTATACTTCTTCCTTATATTGGCACCGCGATTTATTCGTGTTCGAAATCAGAAAATTCGTGCTTAGCGTTCTCATGAAGTGATTGTGACAGCATGTGGTAAAATTGCATTAAGAGACATCAAAATACTCAGTAAGTGCCAAATGCCCACTTCCAACTTCTTGTAGGACAATTTTGTCCATTGAACTATGCTAGGGTTAAAAAATGAAATATTTTTGTGCACTTAATGCAAAATTTATATAAATTTCGCTACGGGGAGTTGGTTCTGCGCAGATATAAAAGAAGTGTAAGTTTGGGGAATAACATTTGTCTCGAGCAGGTGAAGCGTTTCCCAGTGCGGTGCAGGGGGCGCCAAAATTTATTTCTCGTCGCGGTCACAGAAATATCTGCGTACAGCTCCATATGTTTCTGGCCAATTTACCAGGCAAAAAATATTTTTTTCTTTCAGAACTTTTGTTATCTGAAAAAAATAAAACCAGTCCCTATACCCTGTCCTGTGTATCTCTGGAGCAAAACAAGTAGTGACGCGAGGCGGCTCAAACAATGAACACGTGTAAGGGAACTGAATTGCGTGGAAGGGAAAGAGCGATTGCATTTACAAGTCCTTCCAGCAGCATGTACTGCTTCGCTCTGCCCACTCAACCCCTTCTCTGCCGCTATGCGCGGACTTGCTCCAGAGATATCCGGGACAGAGTATAGAAACACAAATTATATTTGCGCTAATACCAATCTCGTGATGGGAACAAGACGTTGTGCGAAATTTTTGTAAGCGCGCTCTTGTGCGGATGCAAATTACGAAGTACAGTAAGTCTCACAACAAATCCCATCGTGAAATTGGGCCTTGCATCTAGTCGGCTGACTTCCTGAATGCGAGTCCGCAACCATTTCCACCCACCTAACTCGTATAGAACGAAATAACAGCTGATTTTTTTTCATTTCTGCCTTTCCCCACGTCCACCCCATCATAAAATATCAGATACACAGTGTCCACCATTCAAGCTGTGCAGAAGGAACGCCTTTGGTGTCATGTTTCACCAAACTTCCCAATTAATCTGAGAAGCCGCAATTCGTTGCCAAGGCCGGCCCGGATAATAGGTGCAGTGTTGCCAATTCTCGCAAAACAAGTGCTTCATGTGTTCATTTCTTAGCCAGCCCATTATCGTACTATATTACACCGAGGGAGCAGCAGGGTACATCTGCGTCGAACTAAAAAGAAGGCAGCTAGGTAAATGCATGCGATTGAAACAATAAATGTGTCAAGGCCATTAGGCAGCATGCGTATCCGCAGTCGGCTGTGTCGGGTGACACTTTTCAATACAATCTTCCACACATTAATATTCTTTGTTAATTTAAAAGGCGCATTTTAGTTTCTCCAAACGTCAAAATTTATCCCATTTTCATTTCCAGATCCTAAAGGCGAATCCCGTGCCGGGGTGGTAAGCAGAGCGCGCTATGTCGGCAGGGGTTCCGAGTTCGAATCCAGTCTTGGGCTAGGATGTTCTGTATTAGTATCACTGCATCAGTGTCACCTTATCACTCATTTTCACCGTCGCGATTAGCCAAAAGAATTCTGTAGTTCTGTAGTGCAGTGGTGGTAAATTCCATTATATGTTCTAAGCTGACAAATATTGCAATATTCATAAAATGTCTGATAAAATATCTGCTCTTTTCAGCCGATGAAGATGTCCCTGGTTCGATACCCGGTGGAGCCACATAGTGGTTCGGTTTCCATTTTAAATTGTAGGTCGTCCAGATTAGCCTATCTGTGCATAAAGCGGACTTACAACAATAACTCAACTCAAGTCCTGTGAAATGTTCTGGTTTGTGGCCGAAATTTCCCAACGTGTCCTCTCTCTCTCTCTCTCTCTCTCTCTCTCTCTCTATCTATCTCTCTCTCTCTCTCTCTCTCTCTCTCTCTCTCTCTCTCTCTATCTCTCTCTCTCCCTCCCTCCCCTTCCCTCCTTCAGGCATAGTTCACTATCTTGCATCGCACTCTTTTGCCCTTGACACAAACAAGGTGACAAATTCAATCTGACCACGCTTCCCCTGTTTTGAAAAGAGGAGCTGAGATGAGAGTTTCTGTCACTTCATATACGTTCAGTCTTCACATAAGTATGTTTTCTATTTCAGTGCATTCAAAGATGGGAGTTATTTTTTCAGACGCCGTATGCAGGAACATTGAAAGAAATTTCCTCCTCCATTGCGTATTTATATAGCTTGATTTTTAACGTTACATAATTGGGCAACATATTCTTAAACATAAAGAATACATTAAAAAAAACGTTCCCGCCTTTATTTATTTTTTGCCTCACTCCGTGGCGGAGTGGTTAGCACATCGCGCTACGAGCCAGGGGTCCCGGGTTCGAATCCTGGCCTGGGCATTGATGTATGTGAGTGTCCATTCATCAATTTCATGATATCATCACTCATCCCCATCTTCGCAAATTAGCCAAAAGTGGCACAAGAAGCGAAGTACAATAAAGCAAATCAATCAGTATCCGCCTTTTTTCTGTGCACAGTATTATGACCTAAATATGAGTAGTTAACGTATAAGGTAATTTGAATTCCTGATTTCGACGCTTCCGAAGTTACTACCAACATCCCCTAGCGGTGTTTGTTTTGGTGTTACAAAGTTTGACCGTTTTATGCTTGGATAGGCTAATCAGGACTCGGCCTACAGCTTAAACTGGGATTGAGCCACTGTGAAATGTGCCTCCACCAGAAATTGAACCCGTGACCCCTTGATTACAAGGCGACGGCGTTGCTAGTATGCCATCGGGGAGGACCTAGTTTTGGCATTTCGTATTGATACAAACCGTTGATTAGAACTTATTGAACAGTGATAATTGATGAGAATTGTGGCTTGCATGTAGCCCAGGCTACACGTTTTGGAATAAGAGGGCTATTGTAAAATATTTTTCTACTGAAACTTAAAATTGGTACTCGAATGAAAGAATATACATATTGGAAGTGGGTTAGTATCAAATAACACGCGGGTTTACAAAGTCGGAACAGTGAACGAACTCTTCAAAAATATGTTGTCCTGCAGTCTTCTTCACGAAGCGCGAAGAACGGAATAAGAGATTTACGCGGACTGGTATGAAGACGAAGATAGAATTTTACGAATTTTAGGTAATCTACAAACACATTAATTAGTGTAACTGCACAAAGAGCGTGGCGACAAATCTGGAAAGTCCGTGAATTTCAGAGGTTAATATAAGTTACGGAAATGTCGGAGAATTTTTTGATTGACAAAATGTTTCTTTGGGAGTCAGAAACAAGTCATGTCTGGTAGGGAGGTACAGGAGAGAAATTTACAGAGGGCAGACAAATTTGATAAACCGCTAAATATCGCATGTAAAATGCATTGATATTTTTCTTGTCTGTATGGGAGCAATATGGGAGCTGTCGAATGGGGAGGAGGATAAATAATTATTTTTGTCTAGTCCAGGGTTTCATATTACTTCTGACCCTTTCGTTCTACAAAGAAAATATTTTCTAATTGCCATGAATTGTTTCCAATTCCACGTTGGCGTCAGAACCCTTTTATTACATTTTATTTTCTAGCTCATAATTTCAACTTCTTTGCACCAAAAAGGTTTGCAGAATTTGCTTTAGACAAGTCATTGATTTTTCATTGCGACATTTTTTACGGTAAATTTATTTTATTGTTGGAAACTTTAATGTTAACGCTATTTAAATCTAGAAACTTTAGGACATACAAGCTTTTGGGTTGCAATCATGGATAAAGCATATAAATGTTTTTGTCCTATAATGACTTTTGTCTGTCTCTCGTCTTTTTCAAACTTTCAAAGTAGACAGATAATGATTGACGTAAAATAACAAAAATATGTTTTGAGTGATGTTTTTTAGGAAGGCTTGTGCAAAATAAATCTGATTCCAATGTTGTTTTCAGTTACCTAGGCATAATATGAATGATGATTATGAGAAAAGAAGAACTGTTGTAAATTAATGAAACATCATCACATGTAGTTATTGTGGCCACACTGTCTATTGGTCTCATGTTAGTATAAATCATGTTAAACTTACAAGAAAAGCATTGTAGTGTACTCTGTGTATTTCAATACATCGAAACCCAAATTTTGACAAATCACATTGCTTTGATACTTCCATAGACACAATAACAGAAAGATTTTTTTTCAATCAAATTACTCAAATCTAATGTTTGTCTTATTTTCATACATTCATTCACTTTCCTTAATTTCTGTATGTTAACAGTGGCGCGCCACCAAATATATTTACGACGGATAAGGGGGAATAAAACCCTAAGGAAGGGGTATCTGTTTTCTTAGTAGTTAGTACTAATTTTATCACAACTTTGAGTTTTTGTTTTAAATCAACTTTATGCATGGGGTATCGGACACCTTACCTTTTTTCAAGATTTCATTTTTTTGGACAACTAAAATTAATTGAATTACACATTGTATGAAACTTCATTCTTATTCCAATACATTCCTTAAAATACATTGTTCTAAACATAAGCGTGCGCACGGGGGGACAAGGTGGGGGCAATTGCCCCCCTAATCATGGACGTTCGTAGATTTTTTTCCACGAAGGGACAAGCAATGTATTTTTCCATGGGGCATATTACCCCATATAATAGTGCTGGCGCTCAAAAAACACCACTTGAATTTGAAATTATGCCATTCCTGTGCCCCCAATACATAATAATTCATGTAAATTACTATGACTGAAATCAAATTATACGTCTTAAATATATACTTTCAGGTTGACATTCGTTTTCGAAGGGGGAGGTGTGGCCATCCTTGCCCCCTCCCTTCCAGACGTTCCATGCCCCTAGATGATTATACTTTCACCTACAAATTTAGTGTAGAGAAATCTTATCGTTGTTATTAAACGATATCATTGGAGAAAATGAAGTATTTCCGTGGACGGAAATCAATTCTAGGGGGACAAACATTGAAGTAAAAGAAAGCAAGACACGCAGAATCTAAGAGAAGCAGGACAAAAGGATACTAAGGATGCTTTCCTTACAGTCTTGTCAAGTTCATAGCTGTAGCTAGGGAGTGGCGGGAGTTGTCCCTGGGCGCCGAACAATCTCAATGGGAAAAATTGTAAAAGAGAATGCCATGGCGTCCCATGTATGTTATATATAAATACATACCAAAACTACCCCGTCAATGCAATAAAACTAAAACAGTGAGATAAAATGAGGTTTTCTTTCCCGACTGAACTTTCAGAGCTTTTGCCCCCCCCCCCCCCAATCAGAGGGTCTGCGCACGCCTATGGTTCTAAAAATAAAAACAGTTAATTTATTTTCCGGTTTCCAAAGTCATTGTTTCTTTGTACTTTTGATATTTGGAGGAAACAGTATATAAGGAAAAAGTTGTTTAATGACTTGATAAACACAATTTATTTGAGAGAAGCATCGGAGAAGGTTGATTGATTGATTGATTGATTTAATATATTTTACTTCGCGTTTTGTGCCTCTTGGCTAATTTGCGAAGATGGGGATGAGTGATGAAATTATGAAATTGATGAATGGACATTCACAAACAACCAAGCCCGACCGGGATTCGAACCCGGGATGTGCTTACCACTCGGCCACAGGGTCGGGCACATCGGAGAAGGTTCTCTGGAAGGCCCCACTACTGACTGTGCACGGTTTTATTATGATTTATTGCCCTGCTTACACTATCCCGTAGTGTACATTTCGGAACCGAATATCTCTCACTTGCTTCCCTAATTGTAATTTCCTTAATCATTACTTTCTGCATATAGCTTCTTTCATGTTGTTCTCTTACAATTTTCCTCGAATCTTTTCCATAGTTATCTAAAACAAAACACAATCATAAGAATCCACAAAGATTGTGGATCCACCCGTGACCTGTTTATCCGATATCACCCGAAGGACACGCCATCAAAAATCAACAACAAAACGAGCATTAGTAGAACTAGGGTAATTTGGAACATACAACTTACAGCGTAATAAGTAATGTTTGCAATAGTGAATTAAAAACCTAGTTTCACTTACTTCAGATGAAGTTACTAGTCGTTGAAATTATCTCCGTGCGGCAAAAAAACACCAGAATCTTAACTAAATGTACCACAGTTCACAAACTGCAAGGCTTCGACTTCCCATATGTCCCACAGGGTGGCGACAGACCTGGAAAACCTGGAAAACCGGGAAAAGTCAGGGAATTTTAGGTGTCAAAAAAAGTCAGGGAAATGTCAGGGAATTTCGTCTTCATCGATTTTTTTTTTTTTTTAAATTTATTTAAAGATATCGTTATGGAACTCTGCACGGGAACAGGAAATCTCGTTCGTAAATTTCGGCCTCAACTTTTAGGCCCCTTTTATGCGCAACACAGCCACGGCGCCAGAAACCAGTGATGGCAGGAGGAGAGAGAGAGACATTTTTCTCTCCCGGGGTTCTCGGCGGGAATTTTAAATTCGAACACTCTTTGGAGAAAAATTGTTATAACTCGGGCACTATGGGAGCAATCTACTTCGGATAACTTTTGTTTTTCAGCTAAAACATCAGCGCATGCAACAGTGTACAATTCAGAACACCGGACCGAGGAAGGGGGGCTTGGGGGGAAGTCCCCCGAATTTCAATGCGAAAAACATAAAAATCAGGTGTTTGCCCCCTCTTATCCCGCTATTTTGGGGAGAGGGTGAAAACTTTAGTATTCATTTCAAAGAATGAACATTTATCAAGAGAATGAAACATGTTTCATGTTCTTGGGTGCCATACAACTTGAATAATAAGCCATAATGTGATTTTATTTTTATTATTTTTTTACGAAAAATAGGTAATTTGCATTTTTGGAGGAAAATTGTTATAACTCGGACAGTAAGGGAGAAATCTAATTCGGATCAGTTTTGTTTTGCAGTTAAAACATCAGAGCATTCAACCGTGTACAATTCAGAACGCCGAACCGAGGAAGGGCGGTTTGGGGTTCGCGACCCCCGAATTTCAATGGAAAAAAACATAAAAATCTGGAGTTTGCCCCCTCTTCTGCCACTATTTTGGGAAGGAGGCGCGAACTTTAGTATTCTTTTCAAAGAATGGACATTTCTCAAGAGAACGTAACATGTTTCATGTTCTTGGGTGCCATACAAGTTGAATAATAAGCCAAAACGTGATTTTTTATTATTATTATTTTTTTTTTTTTACGAAAAATAGGTAATTTGCATTTTTGGAGGAAAATTGTTATAACTCCGGCACTATTGGAGCATTCTACTTCACATAAGTTTTGTTTTGCAGCTAACACATCAGAGCATGCAACCGTGTACAATTCAGAACGCCGGACCGAGGAAGGGGGGCTTGGGGTTCAATGGAAAAAACGTAAAAATCTGTAGTTTGCCCCTTTTCCACCCGCTATTTTGGGGAGAGGGCGCGAACTTTAGTATTATTTTCAAAGAATGGACTTGTCTCAAGAGAATGAAACATGTTTCATGTTCTTGGGTGCCATACAAGTTGAATAATAAGTCAAAATGTGATTTTTTTTTACGAAAAATAGGTAATTTGCTTTTTTTGAAGAAAAATTGTTATAACTCGGACACTATGGGAGCAATCTACTTCGGATAAGTTTTGTTTTGCAGCTAAAACATCATAGCCTGTAACCGTGTACAATTCAGAACTCCGAACCGAGGAAGGGGTTGTGGGGGCGTGACTACCGAATTTCAATGAAAAGAAAACATAAAAATCTGGAGTTTGCACCCTCTTCACCCGCTATTTTGGGGAGAAGTCGCAAACCTTTGTATTCTCTCCAAAGAGATTGAAACATGTTTCATGTTCCTGGGTGTCATACAAGTTGAATAATGCGCCAAAATATGAAACTCTGTTCTGAAATGTGGCATGGATATGTTGCGGAGAGGGGGATAGGTTGATCATCAATATGAATTTCCCAGACTTGCTCCAGACCTGTGCCAGAGTTCCACCCAAACATAAGAGTATGAAGGTCCAAAAAGCACATTCATTTCGTAATCAGCACCATGATACCATATGGTATCATCGGGCCAGTACGACCTTACTCTGATCATACCATATGGTATCAGTTAAGCCTCTAAATATTACGTTGGAAATGCATTGAATTATCATTTTTTCTTGTCCGTATGGCAGTAGTAAGGGGACTTGTCAACAGATGGAGGGGATAAGAGCGGGTGGCGCCGTCCGATACTTGTCGGACGTCGTAGTAAGGCATTTTGTTGGGCAAACTGAAGGAACATGAAAAAAAAAATAGCTTCTATTGATACATACGATTTTTGTCGAATATCGCCACCTGACAAAGTATCTCACTACAACATGCGACAGAAATTGCATGGACTGCAACATCCAACAAAAATCGCATGCATAAACAAGAAGAGTTTTAGACATTGCAAATATGCTGCTGGAATTTCATTGCTCTTCTGGCTCACTTCACCTTATTTAATGTAGCAGTGCTTGCGAAAGTTTTCTTTCATCATCCTGATGTATTACTGGTTTCGCACAAGTTAACATACGTTTACAATGACATTGCACTATTCTTAGATATCAAGAAGAATCCAACCAAACGGGATATATATTGAATACTATCACGAAAAAGTGAAACATAAATCTGCATTGGTGAACTTTATAACAGGCAAGTATTGCAATGAAATTAACGCCACTCTCTGTCCTGTCTGTTTAAACTCGTGAGAGATGGTCATTAATCTCTCACTGAGTAAGGTTAATGTCCAATATTATGAAATAAAATACTAATAATATATACGTAAATATTTTACTATCATATTTACTCGAATTATTCAATCATAAAAGCAAATCACTTTCTTCAAGAATGAACTTTTCTCTGCCAGCCCTGCTAAATTTTCACTTTCCATCTACTGATTTATACGAGGGGTGGCCAGAAAGTAATTTCCGATTATTTTTGTTTAGGAATGTGCAGTGATGTCTGGACACATTTCTCGCCCGTTCGAAATATCGAAATAATGCGAATTTGGAATAAAATGCGAATTGTTGGCGTTTTTAGCGATTGTTTTAAAAATAAATGTCCTAAAACAACGAAAAATTCCATGAAATCCAAAATTCTTGTCTTTTCTAGGCCATGTTTGTGTACACAGAACATGCAAGTTTTGCAACAATTTACTCAAGAGTAAACTATAGAGTTATACGTACATGGAATAATTCCGACAGCCCACGATTTTTTCAACTTTATCAAAAAACATTTGCATCACAGAGCAAAGTGGCAGGGTTCTAACAGGAGATAGAGTGCGTATCTACCGTCACACGGGAGCCACATCTTCGTATTTGTCGCACGAGATATGTTTTGAATTACTAAGCTAAGCACGCACCATCGGCATTTGTCGAGCGAGTAATAATGGAGCTCAGTCGTTAAGGCGTCTGACTACTATGCGAGAGACCCGGGGTCGATCCCCTGCGGGAGAGAACCGGGATGTTTTCCACCTATTCAAACTGCTCCGGCACCAACCCAGCATCATATGAAGCTGGTACTTTGAGGAAACTTTGAGGGATAAAGGTAGCCAGGAGCGTGGTGCTGATCACATCATCCCCACCCAGCCGTGATCAAGAAAGTGTGGGGCCTTAACTCCACACCCCTATACACCTTCATGGCAAAGTGCAGGGGAGCACTTTACTTTTACTTCCTCAAAAATCCAACATATCAAACTGTCACGAAAATACGTAGACCATGTGACCTACAATTTAAAATAATAGTTTAAAAGCACAATGGAGTATTACGTTACGGTATATTTGGCAGAAAAATGTTCTAAAACAAAAACGCGAATTTTGGGAAAGGTAACACTAACAAGTCAAAAAGAGATAATGCCAATTTTTGGTGCCATAATATATCGGTATCTGTCACGTGAGATTGATTGATTTTGATTTTTTGGGTGCGTCGCCACTTATGGTCATTATGGACCCTTCAGTATATACGGGGAAAATTTCATTATCTAAAATCCTTACCTTAAAATTAAAAAAGGGGTATGGAAAATAACTTTCCCAAAATAACTTTCAAGATATCAAACTCTCACGAAGAGGCGTAAGCCATGTGACTTACAATTTGAAACAGTAGTTTAAAAACACCATGATGGTATAATTTCAGATATTTGCCAGAAAATGCGCTAAAATGAAAATGTGAATTTTGGGAAAAATTACACCGTATAGTAAAAAATAAAAAATAAGAAAATACACAAATTTAAAAAAAAAATAACAAAATATCAAGGTCCCTACCGATTAGGCATAAATAAAACAAGAATATCAGTTGTAATTTATTGCATTAGTAACAGTGAGTCCTAACCTAATTTTCGGCACAATCACGACCATTGTTCTGGCATTTGTCGTAGCATGGCACTAAATATCGTATGCCCATGGTATATGTGTCTGACAGCAAAGACTGGAACTATCTCTACCGCAGTGTAGCTGTCAAATCCTTGTCCTGCCAGAAACCTCTTCAGTTAAACAAAGAGATGAAAGTCTGTACATTCAAGGCCAGGGCTGTACAGGGAGTGGTCCAAGATCTCTCACCTGAAGTGATGCAAAGTGCCCATGCGTAGTCAGCTGTATGGGGTTGTGCACATTCGATTGGCCTTCCGTGAATTGTCTGCACCATCGTCTGGCCATACTATCACACACGACGTCCGGTCTGCACATCTCACACGATTGCTGGTGGCTCTGTGTCAAATTCTGAGCGTGCAATGTAGGCTTCATCGCAGTCGATGGGAGACTGTATGAGAGCTGCAATCTTTAACCTAGAACTGTCCCAAAATGGCTGCATTGCAACTGTACCAGATTACAGCTACATGCCACTTCTTCCTGCCTGCATGTGCCCCTCGTATATGAACTTTCAGAAGCTTTTATTATTAGAGTGTTCCTGTTTTAATGTGTGGTTAGCTAAATCAGGTACCTATACAATGCAATTCTATAAATTCCTTGCGTTAAATTCTTCACTTGGATATACTGTACTGAAGCAGAAATCCCATTGATAATGTAAGGAAATATGACACTTTATTTTGTTCGATTCTATTGTTTCACTTATATGCAAGAGTTAAGTTGTTTGCTTTACAGAGAAGAGAGAAGTAGCTTTATGCATTGAAAAATGAGTCCGCACTGGTTCTTGCAAGCAGAGGGTTCCAAACCTCAGTGGAAATATCAACATATAATACCGAGAATGTATAAGGAGACTGATAAATTACAAATTGTATTTCTTAATCAATCACTCTTCACTCGTATCTCATTTAGTCGTAACTTTAAAAATAATCAAGTATTTTATTTTAAATTACTGCGTATGACAAAATTCCGTAATCCTTCCCTAGCTTGTGAATTGTAATAATTTTCCAAATTCACTATTTTGCAGTTTGAATTCAAATCATAGAGAATAGAGAAATTAAGTCAATTTCATAAAAGATAATATTGGTACAAAACCATAAGTGGATCTGTATGAGTTTATTATTTCTATTTGAAAAAACATCGATTTAGTTTAGTTGGTAATTGTCAGGAAAAAATGTAAATTTTGTCCTGGAAAACCTGGAAAAGTCAGGGAATTTCATTTCTGCTTGTTTGTAGCCACCCTGGTCCCACCTCTCATAATTCAGTGAACATACCAGTTGCATGACAAGTTCTGCCTCAAGCAGCAAATGCTTGAAACTATTCATGTCCGATACCAGCCGCTGTCCGATAACCCCCGACCGTCCCCTAGATAATTTGGGCTTTGCCTACAGTTTAAAAGTCGGATCCTAACCACTATGTGCGTCCACGGAGTATCGAATCGATTAATTTTATCACCTTTCACAGACATGCCACAGATTGCGAAGGTGATTTTCAGTGTATATATGAAAGAAGCCCTGAGATCTCTTTACGCCTACAAATGCTTTCCAGATATCTCTCCCCACCGAACAAAAGAATGCAGCACATTCGACATTGTTTATGTGCTGTTGTGCGCAATCACTATTGTCCGGAACACCTTTTCATCTAGCGAGTTGAGGTCAGGACCACTGCTGACTGACAAAGAAATACCGACAATAGAGACTTCCGGCTTTTATAATGAAATGCTCACACAATGGGGAAAAATGGACTCACATCCAATCAGCACTTGTTACTGTTGCTAACTTGCTCGTTACTTTCATTTGAATGATATTATCAAAAGTGCCGACTGTTCGGTGATTGTGCTGTATAGGAACAATAATAGTTGATGCAAACAAATTGTCCACCACCGCTGGCGTACGCAGGATTTTATTTCGGGAGGGGCTGGAATTGTAAAGATGGATAATGCATAGCCGCTTTCAAGGGGGGGCGGCATACACAATGATATATTTCATATATTAAAAACTTTCCACTCTCAAAAATAGCAATCGCTGGGCATTTTAGGGCGAATTTGCATTTACTAACTCTGTTTATTCTATTAGTCTATTATAGTAGCAATCATTATTAGAATTATCATTTTAAAGAATCTATTAGAGCAAAAGTAGTAACCGTAGATCTACATTTTACAGTCATCGTGATTAATATATTAATGTTAATTAGGGCGCTTTTATAAAAGTAAGGTCCGAATCGGTAATCTTGCGACCCTCTGTGAACAAACTGTCTCACTTCGATCAGGGATCCGAAACCGGGTGGACAGAAGCTACACCCTCCCCCCCCACATCGCTTTTATTTAAAAATTTTGATCTTTTTTTTTTAAAAAAAAAAAGATCGGAGGGGCTGTAGGCCCTTCAGTCTCCCACCCCTCTGCGTACGCCAGTGCCCACCATCATGTTAATTTTATTTGTTTTACGCAATGAGGGTTTCAAGAAGTGAAATAAAACGCCAAACAAGTTGCTGACAAACTCTGCAACAGTGAGTTTTTCTTTGTGAAACAGAAAGGTGGAAAAGTCTAACTACGAATTGTTGCAGGTTACAAAGTAGCGATCCAACTTGACGGTGCTAGAAATGAATGGAGAAAAAATCACTCTGAAACAGAACGCACCAAAACTTTTCAAGTAACAAAGGATCTGAATGGAAAAGAGAGTGAAACTGCTAAGCTTCTTGTAGAATTAGGGGGGGGAATTCACTCTGAAACTTTTGTAAAGTCTTGGAAAGGTGTAATTATCATCGTCTTGTCGAAAAGAAGGGGGTGGAGAAGGCCCTACAAAGGCACATAAAAAGATCCTATTGTTATCGAAAAGATACTTCGACAAGGATAAAGAAGGGGACTGGTATGAGTGTTGTATTTTGGATCATGAAAGTTAAGTCTATATAAAGGAAATAATAAAAATTTGCTACGTCAAGTATAGTGATTTCATAGATCAGATGATGCAAGTTCCAAACTGATAATTAAAATAACATACTGCATTGACTTGGCATGAGAATCAAGTCTGATGGTAATTGGCTACAACAAACTATCTCCAAAGATAAAATAATCTATTATAGTAGCAATCATTATTAGAATTATCATTTTAAAGAATCTATTAGAGCAAAAGTAGTAACCGTAGATCTACATTTTACAGTCATCGTGATTAATATATTAATGTTAATTAGGGCGCTTTTATAAATGTAAGGTCCGAATCGGTAATCTTGCGACCAGTGGCGTCGCTAGGCCATCTGCTTTGGGGGGGGCTGCAACCAGATACATGACTTACTACTATTGTAAATATTTTTAATGTTTGAAAATACCAAAGTAATTAATAAGACAATAATATATAACAATCATAAGGAATTAAAACTAACATAGACTTACTGCATTAATTTTTATGAAAACAGATGGATATTCTTATCCTGTTTTTCTAATGCTGGTGAACTATGTCTTTATGTATCAGCTGTACTCTGCGGTTCGAATTTCTTCCAAATTATCAATAACACAATTCATGACACACTTCCTTTTCTATGGCCAGTATGTCAAGTGAGGAAAGTCTGTCTTGGCCCATACTATTACGCAAAAATGTCTTGATTCTCTTCAAACAACTAAAACTCCTCTCACACGATGTTGATGTCACAGGAATTGTCACTGCAATTTGCAACATTCTGCATAAGTTCGGAAACATTTCTTTTGGAATGGCGTGCATTAAATGTAGTATGGATGTGATGGTGTACGTCAAGTTATTTAGGTAATTTTTTGCAACCATGATTTCAGCGATCGGCACTTGTAATTGAAAATAGTCACAAAAACCACTCAAGAATTGAGGGTTCAAAAACAAGTCAAAATTTGTTTTAAGTAAAGAAGGTGACATATGCTGAATTCCAACCAGAACACTGGAAGTTGCTTTATCTTTGAAACGACTTTCCAGCTAATTTATCATTCGATCAACGATAGTGTAAAAAAATCCGCAGAATGCAGGTTTATCGGTATCAGTTTTGTGCCCCAGGGTTTCATTTACAACGTGGCCTTTCAGTGATGATGGTAATGTGTGAACACGTTTGTGAACTTTTGAATAATATTCAACACTTGTTTCATTGAAAAGTTACCTTCTGTTTCGCAAATGACTCTGCCTCTTTGTATACAGAGTTAAAATATTCTTCATTTCGCATTTTGTAAAGTGTCAAGCATTGCATTAACACCTGCAATTGCCTCCGCAATATCAAGGCTTGGCGACTGCAACTTGTTATTGAGAATTTTTGTTATGAACAGAAGCTCAATGAAAATAAACAGAGACATCATGGTTGAGAATTTTCTCAAGAATTCATAAAGGCCTAGGGCTGTACATTTATCTGCTGAATCTGATGGTTTCCTCAGATATTTCAAAAGAGCATCATAAGTTTTTCTCACCGCAAGTAGAGACCTTATTTGGCAAGCCCATCTAGTGCTACTTAGATTTTTTAGTTCTGCACAAACATTTAACTGCACGAACATTTACTTCGAATAATAAATTTGTCTATTGTTGTACGAACAACAGTAAATGTCACAAAAAGCTTTGATAACAAACACAATATCACAAACTCCGTAACACAAAACGCACCACTACCGTTTCCTCGCGTAGCAACCGTTGTGAAAATAGAACAAATGACGGCGATCGTTTGCACTGTTACCAGCTAAAGACATGACGTGTCAGATGTAAGATCGTGGTTTAAGAAAAAATTATGTCACAACGAAACGATTCTTTCCGAGAATATGTATCTAGAGGTATGTTCCTGCATTAACAATTGTTCAAATATGTTTTCTCGAAATACTGTATGTAATAATAGCTAAATATTGGGGGGGCTTATCGAGGGATTGGGGGGGGCTGAAGCCCCCCCTAAAAGGGCCTAGCGACGCCACTGCTTGCGACCCTCTGTGAACAAACTGTCTCACTTCGATCAGGGATCCGAAACCGGGTGGACAGAATCTACACCCCCCCCCCCCACATCATCGGGAGGAACAAGATAGTATTTTTGCTCCCCACAGTCATGTCATAAAAAATAAGCACCTTGTCCATATTCTATTTGGTTTTGAAGAAAAAATCGAAAAATATTTTTACACTGGTTAAATGAACAGGGCTTGGGGCCACCGTTACGGAACGCGAGGTTCTCTGCGAACTGAACTACATTAGCGAAAACCTTATATTTTGAAAAGTGACGATATATAGGCATCTTCCATCCCTCGTTCTTCTACACTAAAATCGTTGCCAGCGACATTTTTCTGTCAGATAACATATTGAAGACGTTAGTACTCTACGGAAACGGGATCATGCTAGTACGATGAACCTCCTAGATAACCCTTTTGCTCAATTCACATTACTTTCTATCGATAATGTGGCAAGCGTTTAATTATTTGTTTTAAAGACCTATGAATGCTCAAATACGTTGAGATGAATTTCAAGCGAGAGAGATTCCTTTCGCCATTCGTGACTCTGTTAGTCGAATTTTTACGTTAACTGCAAATATAATAAATGTATCGAAGCCGCACACACTACTGTTTCAAACGGCAAAGTTTGCACAAGAAATGAATGTGAATTTAGCGTGAGACCCTGTGCGGTGGCACTCGTCGCAAGCCCCTAACGGCAGCCCTGATGGGGATTGAAGTTTTCGCTAACAGCAAGAAGTACATGACGCCAGTAGCGTACGCAGGATTTTATCAAGGGGGGGGGTTATTTTTAAAACTTTCTCCAAATTCACTTTACCATTGTTTTATTATACTTTAATTAAATAATAATACTCATAATTAATTAATAATACTTATAATTAATTAATTAGCTGAATTACTACTAATAATACTACTAATACCACTACTACTATTAAGTAGTAGAGATATACATACTAAATATAGTATTTATGAAAGCAATAGAACGAAATTACTTTCTAGTCATTCGATTTTTATCAGATCCTGGGAGCATTTTTTTGTTTGTTACGAAATAATTGGTCAACGAGGCGAGACATTTTAAGGATGAAGAAAATCCTTACAAAACTAGAAAATATATCAAAATAAATTGAAATAATCAAAGTATGGAACTCATCCAAGGAGATGCGGTGGTCTGGTCGGTAGAACATCTGACAACCACGTGGGAGATCCGGGTTCGATTCCCGAAATTGGTTAATTTTTTCCGGCTTCTTCCCTCGCATGAATGTCTCTGATAATTCACATCTGGATTGTCTCGCTGTTCTTACCAACAAAACATTTTACAATAGTTGAGCTTATTGTCGTTTGAATAATTGTCTAGTCAACAAGATGAGACATTTTAAAGAGAGAAATTCAAACTTGCCGCGGTAAACAATGGGAAGGTGGACTGGTGACTGTATTCTTGTCTGCCTAAGCTAGCCACTTACAACAAACCAAGAACTTTAATTAGTTAATTCTCATTGTTCACACAAAAATACATGTTCATTGAATGCTGGCGTACATAGAGGGGTGGCTGATGATGTTACAGCCCCTACCAAAGTTTTGAGAACATTAGAATTTTCAAATAAAAATCAGTTTTAAAAAATCAAAATGTGTAAATGCGAAACCTCTTTTAAATTGGGTCTCGATGTAATAATTAGGGAACGGAAGTTTAGGTAAATAAATGTTTTTTTCTGCTATAAGATAGAGACCCTCGTTTTTGCCAAAATTCTGATCATAGCCTTATATGTCAACACAGCAAATTTTATTTTACATAAAAACACATATTTTCCAGTTTTCCGTATGTAAATACATATTTTGCGAATTTTCATTTTAAATACATAAAATCGCTCATTGACTTCAGCTACCTCGAAATCCACGAAGGAAACAAGGTTTTTTCTCCGCACCTCTTTCATATCGAGAGTGTTAGGTTTGTTTTGTCTTCGAACACGCTCCCTGGTAGACTCTGGCGCCTCGCCTACGATCCTATTGGGGGAAAAAAATTACCCCCACTGGATCTAACTCACAAGTGCTAATGTCTAAATGTACAGATATTTTTTGGGAAAAACCAAAGTTTCAAACGTTGTGCCAAATTGAACGTGTTTTGGAAGGAGGTGAATTAGAGGAAGAGGAAGCTTTGGAAAACTTCAGCGTTAGTGGCATTTCGTCCTTCAAATATGCAAGAATTGTTTCTTGTGACGTGGAGCGATCTTTCTCACAATATAAGATGCTTTTTAGAGATAATCGTAACAGATTTACAATGGAGAATTTGGAGAAAAAAAAACGATGGTGATCCACTGCAACTCTTCCAAAAATAGCTTGCTAAGAGGTAAGCATTTAGAAACTGATTTCAGGTGTTTGAAATGCATGCTTTTGTTACCAAATGTTTTTCATTTTTGTCACATATTTTCCTGTTTTTATCACATATTTTCAACATTTATGAGACATAAAAGAATACATTTTTCTGAGTTTTTTAGCACATGAAGTTCCGTTCCCTAGTAATAATTATGCATCCTGCCCTCCAAAACGAAGCCATGTGCTATCCACATTTACTATTCCAGCGCCTCCCGAAAAAGAATCCTGCGTACGCCAGTGTATTGAACATTGTTGCAACTGAGATACAAAACAACTTTTTTCTCTTTTAAATCATAGTTACCCTCATATTTTATTTTCAAGAATTCGTGTTTATTTTCAAGGTATCACTCTGAAAGATGCGTGTGTTAGGAATGCTGTGCTTTTCTCCATGCTGCATGGAAATAATAATTCAAATTATTATTATTATTATTAGTAGTAGTAGTAGTAGTTGTAGTAATAGTAAGAGTATTGTCCCAGATCTTTGACTGTGATAAATTGGCCATTTAATTTTTTTACCACAGCATTTTTCATAATATTTCACAAGCTCAAGGGAGGGTTTAAACCCCGTACCCCCCCCCCCCTTGCATACAAGACTGCGTGACACAAAGGTGCATATGCAGATAAGAATATCAGTCAAATCTCTGCAAGTGAAGTAAACGTGTCAACAATTATCCCCATAGTAAATCGCTGCTTCTGTCTCCAGTTTTCCTTTGAAGTCTACCAGGTTTTGTGCAGGTGCGTTGGCGTGCAACAATAAACCCAGTGTACCCCCGGGGAGGGGGGGGGGCAGAGGGCAGCCTCAATTTGGTAAATCCCTTCGTATCTGTCTCCAACTGTACTACATGCATGCGCTTCGAACAGGGGAGGGGAGGGGTGCAGCCTAGACTTTTAAAAATACCGATGAGACGAGACTAGATCCTTGAAGACTTGTTGAAACGAGACATCCTTCTGTAAAATCGAAACTGAGAAGAGAACGAAACGAGTGTTTATACATCGAGACGAGACCCGGTACGAGACAGGCATTTAACACTGGGTACTAGACCGAGGACGAGGTAAACTTACGAGACGAGAAACTGCGAAGTATATTCCCGATAACATCCCTACTCTGCCCTCTCGGTTGTATAGGTACGTATTAGGGGCTTTTTGAAACACAGCAATGAGAAATTGAAGATTCAAACATTAAAAAAGAAAATCTTGTTCAGTTTCTTGGCATTAACCAACTCAGGCAAGGGACGACGTAGGTCAAAAAGGTGCATTCGATTTGGGTAACAATACAACATATCATAAAGAGTGGAGAGTCATGGAGCAAGAAAAACTAAAACAAAATTTGCAATAGAACAAGTCATAAGAACAATTAATAAGGCACCTCAAATGCCTTTCCCGGTCATTCAAAATCTCATGGTTCAGACTAGGTGGATGGAAACAATTAAGGAAGAGAAACGAAGCAGGGGAAACGATGGAGAGGAGACGGACGAGCATATCCTACTGAACTTCCCTTCTACACGTGACCTAAGGGACAAGTGGTTGAAAAACTTAACAGGGAGGGAGGTGATAGAAGTGGTAGACGACAGAATAAAGATAAAAGAAGCGGGACAGCAAGTGGGGAAATACCTGGGAGAAGTAAGAGAACGATGGGGGAAAGCTATTAAAGAAGGCAGCGAAATGAGTGATCATGCTCTAACAGAGCCATCTTTATAGTGTAACAAAGTGTAATCATCGGTTATCATATAACGAAGAGGGGAGAATGGAAGTGTGAAAGTGCAAAGGGGGAGTTTGTGTGGGAAGTTAAAGATTGAAATAGAGTACAGGTATATAGAGACTGGAGGCCAAATGAGTCGGACACATAACTTTATTTGCATGTGCAATATTTGGATTGTTAAACTATACTGGTTCTTAAAGGTCCAGGAACTCATAAATTCTAATGGGTTCTTGGGTTCCGTAACAGGGCAGGAACCTTTTTTCTCGCACAATTTATATTCGGCCCAAGTTGCGTATTGTTTCATTTCAATACGGACCTTGGACCCTATTTAAAATGATCCGGAAAATAGGTTCCTGGAAAGTATTTAAATTCATCCGGATAAAAGTTTCCTGGACCGTATTTAAATTGATCCGGAAAAAAGATTTCTGGACCGAATTGAAATACTTTACAGATAGAAAGGTTCTTAACGGTCCAGAGTCCATTTACGCTTGCTGATTTTTTTCTCCTGGACCGGAATTGAATTTATTTTAAAATTCCTGGACCTTTAATGATCCTGGATATAATCTCCAAGCACCCCCCAGTAAAAAGGTCATCAAAAAGAACATGTGCCTCGGACATGGTACATACTATGTTCTTGGAAATTCAAGTCCCTGAACTCATCTTCCCTTCCCAAATTTTGATATGGTAAGGTATTGGCGAATGCAGGACTTTTTTCGGAGAGGACTGGAGGGAGGATACATAATACAATATTTCGTAATGACCATTCTTTAACCTTCCTGGGAAAGGAGGAGCGGATGGCCACCTGCACCTTTTCTTCTTTTGTTCTCGCCAGCTAGGTTCATTAAATCTTTACTGTTAGTTTTAGACATGACAGAGACAGGTTTATACGGCAGAGAGACGTATCGCCATTTATTATGTTCGGGGCAAGGGAGGGACAATCGCCCCCTTCCCTCTTGGCATGTGATAAAATATTTATCACAAATTTGAAACTTATTTGAAAGAACTGTAAGGTTGAGAGCGATAGAAAACAACCTCTTTATTTTTGTTCCTTGTGCATTATACTGTGTCGTGGAAATCTCTGGAGCAGGCGAACGGAAACAAGTCTCTGAGCAAGTAGTGACTCCAGAGGACTCAACTAATGAATGTGTGCGAGGGAACGGAATTGCGTGGAGGGGGAAGAGCGACTGCAGTCAACGTGGAGTCCAATAAATCGTCCTCCGGAACCTTTTCCACCAATAGCGTCCGTCCAAGAAATGATTGATTAAGTCCACTTTAAGCACAGGAAGGCTAATCGGGACTGGACCTACAGTTTAAAGTGAAATCCCAACCACTGTGCATTGTACCACCACCGGGTATCGAACCCGGGACTTCTTGATTACAAGGCGACGACGTTACCACTACGCCATCGGGGAGGCCTGCCGTGCAAGAAATGACAGTACTTGTCAAGTCCACGTGGAGTATATGAGATATGTTGCCAATTCAGTTTCCTTAGATATTTCTCAACGTGAGATTGCGGTTACGTTTTCTTTGCTAGGTTGTGTTATTGTGCTGTGCTATTTCTTTGCACAATATAAATACCTTGGTAGTGAATGAATGGATGTTTAAACACTGCAGGCAAAAGCGACAACAGCGCTCATTCGAAAAACAGGTGGTGGTTCGAAACCAGATACGCGTCCGGTCGGCTTGCTCTGGGGTTGTCAAAGATTCCGAACTGACGCTACGTCGAAAGCAGCGTGTACTGCTTTGTTCCGTCCGCTCGCTTTCTCCCCTACTCTGCCTTTATGCGCAGCCTTGCTCCACAGATTCCTGGGATAGAGTATAGAAGAGAAGACGACGATAAAGCACATTATTTTTGCAAGGTAAAACAATTTACTTGTTTAATCCAATGTGAGTTTCGTTGCCTGCCAGATTGTCACGTTCACTTGTCTTCCGCTGACCTGGATAACGACTCTTTCAAGGTTGTCTCCCTCCCACAATCTGTGCTCTTCGGTTTCAATAATATTAAGCACTGCGTCCGTGCAGTTAGGCGGCGAAATTGAGGAATTGCCGTCTCTGTCGGTCTCTTACCCTCGCCCAACTCGAATGTCTTGTTGTTGCGCAACGTACCCTTTGGCCTGAGCCATTCAGATTCATGCTTCCGATTTCAGTGGGATTCAGGTTGCGGTGGTAAGGCGGCACTGTGTAAACAGTGTCCCTTCGACTTTCACCATTAAAAAAAAATTGCCCTATAAGAGCGACCACAAGGAAAAAACCTTCGGCGAAAAGTCTCCGCGCACCTTCCCCTTCTTGCGTTCAACTCAGGCCATAAGGAAGCATCATGCTCCACACTCCCTCCACGCGGGAGTACACCGGTGCACAGGACTCGCGGGTCTGCGCATTTTTTTTTCTTGTGGTTCCACTATAGTGCGTGTGACTTTTTTCGCGCTTCACTCGCAATTTTTCCACAGGATGACCTGCACTGTAAAAAATGTTGGTGTTAAAACGACACACAGTGTGGTCCCTGGACGTCTACACCACATTTTGGACAACATTTAACCTCAGTGGTGTCAAAAAGGTGTTGATTGCAACCATTTGTCTGTGTTATTTCAACACCAGTGAGGTTAAATGTTGACCAAAATGTGATGTAGACCTCCTGGAACCACTCTCTGAGTTGCTTTAACACCAGTATTTTTTTCAGTGTGTTTTCGATTCATGATCTGCTCATGAGTCTCATTATCTTTCTTTTTCTATTATTTATTATTTCGGGTTTCCGCGTAAAAAATGGTTACCGCTCTCACCTTTGGTGCTAGCGGTCCCGGCTTCGTTTCCCGGTTGGGGTCCCTAAAATGTTGACGTTGACCCAACGCCGTGATGACACGAGAAGAAGTAGTAGCGGGCTCCGGAAAGCCAGAAAACAGCGGCGATGGGATTCGATGCACTGACCACGCGTTACCCAATGTAAAGCCAATTGGCAGGCCCTGGCCATTAGAGGGTTGTTGCACCGTGTAGTTTACAGCTTTCTTTTTTGTAAATTTCATCCTCATGATGAATTAAGGTAAGATTTTCAAGCAAGGGAAATAGGTTAATTGTTATTAGTGAGTGCTAAATGTAATCGTTTGTGTTATTTATAAGCACAGGAGAAACGAACCAGGGAAATAAAACATCATATGTTTGCCTATTTTAATCCGCTACTTAGTGGAAATTGAATAATAAATATTATAAAAATATTTTATATTTTGTAAGAATTTTGTTTTCTACGACCTAAAAAAAGACTGAAAGATATGAAATCTGTCCACAGTCATATAGTATACAGATTTCGTTTAGAATATTAAGAATCTGAGCCGACCAAACTAAAATATCAGGCTCTGATTTTAAAATACAAAGTTGTTTCAATCAATGTTAATTTGCTTTACTACCGGACAAGTATGAGAGGAAGTCAATTGTATTTTTGGCAAAATAACCTGAAACAGACAAATTCCACCTCAGTGCCCAAGAACGTTGAGTGGTCGATTAACGAACTCGCAAGCGAGGGTTCCAGGTTCTAGTCCTCTCCTGAGCATTGGTGGTTGCTTGTGAGTATCCCTTCATTAGTTTCGTATAATCACCATTTCATCCTTATTTTCGCGTGCCATAAAAACTAACATAAAAAATATAAAAATACGCAAATCCAGCAAGAATACATCAGTTATATTGTAGCGATACGCTATTATGAACATGGTGGTCGTTGGTTCATATCGACACCCTATGACCGGTGAAGGCACATAGTGGTTCCACTTTAAACTGTATGTACAGTCCCGATTAGCCTTGCTGTGCATAAAGTGGACTTAAAACAATCAATCGATCGACACCCTATATACGTATTTGTATATGTGAACACCATATGTGTATATCGTCGCCTTTTAATCAAGGGGTCCCGGATTCGAATCCCGGCCTGTGCATGTGTGTTCTTCATTAATTTTATATCATCCATCACTCCTCATCTTCGCGATTAGCCAAAAGTGGCAGAAAAGCGCAGTCAAATAAACCAAATCAATCAATTAAATCTCTCCACAATTGTATTTTGAAAGCATGAATATTTCAGATGGTGTGGATGGTAGTGGTAATTCCTTTAGGGAACATGTAAATACAATAAACAGAAAACCATGCAGCTTGGTTACATACAAAATTGGTCTCTCTTGCCTTTTGTGTAGCCAAGTCTTCAACGACGTCATCGTTTGACATCACATCGCTTTCTATCAATAATATGGTGAGTGAAAGGGATCCCGGATTCGATACACGGTGGAGGCCCATAGTGGTTCGGATCACACTTTAAGCTGTAGGTCCAGTGCCGATTAGCCCTACTGTGCATAAAGTTGACTTGAAACACAAACTCAATGAATCAATCAATATGATTGAGTAACGTAAATCTTTTAAAAATACATTATTTCTCAAATAGTAAGGCAAAGTTCCTTGTGCACATTGCATCCTCCCATTAAAGTTCATAGTGGGATCTTAAGGTAGGGCTCCACCACACATTCTCAATCTCGGTTTTTACTGGTGTGATCAGCACCACGCTCCCTCCGCCTTTACCTCCCAGCGTTGCCCTAGGCGCTCATTCATATGAGGCTGGGTAAACCCCAGAGCCACTTTACTCTAGGACAAAGCCGGAGAAACCCGACTATAGATCGCCTACCTTGGGGAATGAACCAAACCAAGGTTTCCCTCGTGGCAGTCAGACGTCCTACCGAACCTGATCACTGCGACTACAGCACGTCTTGATTAATTTCAAACAAGAGAAACTCCATTCGGCACTAGCGATTGTTACAAGGACTGCTAGCAGATTTTTACGTACATTACATGGAAAATATTTGGATGGAAGCACCACGCAGTACTGTTCAAACGATAACGAATTGACTTGAATCTTGCTGACAAAATCTGCGAACGTCCTTTCTAAAGGAGGGGATCTGAGGGGTGTAAACAAAATAGTATCTCCAGATCTTTATAAGTATTTCAGCTGCAGATTTTTCACACAAAAGGGAATATGCTGACCTGGGCAATTTTCCCTGCCAGGGCCTATCCTTCTCTTTAATCTTTCCGCTAAGAACGCGGGGTTGCGGCACACCCTCTCGGTGTGTTTCAACTTCACACAAAGAATCATGTGCATGTGCCCTCTCGCACAATAGTTTATGACAGGAAATCTGTAGAAGGTTGGGGTCAGAAACAGGAAATTGAACTGGTGGAGCTTTTCTTTTCACAAGATCTCTTCACAGCAAACTTTCGACCCCCAATTGACACTTTGGTTGCTCTTTTCTACACTACGTAAGTTTATTACAAATCTATCTCTACCGCTAATACAGATTTCCTTTCTTTACTTTCCTCTATTCTAATGTGATCAAGTTTGCACAAGAAATGAACGTGATTCAATTTTATGTAAATGTTTCGGCCGGGGCCTTGTTCGGTGGCACGAGTCGCACACCTCTAACGCACACTGTTCCTTGCCGTGTAACTATACATATACATCCAATCCCATGATGCAGGCAGGTGCACTTTAAATCTAAAATAGACAATGATTTTTAAACTAGAACGCCGTATATCTTAATAGGTAACTTGAGAATCTGAATTATTTGATTAAACCTGGAAATTTCTGCCACAGCATACATTAATGATATTAGTACAAATATGTAGGGATGGTGCAGGTACGAGGCAAGCCTCGAAGATTCGGCCATGCATTTCCTCGTCTTGATCCCGGCATCCAAAATATGTGGGTCTCCCCGAAGCATGGTGGTAACGTCGTCGCCTTATAATCCAGAGGTCCCGGCTACGATAACCGGTGAAGGCACATAGTGATTTGGACCCCACATTAAACTGTAGGTCCAGTCCCTATTAGCCTATCAGTGCATAAAGTGGCTTAAAACAAAACTTTTGCAAACTGGCTTGTCTCCTTCATTTTCTGTTAGTTCTAAGTGTATATGAACACAACTTTTTATATCACACATAATATAGACTGAATTGGAATGTACACCTTCACCTGAACTGCTGAAATGCAATAGTTTAATACTAAGGCATCTATATTTATTGTTAAAAAATACACCGGGTTGAATGGTTACAGCATCGTGATACAAATCTATGTGACGTAACATGGCGGGGGCAAAGGCAGCACTCGCCCGCCCCCCATTATTTTTCATGTTAGGAGTAATTTTTTATCCATCTTGAAGCTTAGGTTCATGTTCTGCCCCCAACCCCCTCCTCTTCCTCGCAAAGTTAGGCTCCAGGTTTCGCTGCTGCTTATGATTCGAATTCTGGGTATGTATGGTCGAAATGAAAAAAATATTATTGATGGAAATGTGTGTTTCGTCATTAAATTATAATTTACCCCCATAGTCAGTACTAACCTAGCGTGGTCGGCAGAGTACTAATTTAACAAGAAGAATATTTACGACTAGTTATATCTACATTCTATATTTGCTTCAAAGGGGACATGCAACATTGTAGGTATATTTGCAATATAATGGACCAGTAATATGCATGGTTGTTGCGACACATGGAATGGTTCAGATAAGCTAATCAGCACTGGACGTACGGTTTAAAGTGGAACACAACAGCTGTGCAATGTGCCTTCATGGAGATCGAACAAGGGATTGCCGTATTACAGCGACATGGTTACCATTACCATCCAGGAATATTATCAAATTGTTATTTATATATAATTCAGTTTTCCAGAATGGTCTTTTACATATCAGGCCTAAATTTATTTTGGATTCTTGTCTTGACATAATATATCAAGTTTGGTGTCTGAATCCTTCATCTGAATGTTTAATTATGCAACATTCTCCGTCTCGCCGTATAGCTGTCGGTCCTTCTGTCTGTATGGCATTCAAGAATGCAGTACCTTTACTGATAGACATTCATATTCGTATTGACTTCCTGCCGGTTCCCGAGACAAAAGCAGTAGTACGTGCGCAGCACATTTATGCCTTCCCAAAATTCAATTACATTAACATGAATACCTAGCTCATACAAAGTATAATAGTTGAATGTCTAGCGATCTCGCCTTTCGTGTCAGCGCAGTCCTTCGTATTGAAAAGGCATAGACATCGACCCACCGGAATTGGACACACTTTCACCTGGGGTTGCTCCGAAACGTGGATGTAAATTTAATCATTATTTTATATTCATCATCTTGCACTCATTTTCTGCTTCAATATTCAGGAGAACTTTCCCTTCAATTGCTCTAATGTAGGTTCCCTTCTGATTTTCTACGTTCCGCCAAATACTATATAAATCATTCTCAAAAGACTACTAACTTCAATTAATTAATTTGTATCCTATAATAATAATCTTCTCGCCATTCATAGTTAGTCACGACGATGATGATGAAATGGTGACTACATTCAATTCAAAGAGAGACAAAGAAACACTCACGGTCAAACCAGAGTTCGAACCTAGAATCTTGAACACTGAGGTGGCAAAGTGATTAACAGAGCGTTAACGAAGTAATGAAACCTAGGTTTGAATCTTTGACATCTATAGGAATACTTTGCCGTTTCTTTCTCCAATTTTGAAATTCCTTTTCTTGGATTGTGATTCGTACTCCACGGAGGGATTGCGATTTATTGTGTAAAAAATAAAATCAAAGCTAAAAAATATTTGATTCTGGTTTCTTCTGGCTTCCCACGAATTTGTTGAATGATTTCAAAATTACCTTGTAGCATCACGAGAAAAAGTGAGTACGATATCAGATACTGAACCTTCTAGAAAGGCAAAGAAAATTCTCCCAGTCTTACGGGCAAGCAGCCAAAACCACACAACAAAATTGCCAGTTTCATAACATGCCAGGATATCTTGATTGTGATGACGGAAGGGATATTCTCTCTCTTTCGTGTTTCGTATTTATTGTGCAGTGTGTGTGATATTTCAGCGCAGCTTCGGAGGCCAAGCACGTTCAAGGGTAAACATAGTACCTCACCATGGAAAAAAGTTCATCCTAGACATCGGCGTCCTTTCAAAAATCCCATCGAATCATCATAATCACTCCTCGTCTTCGCGAGCAGCCTAAAAGCCAGGAAAGCAACGTAAAATAAGAATTATGCAGAAACAAATGTAAAAGTATTAGGAGAAAGAAAACCGAGAGCAACACTCAAATCCAATGCTAGTGAAAGAATGTCAGGGGATTTTCTGTGTCAAATAAGTCATATCGGAGTGTTGTAGTGTGGTTCAGTGGCGTACTGGCTTTGCCAGTAGAACCCGCGCAGCGTAACACGTGGAGCATACCCTTGAACCAATTGTACGAAATAAACATAAAATACAAGGCGAACTTTTTTTTATATGTGAATGAATCTTGCGAATCTCATGTATGAATGAATACATATTGGAGTTCATTAAAAGAAATTCAGGTATCAGGTTTTGTTTTAGGGAAAAACTTGGCCGGTTGTGTATGTAACAAGGCAATACAAAGTTGCTTAAAAAACAAAGCAACGCGTTAGTTACATATATTTTCGTTAATGCCATACTAATGTAATTAGCAAAATAGTAACGTGTTACTTGCGTTGCATAATATATTCTCCAACTCTGTTAGTTTCTTCTTTTGGTGTCTTTGATGTGTACGTAATAAACAGTGTATTGGGTTCCACTCACAAATCACACCATTCAAATACAAGGAAAGAAAACTAAGAAATTTAACCGATGAAAGTACTTACAATATTCAATAATGCTCCAGAGATTTTTGAGATAGTGTGTAGATACTTTTCTGCAGAAAGGAAACAGTTCGTTGGTAGTCGTCTCAAGACAGGAAATCGAAGAGGAATCAAGAGGAGAAACTAAAAACTTGTTGATAGACTTTTGTTCCCACATTGCATTGTTCAGACGAGCGATATGAGGTGAAAAATTTGTCAGTGTCCTTGCACAATGCAGCTCCAGGACCCACCCAGGTTAATCAGTGTGTATCTAGGGACGACCATGGTGGGTTCAGGCAACCGGAGTGGGATGCCGATCACAATTCCACTATGGCAAAAAATTGAGAACGTGAGAGATTGTGCAGTACATGCCACGGTGCATTACAAAGGATGGCGTTAGCTTTACGTTTTATAATCTCTGGCTACGCGTCTGCTTATCAATAAGATATTTGTTAGGACTAGACTGATACGAAATTTTTGCCGATATCGATTATGTACTGATATAAAATTTACCTATACCGATATCCGACATTCTACCGGATCCAATATAATATTGCAAATGTTCCTTGAAGAACGTGAATGGTCCGTTAACCTCCTTAATTAATGGGTGTAAGCAGGGGGTTGCAATGGGGTGTACTCTGAAGCAGTGCGTATTGAGACATTTACTTTACACAATAACGGCGTGTAAATTATAATCATAAAATATCATACTTAATGGCAGAATTTTGTACTAAATTACAGCATATTTATAGATATATCGTATCAGCAAAAGTATCGGCAATTTTTCCGAGAAACCGATATGCCTATATCGATCGATACCGATAGAGTACCAATTACTCTGTCCTATCCGATTTTTTTAATATTTTAAATTAAAATACATTCTTCCAACAGAAGGCGCAATATATTACTGTGTTTCAAATTTAACAAGTATATTTAAACAAAAAGGTCCAAGACACAGTGTATTCGAATTCGCCAAGCCGGACCCTGTGGCCGAATGGTTATCACATCGCGCTGCGACGCCAAGGGTCCTGGGTTCGAATCCCGCTCGGGCTTGGTTGTTTGTGAATGGCCATTCATCAATATCATCATTTCATCACTCATCCCCATCTTCGCAAATTAGCCAAGAGGCACAAAACGCGAGTTAAATTAACTAAATCAATCAATCAATCGAATTCGCCAAGAAGGGCTGTCCATTGCTAACCAAATACCTTCAAAGCGGGATGACTTTTTTGTCAAGTTAGAAAAAGGCAGAAAGCAATGATTTCGTAAAAAAAATATTCATTTTCTAATCTCTGAGCATAAGCATGTGTAGATGAATGTGGTCTTTATTTCAGGAAGTTATAACTTTTTGCTATTATACAGTGTAGAAGTCCAAAAATTGGAGATTTAATTCTTGACATGAACATTAGCTTTTCATATCGAGCAACGTTCACGGGGGTCAAAGTTTCGAATTTTTGGTACAGGATGAAAATTTAGAGGCAGAAAAACGTGTAAAATAATCAACCATGGGTCGACAAGAACCGTATTATTTAGTTGGCGGTGCAGATGCAGTAAAAAAACATGCAGTATTTCAATAATGTCACATTTGTGTACACGACATATTTGTCTCATGCTCCAGTCACTAATCTTCAACAAGGGTTCACAGGATGGTGCCAGGTTTAAAAAAAATTTAAAAAAAGAACAACATAAGAATTATCTATAGTTTTAAGTATTTGGTAGAGAAATCTGGATTCGTTTCACTGGTTATAAAAAACTCACCATTTTTCGTATGTCAGACATAAAAAATATATTTATAAAAAAGATTAAGATAGAATTACAAAACAAAAGAAATATTCCTTTGCTATTGATCAGAATTTCCCTCATTAAAAAAATCCCTTTACACTAGATTAGGCGAAACCGGAATTTCCAGTTTCGCTCAAAATAGCGGACACCTGACAACTTTGACTAGTTTATTCTGATAAGTCATTAAGACAGACGGGAAGTTTACTTTGCAGGAACAAGAATACCATCAAGTGCACGTTAGTGTTGCAATGTAAGTCAATAGTTTGAACTGTTCATCTATCCACGCATCATCAACTCTAAAAAGCGCCGCAAGAAGGGTGAAACTTTCTCCACTTGCATCGCCTATATCTGTTACTGCAATAATTACTACTCTACTAACGACGAACTTGGTATAATTTGATTTTTGTTACTTAACGTCGCTTTCATGTCATTTTTGGCTAATCGTGACGATGAGGATGCGTGATATGATGGGACACTCACAAAGGACACCCATACCCAAGCCACGATTGAACCCGGAACTTGTGACGTGTAGCGCACTGTGCTAACCACTCCGCCACGGACGTTGGCAGGAGGAACTTGGTATATAACTGTTAAATTAGCTTTTCATATCGAGCGAAAGTTGGATGAATGGGCAAACTGAAAATGAAATAACTTTGAAGGCGTCTTTGTTTAATTCGCCTGGAAAGACAAAAAATGAAAAAAAACATCGAAATACTAGAGTCGTCAATCCTCAGGATTGACACTGAATAATAAGTTAGTTTATTTACTTAATGCGACTTATATAAGGTTAACAGAGGCAGGGAAGTGAGAAGATAGATAGAACATTTCTAAAGGAGAGAGGCGAAAAGTCCGTAGTCATTATGTTAAAGGTGGCATTCCACCATTCCCATGGATCGACTCAGGAAAAACCAGGAGAGAAAACGCCAGTCCGGATTGATGGATGGTTGCCGGCGAGGTTTGAAACTTGCGTTTACCACAAATACGCCTACTGAATAACATTGGTTCGTTTTCTGTGTTATGCTGCGTCAAGTATTTCTGCAATCAGGGATTGAACAGAATTCGGGGATTTTTCGTGTGTGTAGGAGGAAAGGGGGTCATATGAACATATTAAATGAGGTGTGAAGCTAATGAACACACAAGTGAAAGTATATCTCGCTTTTCTGCAAATTTTAGGGAAGATCTAGGAGAAAAACTGGAAGTGGAGGTGTGAGAGAGTGTGTGGTTAAATTTTTACTCCTTCTTTGGAAGCACCACAGATCACCTGACACCTGTTTAAGTGCACGATAAGCCCACATAGACTAATCGGGCTACCATATGTTGATGGAGAAACAATTACTCGGCAAAATATATTGATAGCATGTGTAAGAACAACGTATGAGCTCGACTAATAAGGTAAAATTCCCAGAAACTAGGCTGAGAATCTTAGCAACAAACTTATTCGATGATATTTTGTTGATTTTTTCTTACCTGTTCAGCGCAACAGCTGCTAGAGACAGCCAATCACTGAAGGCGTTCACATAGCGGATATACGTTGTCCATTCGCAGGAAGCCGAATCATATATCCATCGACGATTCCAATATTGGAGAGCATAGAGAGGAAGATTTATGACGCAGTAAAGAAAATCCGCCGCACTCAGGTTGAGAACTAATAAAGTCGTAGCATTCCACGGATCTACAGGTTCGGGAGCATGATAGCGAGCGTAAGGCAGCGCAATGAGGGTCAGCAAATTCCCACTGGCTCCAAGGAAAGCTAAGATCATGCAGAGGCAGGCCGCCGCGTCAGTTAACCATTCTTCCACCAGAGGAAAACACTCATCGGGACAGTCGTTTTCCAGACACTGAGACGAGGAATTAACTCCACACATTTCCTCGATGTTGCACGCCATTGTACACTTCTGAAAGCTACGAAACGAGGTTGCTATAATGGCATAACAGAGCGTTAGGAACCACCAAGAAGCTAGAGAAGTTCACTCGAGCACTTCTTTCAATCCAGTCATGTCCGCGCTGTGTGCGGAATGGGTAACAGACCGGCGGATGGAACCAGACAGAGAGAATACCTTCTGTGGTGACACACGCTTGTTCCAGTGTTCCCGTAAGCAGAATAGACGTTCCGCCGTGGACGCAGGTCCTTGGGATACCGAACCGAGTCTGCGCTCTGGTAGTCCCCTGGACTTCGTTATCAATTGTTTGTCGAGTTCGACAACTGCGTCTTCTTCCTTTGGCGATACGTGTCCTGTACACCTGTAATGCTCGCTGGCGATTACAACATTATCCTTCTCCCTAATAGGTGTGAGCCAGGGTATTGTTTAATGCATAAATTTCGTCCGTGAGCAGCTTACCTACAAAAAGGAGAGGCTGCACAGTGTTAATGCGAATTATTTATAGCCTGGCGTGAAAGTTAACCTGTTTGTTCGATGAGCGCCCACGCACTTCCATTTCTCTAATTTGTTACCCAACTTTGGCCAGTGAAGATATTTTTAACACAGCATTTCCGGGGATTTGAGATTGTAATCAACTACGGTAATTAGTTTATCAAACCACGCAGGCTAAGAACTTGAAAAAAAAAAGTGGCTTTAAAGAAACGTGGAATTGGTGTAATATGTGCTTACATGTAAGAAATTAAAAAATTCTAAACATCATTCTAAACAACATTATGTATGCATGTTGTTTTGTGCTTTTCCTACAAAACAGTAGAAAGTATTGCTCCTTGAATAAACTTACTCCCACAGCAATCATTTTTTTTCTTCTGTGGTCGGGGATGACAGTGGTTCCAGCCAGGGCTGGAACCGAGGGTATACGGCGGTATACTCTCTGGTTAATCTTATTTATTCGAGTATACTTTCTGTTACATGCGGATACTTTCTACTTTCATTTCGTTTATAGTTATATTTATGTAATTTGCCAATTACAGTAGTGAACATTTTTCTGTCAAATACTACGTGGTTTGAAATGATCGGGAACGTAATGTCGAAAAGGTTTATTATACCAATTATGTGTTTATCATCATAATCAGCAGCAGCATTCTACCATCAATAATATTTACTTTTGCTGAAGTTTCATCCATATATTTAATAGGAACATTTGTATTTTTGTTATTTAGCGTCGCTTTGTTTATCTAATCTCGACGATAAGGATGAGTGATATTATTATTATTATTATTATTATTTATTTGTTCAGCACAGGATACATTTCCCAATTATGTTGAACATAATACACTTGTGAATAAATAACAAGAGAGAGAAAAAAGAATAAATGGAAGTATGAACGTCTATGTACACAATATTTACATCAATTTATGAACTCATTGCTGTGATATGAAATTGATGAAGGGGCACTCACAAACAACACCTATGTACACGTCGGGATTTGAACCCGGGGCCCCATCGTCGTAGTGCGCTCTGCTAAACACATAATGCAAACATTTGAGTTTATGTGCAGATACGCTAATCGGGACTGGACATACACTTTTAAGTGGGATCCGATCACTATGTGCCTCCACCGGATATCGAACCCGGGACCCCTTGATTAGAAAGCAACGATGATACCACTACGCCATTGGGGAGGCCTGTAAGGCTTGATTCACATCTACGCTCAAGCAACGGTCAGGGGGTATCCACACTAGCGGTCAAGCTTCGCTCCGGTCAAGGTACGATCAATGTCAGTCTGGTGTTGGGTTCTTGACAGTGTACACAGATTTTTCTGTATAAAAAGGCTGCCGATATTGTGCTAACTACAAGATTTATGGTGAGGTGTGACAATTTCGCACCAAGAATTCATTTATTTAAATATCGTCGGAATGGGCACTGCTACTAAAGAAAATCCACGCATACTTTGAGAGTATAAATTTCTCCCCATGTTGCAAGTGGAAGCGGTTTTTGAAGTTCACTATTAAGCTAGATACCGTGTTTGAAAAATATGATGAATAAGTATTTACAGAATCCCATATATTCCTTATGGAGAGACAACTTCAAGTTCAAGTTACAGCTCAACAAATGGGAGTTTCGACTTTTTCTAGCGCACATATATCATGTTCAATGGATCCTCTACCCGATCATATGATTTTTTGCGCCATCGGAAGTTTGATATCCCCCAAGATAACGAATAAAATAAATCTCCCATTAGCGTAATGCATTTCTCCTTGCCTCCTACGGCCATCCTGGCAGTGTTGCCAAACCTGATTCGCATAAAAGAGCTAAATTTCACCTTAAATTGAGCTAAAATTGACTTTCAAGGAGCTAGATTTACAAAGGCTGGATAAAGTGCCTCCTAGGGTAATTTTAGTTGTCAAGGGGGTGGAGCGCTGCTATTACCGTTAATTTTAAAGTGATTACAATTTATTCTTAGTTTTCACCGTCCAGATCTGGCGGCATCACCCATCTCAATAATCCACTGATGCTCGTATGAAATAGAAAATAAAGGATTCCCGGATAACAATATTGTCATCTTCACCTCAGCCAGGGCGGTATATAAAAGTAGCTGGGGAGGTAAGAGGGGGTGGGACGACGTAACCAATATAATAATATCACGTCACGTGCAAAATGTATACGCATGGCAAAAGTTGATGTATGTGAGCCAATGTTAGTGATGGCATCATAGTGGGGCACGGGGCGAGCACCCCAGTTCACAGCCAAACGAGTGCACGAAGGAGCCAGATCTGGCTCCAGAAGAGCTAAGTTGGCAACAGTGCTCCCAGGCTGCCTCAGAGAGAAGTGACTTGACTGTTATAGCACTGGCGTTAATTAGAAGAAAATGACAAAGAAGAAAAAGAATTGCGAAAGCGGGGATTGAATGATTTGGTTAATTAATGAGTACTTCGCTCTTCTGCCAGTTTTGACTAATTGCGAGGATGAGAATGCGTGGTTTTATGACGAATTGGTGAAGGGACATCACAAAGAACATCCATGTCCAGGCCGGGCTTCGAACCCGGGCACCTGGCGTAGTAGATCGCTGTGCTAACTACTCGGCCACGTAGGTCGGCTATTACAAATATAACACTGTTTATTGATGTTATACTCTCGGTTTGAAAGCGGCAAACGTTTATTTGCAGCTATAAGGTGCAAAACTGTAAATGTCAACAATGGTAAACACTACTTTGTCGTTCTAGGTTTGGCATGAACATTTTCGAGCCCATTATTTCATATCGACATTGTTGACCATTTCTTTTATTAGAAAGTTTCCGATACAACACGTAATAAATATACATTAGGTTGTAAACCTAGTTTCGAGGACCTGATTGTTACGCACATCGTATGTAAAGTCGCCTCCCTCGACTTAAAAAAATATTCCGGGATCGTCCTGACACCAGTACGCGCGCTATAGCCAGTGCCCACAACACCTCCCATGTTAATGTGTCGGGCGTCCTATCCGAAGAGGGGATGTACCCTTTCAAACTCCAAAAGGTACAAGACGTTTTACCTCAGGACTTTGACCCACGTGTGGTGTTTTGCCAATGGTTTTTGCATCACATGGAAACTTTCCCGAATTTTGTGAACAGGGTGTTGTGGACCGATGAAGCAATGTTTACCAAAACGGGCGTGTTCAATAGTAAAAACAGTTACGTTTGGGATTTTGCAAATCCACATGCAATTCTCGTGGCACACCATCAGCACAGGTTTGCGGTTAATGTGTGGTGTGGGATAGTGCATGACCATTTGATTGGCCCGTATTTTCCCTCTTCGCCTGTGTGGTGGTACATACGTATCATACATTTCTTCGTGATGTTTTGCCTGAACTGTTGAAGGACGTGCCCTTGGCACTAAGGCAAGGGGACTATGGTTCCAACACAATGGTGCACCACCACATTTCGACCAAAATGTGTGTCACTTCCTAAATGGCTTGTTCCACAATCGATGTATTGGTAGGGGTGGGCCTGTGCCGTGGCCAGCAAGATCGCCGGACATCACTCCCCTGGACGTCTTTCTATGGGGAGAGATGAAACGCCTCGTATACGAAACACCAGTCGTGTCAGCCAAGGATCTCGTTGCACGCATTAATGTCGCCGCAGCGACGATAGCAGACACCGCGGGGTTGTTTGCTCGCACTAGACAATCGTTGATTCGGCGTTGTCATCTCTGCGTGGAAGTTAATGGCAGACAGTTTGAACATCGTCTGTGATATGGTTCCCTCGGCACCTCCACTCTGCACACAGTGAACATGTCGACACATATGCAACCTAGCGCAGCACCACCACCATCTTTGTTTTTCTACGTAATGGTGATGTCCACTACGGATATTCGCTTTCTTCTTAGTTGTCAGTCTCCAGATATCACTTTCCGTGGATAACACATCTCGCTAAACCCTTCCCTACCCCCATGACTTCAACAGACCCATTCGCTTCCTTTGGGGAATCCCTTGCGCATCAACTTCACACATCTGCCATGTGATTTTTTGAATAGAGCATGCTGCATTTCTTTGTGGAACGCCCTTCGCAGCGGTCATATGGTTGGCCTTTGTGCCACTATTTGCTTGTAAACATAATTTTCCCACTTTTTCTCACTTCAATAACTCCGAATGGGTGCCGTTTTCGGCATTTCGTCACATGAACATTTGTGTTTATTTTCACTTGTAGAATCACCTCCTAAGCGTTGGAAACGAACTTTAGTAACACCCTGTATATATGGGTCATTCCACGTCAAATCAGGCAGAAGTTGACCCTCATAGTCACCTATTTTGATGATATTTGGTACACAGCTTTGCTTTGCTCCAAAACCGATACCTGTGAATGGATTTTGCTGAAATGTAATTATTACAAATTATATGAGGGTTGTTCAAAATGTCATTTTTTAGCAACATGCTCTTTTCAATTAAGCATAACTCGGGAACGAACAAAGATACAGAAGCGTTTTTGAGCTCGTTGTAAAGAAGAAAGATGGTTGCATATTATGGGATGATCAAGTGTTGAAACTTAGTAAAATTTGAACACACTGTTCAAATGTTTAAATTTCAAGTTTGAACAGCTCAACACCCCCTCCCAATCTATTTTTCTCATTTTTGGATATTTTTAACTACCATCCTTCCTCTTCATACTGAGAAAGTTTTATCGAGGTGTTTTTGATATAAGGGAGAAAAACGAGATTGAAATTTGTCCTGCATCAGCAATGAACTGAGCTTCAGCGTCCTTAAGATGAGACTTTTCATTTGTGTCGCGCTAAAGGATATATATATATATATACACTGCTCAGGGTCAGATGATATTCCACTTTATAGTTGGCTTCATTTTGTGCTGCTATTGCTAATTTATACGTTACTGTTTCCATATTTTTAGCCGCGTTCGTGGGGACGAGATGTGGGCGTGTTGTGAAAACTTCTGTGTTAGCCAAAAAAAAAATGAAGGGGGACAAACGACGAATGTCGGGAATGTTTGAGAAAAACAATCATTACTTATAATACTTTATGAGAATAATTGTGAGTTAGAAGCAATGGCGGCGATTAGGGGGACTTGGGGCAAATACCCCCAACTTCTTGTCACTTTTTTCCCTCGCACTATGGCCTCTTAATGCTAAGTCTTGTCTAATAAGAAAATTAACTGCCCTTTCCCCCATCCCCCAAGTTTCGGCACCCAATCGCCGCCACTAGTTAGCAGTTAGTTGTGACACTAGGAGAGGTCAAAAGCTAGTAAAGGAGTACTTGCCTGTTGACTACGGTCGGGCGCCACTCTATGCTGCGAGCTCTTTGAGGGCAGCATATTCCCCCCTTTTTTTTGTCACGGAAACCTACAACAACCACTGGGGATTCGTCGTGCTGGATGATCTCCCATTTGTACATATGTTATCAGTCAGTAAACTAAACTACTGCTTTGCGGTTCTTACTTCTTAGTATCTTAGAACATTGGTTCTAACCCAGGTAACTAAATATTATGATAAGATTTACACGTAATTTAGAAACTCTTAGTACGCGTGTATTTACATTCTAAGAAAATCGAAACGCATACATATAAAGAGCTATCTAACTAGCAACACCGGAAACTTGACCTCGGCAGTTGGGAGTGAGGCCGACAGCTGGCCCTCACGGGCTGTTCCGCCACGGGTTACATGTAGATATAGACTATTATTGTTTACGCGTAGGTGCAGTCTTAATTTCCCATTTCGTCACAAGAAAAATTCTTGTGTGTGTGTTCGTGGAACATTTGCGTCAAACGTTTTTTTTTTTATATATAAAGCCGAAATTGCTAACTGAAACAGGATTACTGTTCTGGAATTTAATCAATGGCTTAAAGTGACTGATTGCTTATTGATTGATTTAATTTTACGTCGCTTTTCATTAAAAAAAACACGACTACAATACCAAAAGGAAAGAACACAGAAACACGATTTACTTGCTAAACAGGCCGATTCTGGTAGTTTCTCCGGCGGTATTTTATCCGTATGACAGTCACGATTTTACAACTGTCTCCGGCTGCCAAAATCGGGTGTTATGAACACAGACCTTCCAAACTGGGCGACAAGCAGATCAACGGACCTCCCCCCCCCCCCCCCCCCACACACACACGTTGTACATGACTGTTTGAATCCTCTGTTTTGGAAAATTTTCAAATACCACATCCCAGACAGACCCCGTGGTAAAAGGTATCCCCAGAACACAAGCATCAAACTTTACTATATATGGGGGGAGGGGGAGGATAGTATCCTTGCAACACTGTTTGCATCTATCAAAGTTCAACGTGGCCCAGAGACCAACATACTTGGGTTGCTGAAGTTGTTGACGCGAACCCACCTCCTCCAGGAGAAATGCAAACACACAAATATCCAGACGAGCAGTCACATTTCTCCTGGCTCTCCTGATCTCTTCTATAAATCAGTCATGATTTCAATTTGCTGCCACTGCGCCTTTGTTTGGGTAATCTGACTTTCTCTTCCCGTGATAAGGTCGAACAGCGTGAACCATTTGCTGCCCCAACCCCGTATCTGTGGTCATAATGGCAACATTAAGGGATCCCTGGACCAGTGTCGGCGGTGGATTGGTTAGCGTAGCGTACTACGAAGAAGCCAGGCCAGAAGTCGTACGTTACAATCTTGCGAAAGACATGAACATCCCTTCACGTATATCATCAACTTCATTCATCCTCATCGTTGCGATTAACCTGAGAGAGATAGAAAAGAGACGTACATAACCAAAATATAATAATGAAAGGGATCCAGGATTTAGGCTCTGGTGTGGACATATTTCAGGAGTTTTTAACTGAGGGTCCGTCTGTGGTTTATTATTATTTTTCGTTGTTTTTCCATGGGTTTTGACTAGTTGTGATGATATGGATGAGTGGTGATTAAACGATATGATTAAAGGAACCATCACAAAACACTATTTATTATTTATTTAGCCGGACTCCGTGGCTGAGTGGTTAGCAGAACGCGCGCTACGACGCCAGGGGTCCCCTGGTTCGAATCCCGGCCTAGGCAGTTCTTTGTGACTGTCCCTTCATCAATTTCATCATATCATCACTCATCCTCAACTTCGCTATTAGCGAAAAGTGGCAGAAAAGGGAAGTAAAATAAACCAAATCAATCAACCAACAAAACACTATTTGTTAGGACTCTTTATATACCACCAACCAACGCTGCCAGTAGAGTTATGCAAGAGTGCAACTCTGGGGAAAGTCCTCCGTCGCACCTGATCTTAAGTTGTTCTTTCCTTATTTGTCCACAAGTGGAATCAAAACCTGGATTGCAGTGGCGAAAGCGCCCTTCGAAAAGCTACAAAACACCCACTCATCCCTTCAAATTTCAAGTATTTATGTACACTTTATTTTATTTTCACATTCGCTGTGTTGTCAAAAATGTTCAGTACCAGCTGACTACCCACTCCCTTGGTCCCTAGGATAGCGCGCGTTATGCCTTGGAATATGGAGTGCTCGACACTGCGGATCAAAATAACATTTTGTTTGACGAGTAGAGAAGGTTGTTCAACGATGACTTTTACAGTATTTATTGGGCCTTGTCCACAGACCTAGAAATCTGCCCATCGAACTTAAAACTTTTGTTCTCTTCGTTCTATGTCGTACAACACATTTGATATTTTTGTGATTTCATTTCAGGAGGTAAGATTTTTTTTGCGAATTCCGCTTTTATCAGGTCGAACATCTACTCTACCTTAATTATACTCAAGTGCCTCTTGACCGATAAAGGCTGAAATAATCGAAATGTTACTCTTGTTCTGTGTGTTCCAACGCCGCCAGCCTTGTGTGATTGAGCCTGCCTTATTTCTCCATGGTTACCTGCCTTGCTTTTTATCCAATATCAATACTTCCATGTATGCCGTACGTAATCACTGTGTATTTTAACATGTGTGTTTTCATCATGTTTTTTTTTAGATCACCGATACTTCTTTCCCAGAATTTGACAGAAGTGCAGGAGTATTTGGGTACGGAATGTTTCACCAAATTCAAGCAGTCTTTCATCATATTATATTCACTTCCGAACCCTGAAAAATCAATATTTTGTGAACATATGAAGTTTCACATGAAGCAATGATTTAAGATGCAGCTTTGCATAAACCCTTTTAGTCGAAATGAAGTTTTTCAGTCCACTTTGTGCACAGATAGGCTAGTCGGGACTGGACCTACAGTTTAAAGTGGGATCCAAACCACTACATGCCTCCACCGAGTATCGAACCCCTTGTGATTACAGTGTGACAGACCTTAACGTGAGGTTTCATTGTTTCTGCTGTATTTCTTACACATGCCGTATTTTTTCAGTTACACAACAGTCGACACTGACACGTCTAGGGAAAAGAGGTGGGGTGCAGCAGAACGTCTTTATCTCAGAACGTCAGATCCTTGAAAATATGGTGAAATATAATACTGTCAAATAATGTCACACCCCTTTCTTTCACGTCCCTGATACGTCATAGGTACAGTCATACCACTTTAGAATTTCATTTGAAAGGCAAATCAATATTCCTGAATGCGTTCATATTTTGGATTGGTGACTTTACACCTGAAATTTTACAGCAGCTATATTCCTCTAAAAAAAACCAGTTGTGGATGTTTAAAACAGTTACGAATCTCATACTCCAAATAGTGAAAGAAATTTACACATCCAGAGAATTAATATCACCTCCTTGTTAACACCATGAACGGCGTATTATACATAAGAATCGCAACAGAACGGATGCTCAGAATTGATTAATTTCTCATTAGTGAACAGATTAAAAAAAAATGATACTGGAAAATTGTTTTAGCTGTTTGGAACAACAGTCGCGATTAATATTCACATTTAGCTCTCAGTATAATGTTATTAGTAGACCTCGGATTTTAGGTTTTTAACCTATTTTTCCTTTTCAGGTAAATAAGAAATAAGTTATATCAGCGTTTCATTAAAAAACGAAACAACTGGCGAAGTTTTATAGTGCCTAAAATAACCTATTTTGCTTGTTAGAACCTATTTTAGGTTTATGTGCCTAAATTAAACCATTTTTTAGGTCTTTATATTTTTTTAAGTTTTACAGGATTTTTATATCTTACAGAGGCATTTACTAGGTTTGGTGGCGAAATAATTCAATGACTGGCGTGTTTGAAACATGTTTTTCTGTCAATTTCTTTCCCTCCAAGTATATGATGTTTATCAAAGCTTTAAACAAAACAAAAATGTCTGACGTCACTGTTACCTGCAGACAGTGGCAGCAAAAGGGGACAGTTCTCTCCTACTTTTTACCCCTGCACTATAGACTCTTAATGCTAAGCCTTGCCTACTAAAATAAAGTAAACTGTCCTTGGTCTCCCTCCATCTCAGTTTGACACCCAATCGTCTCTACTGCCTGCACATTCCCAAGTGCAAACTTCTGATCTGGGTGACCTTGCACATACTCGTGTCAGTTTGGTCCTTTTTGGCATTCACGCCTTGCGAAGTAATGTTTCAGCATTCAAATTTCCACTACTGATTATGTTTCTGTTCAAAGATAATTTTCAGCACATGAAATGAACCTCACAGACAAAAGGTGGAGTTTGAGTGTTGATAACGCAAAAAGATTCATGGTGGTCACTAGGACCATGATAAAATTCAAGTATAATTCCTGGTTTTCAAGGCGAACTTTCCAAAAATTCAAGGATACAAGCAGATGTTTTGTTTATTCCAACCTTACGTATTACCGACCCTCACCCTCCCTTACACACACAAAAATATTGACAATATAAAGGGTTTGTATGTTTCCAATGTACCAAAACATTTACCTAATCAACTTCAAGATATATTATTTTGTAATCTTCCGTCTGTCAGATAGATTGTTCTGTAAGAGACACTAACAAAGTAAACTGATTGAGAAAATGTTGTTTTATTTTTCATGTAGCTTTCTTTTCCTTCTTAAAAAATAAAAGATAAACTAAGAGAAAGTTGCCTCAGACCATTTATAAACACGTATAAATTTAATGGGATTTTGAATTAATAATATTTTCAATGTTTCACGTCAACGGAGAAAAAATTGGAATAGAGAAAATCCGCTTGTACCTTATTTCATGTTTTGCCAAAATTCATGAATAATTTCAAGAGCCAATAATTCACGCATAATTTCCGGAGCCAATAATATATGTGTAATTCCCTGAATTCAAGGAATTCCAATTGAGTAGCCACCCTGATATTGTGCAACAAATTATACATACGTAATTCATTTTTCATATCAACAAGTAACTTTTTCTAACAGCACAAGTGCAGTATTATAATAATTTGTAGATAATTTTGAAAATGATATAAAGAAATGAAAATTTGTTTAGAAAATGAATATTTGGTTATTACGATTCTTGTGAAATTTTGTTTTTAACGGTTGTATTTAATCAGTATTTTTCAGGAATTTTGTACCAAATTGTCTTCTTGCAACCTATTTCAGGATTTTTCGAGCCTAATTTTAGGATTTTAGAACCTATTTTAGGATTTTTAGAGCCTATTTTAGGAACCTAAAAGCACAGTTTTTAGATCCTAAAAATCCGAGTTCTAGTTATTAGATAAATTGACGCAAAATAATTTTTCTTTTTCGTCAGTAAAGCAATTTTTGCGAAAATTAAAGGAACAATCTATGAAAATAATGCACCATGCTGTATTGAAGGAGATTGTGAGTGGAAAGAAGTGTGCAAAGTGAAGGGGGATAACGGGGGCGTCAGTCCTCCAGCCATGTATTTCCCAGGATTCGAACCCGTGACACCTGGCGTCGTAGCGCGCTGTACTAACTACTCCGACATGGAGGTCGACCGCCATCAGGGAGGCCCGAACTGCCCAGTAACTTCTTAAATTGACATTTACTAGCCTTCAGAATTGCAGAGCTTTGAGCAACCATATAAGTCGTCATTGAGACGGTTTCTTTGAAAGTGCTAAATTACAAGAGATCTTTCTGTATTGACAATAATAACCAGATAGAGAGGTACCATATTCTGAAGAATTTACTGACCAGGACCAGGAAACATTCCACGTCCGCTCAAATACTGATTTCACCGTCTCCTGACGAAATTAATTCGCAGTAGTGGTTGATGCTCGCCAGCGAGATATTGTGTGTCTGTCCTTTACTGTTCACAATAGGAACAAACACTAATGTTTACAAGTAGCGATAAAACAGGATAAAGCAACTAAATAAATAAATATATTTATAGAACAAGGAAAACACAACGCTGCATGCGGCGAGACGTTGATTTATCGATTCAAGTAGATCGCTACTAAAGGTTCCGGGTTCGAATTCTGAGTCCGGTCTGTGCCTGAGTATACCTTCATGAATAACCAGTCTTCGGTTTCATCCATCCTCATCGTCACCATCAGTTAAAAGTGGCAAAAAGCAACGCAAAATAAGAAAAATACAACAAAAATACAAGATGAAAAAGTCCGCTTAAGACTCAGTTTCCTCAGGCTTTTGGTTGGATTGTTCCTTTCCAGTGCTCATAGGGCTGTGAAGAAAGCTACCCTAAAACCATATCGCGTTCGCGCTGTTCAAGAACTACGATATCGTGATAAGGATACATGCTTGAAGTACTGCTGGTTGTTTCGATATCTCATCGAAGAAAATGGCATCATTAATTAATTCCTTGTTTTTCACTGTTGAAGCTTGGTTCCATTTGAATGGCTATGTTAACAGCCAAAACAGCAGAAAATGGTCTTCTTAAAATCCTCATGCGTTCCACGAGGTACCGCTCCATCCACAAAAACTTGGAGAATGGTGTGCCGTATCCCTTGAGTGAACAGTGGATGGTATTGTGTACCGAGATATCATCACTCAGTTTATTTCTCTGCTTCAAAAGGATGATTGATTGATTTGGTGTGTTAAGTCCACTTTATGCACAGTAAGGCTAATTGGGACTGGACCTACAGTTTAAAGTGGAATCCAAACCACTATGTGCCTCCAATGGGACCCCTTGATTACAAGGTGAGAACGGTACCACTGCGCCATCGGGGAGGCCGTTTCAAGAGGATGAACGCGATTGCTAGTTTCAGCAAGATGGCGCTACTTGCCATACCTCCAACGAAACTATGGCATTCTTGCGCGAGTTTTTTCTTGAAAGGATTATTTCCAAAAATTTGTGCCCCCCAGATCACCAGATTTATCCTCTCTAGATTTCTATCTTTGGGGGTTACCTCAAAGAAGTAGTTTACAGGACACATCCAACAACCCTGCAATAATTAAAGACCAACATTGAAACTGCAATTTTGAACATTAAGGAGGAAACACTTCACAGAGATTTCTTTAACCAACATGCTTAGAAAAGAGTGATTAATCCATGAGAAGGCCACCCGCTTTGAGCATCTCCTGTAAAAGTGACACGTTTGCTATTGTTTGAGTTGGGTTTGAGTTGCTGTTTTAAGTCCACTTTGTGCACAGTAAGGCTAATCGGGACTGGACCTACAGTTTAAAGTGGGATCCGAACCACTTGTGCCTCCACCGGGTATCGAACCCGGGACCCCTTGATTACAAGGCAATGACGCTACCACTGGTTTGCTATTGTTGTCAGACTGTTTCTCTTTTCCGACTTGACAGCAATCAACAATATCAAACACCAACAAATGATCCCACAATTTTTAAGGGTTGGTATTTACAGTTGAATATCAATTCCCGGATGTTTTCAGCAAATTAACAATGTTTATAAAATATTGTAATCGTTTTTGTTTGGATAAATGATAAATTTATTGACCCAGTGATAGCCTACATGATTAGTTTAGTGATATAAACGGAACACTTAATGTCCAAATTGTAAAAATAATACTAATAAAAAAGTAGACACAAACACAAAAGAGCCTCGACGAAATCCGGACGTGTATACCGCGTTTGTTACAACCTGTCCCGGTTCCCGCGCTAGCTGGTCGCTCCCTTTTCTCCGTGCTGGGGAAAGTCAAAGCCAGGCAGCCAATTAAAATACGCAACGTCACAACAGCGTCTACGTAAGCGCCTCTCTTCTGGCTTCCATTCGCTCCTCGCTGCCCAGCAGACAATTTTTTCCTCGTTTCTCATTGGCACCGAAACTGTCGAGCGCTTCCTAGCGCGGGAAACGGGACAGGTTCTACCAAACGCGGTATAGTAAGGGCACTTATGACTCGCCCTTCCCATTTCGTAACAAGCTCTCGTCAGCTGTGTTAGAATGGCAGGGTTGCCAGGTGCGTAGAAATTTACACTTAAAAGTCATGTTTCGGTGCAAAATGATGATTTTTATTTTTCATGCAAATGTAGGGCCAATATTTAAGCACATGTTGCGTGCGTCTGTTGACAAATTTTCGAACTGCTAGTGTTGCCAGCTACGGAGATATGTTCCAAATATGGCACTTTTTCACTCAACCCATAAAATCGACAGACATAAATCAATGAAATGCTGCACATGATCATTATTGATCGCAAATGACAGATTGACATGTCATTAGTCATCAGACGTCTAATTGTGAATCTCCGCTAATTTCTTATATAATTTTCTCACTCAAAAGTGCATTTCTGGAAAAGAAATTTAACCCTGCCTTCCGCCAGTTACTAATTTATGTAATTTTCTGTATGGAATAAATTGATATTATTAAGCATTAAAAAATATCTCAAAGGATGAGGCTTTATAATGCAGCAAACCCAATGTAAATATCTTGTACGGTTTTTGTGATATAAATTTTCAAATTTGGGTTGCGCGACTTTTGAAACACTCTGTATTACATGTGTATCCGGTGCGTAGATAAACACGGTCGTCAGAGAGTTTGTTTTACTACTACTTATATCCCTGTATTTTCAACCATTTTGTCACTTGCCTCATAATGCTCTGAATATACATTATATTACATGTTGCTTACCTTTGGAATTTTGATTTTTTTTTTCATTTCTATTTTGTCTTCTGTTCAGTGTGTCACAGACAACTAGTATCAGAAGGACAAAGTGGATAGACTAATTGTGTAGATGCCAACTTGGTAACTCGATTTGCAAATATTTAACATGTAAGCTGAGACAAAATTCGATATGACCACCTCCACTTGAATTGTACTTTCTTTCTACCATTCTTGGTATCGTTTGCTTACTTCCTGTTAGGTTACAGAACATGTTTTCTCGTTTTGTTTTACGGTACATAATGTGGCCGATTGTAGCTATGTCATTTTTCACAGAATATGTGTGTTCATGGCAACCCTGGAACGCATCGCTTCACGACGGGATATGATGACACAAATGCAATCAAAATTTGTGTGTGGTTGCAAGCATTCAGGCGGCAAAACGGGCATTTTTTGGGCGACTTTAGCGCCGAAATAACGCACCAACGAGAAAAATGTTACTGAGAAAAGTTGTTTGTCTTGATGTCCTCTGAACGTTTCCGTGGTCCGTGGGCGCCATTAAAATGACACCCTGTGTATATATACAGGGTAACTGGTAATTAGATGTATTCTCTGAAAGAGGTTAAAGTAGAGATAATTTGCAATAAATTTGACTATATGATACCCCGTCCGAAAATGAGTAGTTTTCGAGATAATCGACTTTCTATTGTTTCTTTAAAAAATGACAATTTTCCACATAAAAGGATGAATGGAGATAAAACTGCTCATTGTATGGAACTTATTTCAGCGTTTTCTGATAGATAACAAATAAGTGGTTCTTTTGAAAAAAAAAAGTTTTCCCAAATAAGAATCACATGTAAGTAACGGGTGGGTCTAAACTTAAAGTGATGATAAAAAAAATGCACTCTTAGTTTACTTGGCAACATATTAATAACAAAAATGGTATGACACGAAGCGTAGAATTACTTTAATTACTTCCTTGTGTCATCTGATATCCAACAAGGTACAAATTTTGCTAACATTCACATTTTTGTACAAGAAATAATACTTCATTCATCTTCATGTGAATGGAATCAATGAACAAAACAATTAAAGAACATTACACGTCTCGCTCAAAGTGGGCACCTGCGTTACGAATGCAGGCACGAAGGTTTTTTCAGACATTTGTTCTCGTAACTCGTGATGTGATGGTGTCTTGGACGAGTTTACCAGCTGTTAAGATCCTCTCCCTGAGTTCTTCTTGCGAGTTTACCGGTGTCTTGTAAACTAAGTCTTTCATGTGGCTCCAAATGTAAAAGTCGCAAGGCGTCAAATCGGGGGATGTTCCATTTGAAATTTCACATTTACCCCCCCCCCTAAGGGATGGGTGGGGGCGAATAAATTTATGCGGCATTGACTTACCCCTCAATAGGGGGCAAAAAAAAAGTCTGTGCAATTTTTCGATTGGATGCATTCTGCATACAATATTCCATACTATCATTATAAATGGACCACTCGGTATATAAGATATACAGTTCTTATTTCCTGGATCCATGCTATTTATTAAGGACAAAATAATCTATCAAATTTTAAAATTTAACAAACAGAACTGTACAAAGTTTGATTACATATAATTTGCATGTTATACATGGTTATATCTACGCATATAAGACAATGTGAACTACACTAGAAGCATAGTTTTAACTTAGCTTAATATAGTTTTAGGAGACTAAGCCTGTCCTAGCTCAGTTCTCAACCTTTCATCCAAGAGGTGCCGAATTAGTAAGATGCACTGATTCTTATATTTGAATGGGAAAGGATATAGTAGATCTCCCAGAACTTAACTGATGTTTTCCAATTACTGAGAAACCATATCACTAAATTATTATCATTCGAATGGTGAATTATTTGTAGTTATGTTGCTTCAACCAGTGTTGTCGTTATCGATTTTCAGAGATCAAACTTGACCCCTTCTAATAACTAGACTGTCTTTATACTTTTCGGTTACTCGTCATAATTACTATTCATCCTCGTCGTTGCTGTAAACCTACCGACGTACGGACTGATATAAAATATTTAATTATACCACAGCAGATGTGTTTGGACAAGAATTACAGGCTGCTGTTCAGGCTTTGAACGAACAAACAGAAGGCATTGAGAAAGCAGTGCAACATCAGAAGGAGATAGTAGAAAATACTCTAAGTGACACTAGAAAGTTAGAGGTTTCTCTAAGACAAGAAATCAAGGAACAGACCGGCTTGTTCGTCCAAAGAGTTAACGATTTGGATGCAATTCCATAGTTTACAAATTCAAACCGATGTTGTCATACCTGAGGGTTCTACAAGAGTTTCTCCTGAATTGCAAGTTTTTAATCCAGAAGCGGGTGTTTTTGAATTACCTTCTTCCACTAGAAAACATTCTGGCCATAAAGATCCAGTTATTATTGAGGGAAGAAAGAGAAGCCGTGAGGGAGGATGCTCTGATGAATCACCACATAGAAGAAGCCAAGGATTCAAGATGCCTCGCCTAGCCGACATACCTCACATTCCAAAATTCAACGGAGATATTGAAGCCCAGTCAATGGCGGACACACAGTAGAGCAATATTTACTTCCTAACGCTGGATATTGAGACGGGCGAGTCGCGGAGGAAGAAGCTAACGCTGATGAGTAGACTGCAACAGAATCAGACATAAGAGATAAAGCCTTTTTGATTCTTCTATGAGCAGGCACGTATCCAGGAATTTCTTTCGGGGGGGGGGTCAACACAATTTTTAAGGGGTATAGTAAGCCGCGGTGGCTCAGTCGGTAACGCGTCTGACTACCATGCTCAAGGTCCCGGGTTCGATCCCCGGCCGGTTCAAATCCGGGAACTTTTCTAAGGTTGGAAGCGGCCCCGGCGCCCACCCAGCGTCGAATAACATGGGTACCTGGGGGAAACCCTGGGGGGTAAAGGCGGTCAGGGGCGTGATGCTGATCACATCACCCCCACTCACGACCGGATCAAGAAAGTGTGGGGCGTTACCCCCACACCCCCTATACGCCTTCATGGCGTGGTGCTATGCACAGGGGAGCACTTTACCTTTTTTTTTTTTTTTTTTTATAGTAAGAACCTCACAATTGTGTGTTTAAGACCAGAGGTGGCAATTGAGTTCCAAAACTGGGGGGGGGGGGGGGTGCGGAGGCAAGGCTAACATTAAGAGATCATAATGTTGAGGCAAAAAAATAAAAAATGGGGAGCAACTATCCCTTAAATCGTTGCCACTGTAAGGCTATCATTTTAATCAGAACGTGAAATCGGAACATTTTTTACCACTTGACTCCTCTGTTTCTATGCATTAATATTGTGTGCCGGAACCATCTCAGTATGTGGGTTTGTCCATTTCTTCTCATCAGGCATAAAAACATCTGTTGTGTCTTTGAGTGTTTTTACGAAGCTGTTACACATGCACGGGATGGACAATCCACTCGACAACGCGAGATTCAAATTGTGGGCTGCGAACTGGACGCAGACAGCTCTCGAATATTTTTCTCTGATTCGAGCCGGAACACCACTAACGTGTCTTGTCCTCCCATTTTTTCAGCTCTTATAAAAGCCGAAACCCAACAAATTGTTCAGATTCAGGCCTTAGCACTCACAAGTGTTCAAAAATGCCTGTCACAGCTTCCACTGTCTTGTCATATATCGGCACGAAACAAAGGAAGTCTTCTCGAATACAGGTGGATCACGAAACAATTAATGCACAGTGAAAACCCTTCCGTTCCCAACACATCTAATGTTTCGTCTCCCAGTATGATGAAATGCTTACTCATTTATCTCCTGTGACGTGCCCAAGGGAGGTTTGGTGAGGTAATTACCCCATTTGACCCAGTATTCCTTTTTTTTTTTAAAAAAAAAAAGAGGAACGTCAAAGACAGGGAAAAAATGGCAAAATCAGGACCGACCACCAACAATAGTATGCGTAACCCCTCTCCCTTCCGAAAATCCTGGGCACGCCTCTCTTTATCTCGGACACATTTTTTAAAATCAACTGACCAGAAGTTTTATCATTCCGTATTGGAGATTGAAGTAAGATGCGTTCTTCCTGCAGGTTTGGATGTGATCCTTTAGGGTGCTGTCGTCTGCCTGCCTTCACACCTAACCTTAACAAGGCCCTAATTTTCCATCCTTGTGACTTGGATTTTCAAGACTTCGGAAGGTTTCAGACCGAAGGACACGCAATACATGTTGATTGGAATGGGCCAATCAACAGCAACGTTTCACACCGTAGCGACACAAAAGGCCGCACAAACCTAATCTTCAGGCGACACGGTGTGAAATCTCCCTTATTAGGCCACTATCATTGTCACCTCGAAGTAGTAGCTCTTGTTGACCGCAGAAAAAATTATCCTCAACCGGTGATAATGCTCCTCAGTTTTCTTCTCTCTCCTATATTTTCTGTGCTTGTTCACTATACAGGCAACACCTTACGATTTGATATACACAGGACATGTACTATGTAGACATTTTAACGAAAAATCGGTTGAAGTCAAGGATGGCTAGGTGGCTTAGTTGGTAGAGCCCTGATTTGGTTCCTGGTAGAGCCTGCAATTTCCGCCTAAAATGTCTACATGCAACATCTTCTTGCTTTCTCTTCTCGACATTCATAAAATTTTCGGCTGTCTCTTTATGGTAGTTAAGTGTTTGAATGTGTTTCGAACCCAGTAGGCTTAAACAAAAGTATTTTTTTATACCATGAAATTCTCGGACTGCATATACGAAATTTAGTTCTTGCAAAACTAAATCATCACTCAAAACTTTGATTTTCAGTTGATCTATGCAGCTTATTTCTGTTTTAATAAACCACCCCAATATCCGGTACTGCTGAAATATTCACTTTGGAGAGAGACCTTTGATCTCTTCGGCCCTCGAACCGAACTAGCACTACACTGAGGCCCCGGAAGTTCTGCTGTCGTCAATGTCTTCATTTTCGAATCACTATATCTTATAAAGCAATCAGAGGACGCTGACTGATCTGATCACCAATCGACTGTATGAATTGTCACACTTACCTCTGAAATCTCATTAACCGATCCTTTGTACAGATCAACCGAAAAATTGAATCCGCGTATTTATATCCTCATTATATTCTAGAACGTTCCGCAGATAAAACGATTCGTTAATATCGCCAGTAGTTGACTCCTTCTCTCATTCAAGAACGTACCCTCTCCCGCCTTCCAGAGATTAGAAATTACAACGAATCGCGCTACGTGTGGCGCTACCTTTGTTGTGCAGCTTCCAAATGCTGACAAGTTTCTACATAGTGCTCAAGTGCGCTGCGACAACACCGAAAGCGCAAGAAGAGTGTACGTGCAATATTATCAACAGGGTTATAGAACATTCTCCGTCTTGCCTCGATAATTGTCTATCTCCTTAAATCATTGTCACATTATTCAAAAAGCCAAAAACCTGATTTTATCTAGTGTAAAATAAAAAAATCCTGGGGGGGGGGGGGAGGCCTCGAGCCATTAACAATAACAGGGGTATAAAACATGCTCCGTCTTGCCTTGATAATTATTTCTCTCCTTACATTATTTTCACATTATTTAAGAAGCCAAAAACCTAATTTTATCTAACGTAAACTGAAAAATATCCTGGGGAGAGGGTCGAGCCCCCTGTGCCCCATCTTGGATACGTGCTATTATCAATAACAGGGTTACGGAACATTCTCCGTCTTGCCTCGATAATTATTTCTCTCCTTAAATTATTGTCACATTATTTTATTTCACACCACAAGAAATCAAAAACCTCATTTTATCTAGTGTAAACCTAAAACTTTCGGGGGGGGGCTCGAGCCCCCTAAGCCCCCCCTCTGGATACGTGCCTGTCTATGAGCTTACTTCAGAACTCTTCACTCTAAAACTGGAATGCAAACTCGCTCTAAGAAAATCCATATGATCCTACATTTTTTAAGCGGACCCGGCGTCCACCCAGCGTCGAATGACATGGGTACCTGGGGGAAACCCGGGGGGGGGGGGGTAAAGGCGGTCAGGGGCGTGATGCTGATCACGTCACCCCCACTCACGACCGGATCAAGAAAGTGTGGGGCCTTACCCCCACACCCCCTATACGCCTTCATGGCGTGGTGCTAAGCACAGGGGAGCACTTTACTTCTTTTTTTTATTCCTACGAGTTCTACAGTTGAAAAGACGAAAAGGATTGTGATCTACCTACTAAGTTTTCTAAGTAAATAATGCGGAAGGTTTTTATAATTCTAAAGTAATTTTCCGTTGCTTAGAGGAAAACTTGTGGAGAGGGCAGTTTGAAATTTTGGAAGGGCCAGTGCCCCCCTCCCTTTCTAACGACCCTCTTTCTGCTGTTGTTCGTAGTTTTTAATTTACTCCATTTCCTTAATACGTGGCGAGTCTACCCGTACAGAAACTGCAAATAGTCCCATTCAACTAAAAATAACTGCTACGGCAACATCACAAACCGTCCTTGACACACTGGAAAGACAACGTATCAAGTTTTGAAACCACCATTGAAAGTTATCCTACGCATGTCGCTAATAGTCTCACGTAGAGTTTAACGAGACCGTTTGATCTGTTAACAACTACTTTCACTACATTGTATTTATTGTGCAGTAGCTGATGTGATCCCAGACTCACTCACAAACACACACACACAACTTTTTTTTTTTAACAAAAACTAATTGTAGTGTAATTATACTACTCCACACATCACAGTTGCGGTTAACTTAATGGTGCAGACACACAACGCTAATTAAATCAACCAAGCCAATCATGTGGTTATGAATAGCCACTCCCGGGGAACTGTCACTCTTTCTGTTCGATACGCTGACAACGTGCAAGAACTAATCAAATATTTACTTACGAGAGATTCTAATCCTTTCCCAAATTTTATCAGTCGCGTAGGCTTTGACTCCATGTGGAGTGATAAAAACGAAAGACTCCACGGAATCTCGTATCACAATAGATTAAAATCGCAAATGTCATATGATGATGCAATGGGAATTGTATGTGACATCGCCATATATCAAAGCAGATGCAATGCATTCTGATAAGTCTCGGCTGCATGTTTGGTTCGAGGTCAATGAATTGCTTCAATAAACAATTTTGAAATCGATTGTCATTGGAAGCAACAATGGATGTTATATTAAGAGCAGAATGGTGGCGCAACAACAATTTACATATTAAGGAGTGAGGGAATGAAACCCCATCATCACACCCTTGACACACCGATAGAATATCCTTTATACTACCCTGTCCATTGCCCAGAAATAGAAATGGTTTTCTGTGTGTGCCTTTAAAATATATTCTAGTATTTTACGCCATGTTTCTTAATTTTACCTTGGTCTTCTCGTATTTCTACGTGAAATTTAATCTTGTCGACGATAAATTTCAGCGGATGATGGTTACACAAATTATATCCCCGTATTGCTATGGACCCACGGTAACTCAGTCGTAGTGCGTCCGACTACCATGCGAGGTTTCATGGAGGTCTCTCTCGTTCTCCGACTCGTCTCGAAATGTATAGTATAAGGAACATAGGCAGCGTGTCAATGTCCAGTAACCAGCAATAAAAATGAGACGCCTAGATCCTGCAGTACTCGCTTCCCTGCAATGCGTTGTGTGTTGCCTAAATCTACGGCGCTGAACAGACTCAATAGCAACGCAACTTTTCAATAGGAAGTTCTTGTATCGTTGTAGAATTAGGGAAGCCAGTATTTCAGGATCAAGGTATCCCATTTTTTTATTGTCGGTGACTGTACAAAGTATACTCATTAAGACAACTTGTGTAAGTAACATTTTTTTATTTGACACCTAGTCTTGATGATTCGAACCCTCGAAACACTGAATCTTATCCTGATTAACCACACTGCAGTTGCTACTATAGGTATTTTCTACTCTTACGGCGGGTGCCCTACATGCTGGCAAGAGGAGTGGGGAGCGGGGAAGCGACCAATCTAGCGCGATAAGAAGCCCTGGGCGAGATTAGAATTGCGAGGCCCCCATCCATTTTTAAAATTGAAATCTCAATGTGAATTGATACAAAATCTTCAGGGATACGTCAGCAAATTATCATATTTAAATAATAATAAATTACTGACAAATTATATTTAATAATTTTATTCACCATAAAATGTCTTCCTTTGTTTTCTGAAATATGAAGCTGTAGGAAGGAAGTAAGAACCGCTTGTATTATCCATTGCCTTCTTGAGTTGCAAACGACCCAAGCATTTAAATGCCTCGCACTTGCTTCGTGGCAGTTGGAGGTGCTTTATTGTTAACATTAAAATCGGGAGTGCAAGGTCTGGAGAAAGAAGAAAAGACAAGACAAATTGCTTTTTATTCGATAAAAGAATAAACGGGTAAAAATGTCCACGCAAGTTATCGTGAATTTTTGAGTAAAATGTTTCACATGAGAAATAAGACAATAATTTTTACTTTTTCCCAGCCCCTTTAGGCTTAGAGCCTGCCCGCCTGTATGTTAGGCCCCTGATTTCACGTATTACATTGTTTAACTAGAATTCAAAGCCAGATAAAAACAATGTTTTAATTTTATGGCCCACTAAAATTAGCCTCTTCCATCTTCTCCCCCTCACTTCTATTTGATATACTTTTTGTATCAACTCCATGAGACGCGAGGCCCCGGGCGTTCGCCCACTTCGCCCACTCCTTGCTACGCCACTGAACCTTATCTGTGTCTCCCCATAATAAATGCGTTCGGTGTTCAGTTCCCAATGGAGACAAAATGGTTCGGATCTCACTGTAAATCGTAGGCCCAATCTCGATTAACCTGTCTATATGCATCAAGTGAGCCTTTGGAAAAATCGTCGATGAGGTGTTCGTTCGTGGTTCCCGCAACTAATTAATCATTCAATTTCACTGTCTTGATTAACCTCATGAAATAGATGAATAACATATAATAAAGAAGAGTTACAGTCTTTCCAAGATTTGCAACATGCAATTTAGTTGGAAGATTCAGGGTCAAATCAAGACCTTGAATTGTAAGGAACAAAGAGCTCATTACTTTCTGCTATGGCTGTGCAACAGTTGAAAGTTAATACGGGACTCGTGCTGCTTAATTGTCCTCTACCAGGTCAATACGACATGTCCTGATTTGGAATCGCTTATCATACTTTCGCTCAATACGTTTGGGCGAGTGGTTAAGGTGGCAGACTCGTATTCCGATGAATGTACTCATCTTATTTTTATATTTTATATTATTTATATTTTAGAATACGAAAATTGCCTAAATTGTTATGTCCTTTCTCTTACGTTATAGCGAGCTTGAGACTGTAGCACTCTATCTATGAAGTGTTTTGAACTCCTCTCAAGCTCGTATAGATGAGTATCTGGGAAAATACAGAGTAAATGGATCGTAGTAGAGATTATAGCAACCCGAGGGACAGAATCCGTTGAATTTTCTGTGCCTTAAATTGTTTATTCTAATTATTCCCATTTATAGCAATAATGTAAGTCGACTACATCTCCACATGCAAAGAAGGCTTCATTCCTGAGTTCCAAATTAGTTAGCTTAGTGCAGTTGTTAAGCCACCCCTATAAAGCCCTCTATTGTAAGCCTCAAAATCCAGTGGGTTTAGTGGTAATCAACAGCGAGTGTGAGAGCATTGATTACCCCACTTCCAACTCAAATCTGGATGGAAAGTTGTGTTGCCATGCAGTTTGTTGTTAACTGCAGCTCACTACTGTGGTTGGTTGATTTAGTATTCGTTGTTTATTTGTACCAATATATTAACGGTTACGAGGAAGCTAAGAGAACAGTGGAAAGATGTAACAGGGAACGAAGCGTTCGTGGTCTTCGTTAAAGGTTCTATCCCATGAATCGCCGTAAATACTGAGAAAAACTCAAGGAAAATTAGGAATGATTGAATTTATAGTAACCCCAAAAGAAACATCTTCAGAATACCTTGCTGAACTTGGCACGGAGGTCGGTTGCAGCAGATGCAAGATAAACATGTAAGCAACATACCTAATTTTTTTTTTTATTGATTTGGGTTATTTTACTTTGCTTTTCTGCCACTTTTGTCTAATTGCGAAGATGAGGATGATGAGGGGACAACACCCATGCTCAGGCAGGAATTCGAACTCGGGATCCTAGCGTCGTAGCGCGCTGTGATAACCACTCTGCCATGGAGATTACCACTTCTTCATTTTTGAGTAAGTCCGTAATGATTCTCGCTGCAAGAGGAGAAAGGTTTTCTGAACAAAAGGTTGTAGCAAGCGAAGATCTGAGTAGTCGATCAGGGACAATGGTGGATATAAAATAAAGCTAAGTCCAATTTTTGTGGACCGTTTTATCAAGGTCTCGATGGAGGAGGGGATCTGTCGTCAGGTTGGGCATATAAAACACAATCCCTATCAATAAACATGTCATGCAAGAGGGATCAATCTGGCATTTACAGAATATCATAATTAGCAATGTTTTGTCCATTATTGTTGTTTAACTTTCCTGATTATAACCTTTGTCATGTGGCGGAAAATAGCAACTCCAAGCTCATTCCCAAATTCACGTGTTGAATTTGTTGAATGATGAAAATCACTTGTATTTTCCTTTTCATCTATTACCTGCCGCTTTCTAGTTTCTATTTCTTCCATCTTTTTATTATATTATTACTTTCACTAAATCGATACTTATCCTCCCACAATTTATATTCTTTCACCTTGCTCTGACATCTATGCTTCTTTTCCGAAACTCCTTTCTTTCTATCTCATGTTATTGTTTCCAATATGATATATCTGGTTTGCAACAAGTATTTTAAAAACAAATAGCTACGCCTATAAAATCAGAATTAAGGAGAGCACCCAGGGCAGTTGTAGTAACAGGAGCAGAGAATAACCGAAATGCTTACTTTGTGTTTTGTACTGAGCGATGGATAACGTCAAGGCTATCTATCAGAATCGTCGACAGATCTCTATTCGCCGTACACGACACGGCGCCACGATAAGACGCATCGGCCACCGCTTCCTCTCCCCACGTGCAACACGGAATTTTCGGCGTCGGATGGGCAAGGCTTGAGGAATAACACAGTAGCCCCGTTTAGTTCGCTGCACTTTTTGACTCTCTTTGCACCGAAGCCCGGGTTCGAATCCTGGCCTGGGCATGGATATTTGTGAGTGCCAATTCATCAATTTCATCATATCATCACTCATCCCCATCTTCGCAAATTAGCCAAAAGTGGCACCAAAAGCGAAGTAAAATAAAGCAAATCCAATCAAATCAAATCTTTGCACCGAAGCGTCTAGAGTGCGCGTCAGATCTCCTGCATATGGCTTTGAACGGCTGAACAGCACCAGCGAATCGCAGACGTGCGGCGTTGCCTGCTCTCCGTGACAAGGTGTTTCGCTCAACCACGCTGTCTCTTTTCCGTGTGAGATTTCGACATGGCACCGCTGCACTGCGCCTGCTATTGGCTATCGCCATATGCAGGAGATTCGACACGTACTCTAGTACTAGTTGGTTACACGGTGCAACACCGAATCGTCTAGTTCGTTGATTTGGAGTCAAGTAATGTATTTGGTGTCTGCATCGTTTGCACTACGTTCTGGGTCGGAGTATGTGTGGTGTATGATCACGTGGTGAGTGCTAACTAATCAAATGAACGTTTAAAGCAGCAGACAGTCATTTGTTGCATCTTCTAAACTTGAACACCGCTTTCCATCTACTTGGTTGAACGACATTTCCTTGCACCACCCTGACACTGGAATACACCTGCACTACACCGAGTGTCAAAAAGTGCAGCTAACTACACGGGGCTAGAGCTGTGTGAAGGTGTTGGACAAATTGCACTTGGAAGGTGAATGTCACAATTCAAAAAGCATTTATTGACCGTGTAGAGCGTGATTTGTGGATTCTATTAATTTATTTATTTATTCTGGCCCATGGTGGACGTTATAGTTGATACTGTTCATAACCTTAGGGTATGGTGGGCCTATTTTGGGATAAAAATATCGAAAAATGAGATCATTTTTCTGAAACAAGTACTTGTCCTTTTAACACCTTTAATTCATGAAGATAATAAAATTCATTTTTCAAAAACGAGGCATGGTGATACATGGCATAGCCAACAATGATGGAAGAGTCTCACTCGTAAGTTTTGAATCCTTTTCTCTGCATGAATATTGCTCACGAACGTTTATTTGGATGATTATTTAACGTCGCTCTTTAGATCATCCGTGACGGGAAGAGTGAAGGGGAAGAATGGGACAAGCAATTATTCGTCAAATATACTCTCCTGACGGGGTGCGGAATAAAATTTAGAGGGTGCGATGTTGAAAATAAAGAAAGCATGCATGTCTGCTATAGGCACTAAATCAAATAACAATCAGCTTTTAGTAAGCGTGTATGAAAATATACCAATGACAATGAAGACTTATTTAGATTTTGGTTGCTTTAACCGCATGTTTTGTTATTTGAAACGAACCAGGCTTGTTCGAATCAGGCCAATGACATATTGTGGCTTACACTCCAAGAAAGTGGTCAAGCAGTCTAACCATGAAAACACAAAAAAAATTATTAAAAAACACACTTTTTGAACATTTGCAATACAACCATCATGAATCACAATGAAATCAAATGTCAAATACGTAATACAGGTGAGCAGTATTAGGCCGACCTCCGTGGCAGAATAGTTATTACAGCGCGCTACGATACCAGGGGTTCCGGGTTAGAATCCCGGCGGTGTTATTTGTAAGCGTCCCCTCATCAATTTCGTCGTATCACTCATCGTCTCGATTCGCCAAACGTGGCAGAAAAGCGATGCTAAATAACAAAACTCAAAATTAATAATAAGTTATTTCAGATGGACTTGGAGGAAGTAATAACACAGATAAGAGGTAATAATAAGTAAGTGTGTGAATTTTATGGAGATATACGTATTTCAACAGTGGCGGCGCAAGGTATTACCACAGATAAGTTACTATGTGGTATTACTTTAGGGAGGTGACCGAGAGGTGCGAGGGAGGCGGGTTCTAAGTCCAAATATAAAAAGCACTTTTTCAATTTACCCTCGTTACCATAAAAAACACACACTTTGAATCGAAAATAACTTTCATTTTTTTTACCTACACACACGCATGAGCGCAGTTGGTAATGCGAAGTGTACATCTTCGCATTGCAACGTGCCTGTGAAGACACAGGGAGAATGTGAAGGTTACGATCACACATTCCTGTTCTCGGCTCATATTGGAGGAGATGTGATCATCACCAGGTTCAGACCACCTTTACCCATAGGTACACATTTTATCAGAGGCTAGGTGAACCTAAGAGTCCCTTGATGTAAAATTCCCACCTGAGATCACCTACGCTGGGATTCGAACACGAGTCTCTCGCGTAGCAGCCAGACGCCCTGCCGAGTCGACCACCGCGGCTACACGAATATGTATACCGTTCGAAAAGGTTACAGTAACAATATATAAATATATTTTGGCCATTTGTAGAAGCTACGGCATAACTTGGACTACAACCTGACAGTCAAATCTTTTAAATTAGTGTGTTTTTCTTTAGGGGGGGTAGGCAAAGTTTGTAAATTCAGTTTTGTGAATATTTACAATTCCGTAAAATTGGAGTTATATAGATGATTTTTTTTCTACAGTTAGATACCTTGCAAAGCTGGAAAGGATTGAGTACATTTTATTGAAATTTCTTTGTGGCATAATTAAATCGGAACACTCTTTGAATGATTTTACTCATTTCTCATCCTAATGGGTTGCTTGCCTATGCAAGATAAATGTTATTTACGTCTGGTTAGGAGCTCTATGCCCATGTAAGTCATATACCTTCATAATCTACCACTATTTCTGCTTTGTGCACAAAACTTACAGGAGCATTATGTACTTGCACTATAATGTGACAGTAAAATTATCAAAATATGATGCATGATTTAGGAGGAGCATGAGTTAAGGTTAATGGGCAGGGATAAGTCATCTATTTAATAACCGTGATAACTGCTATACCTTTAGAATCATTTAGGTAAAATTATTTCTGCAGCTAGAAAACTTGTGAGCAAAATTGGACAATTTGTTTCAAGATGGTGGATGAAAAACTGATTTTCCCCATGTTGGAGGCTCTATGCTATGCTCTACAATTATTTTTTTTTAAACGATCTATAATACATTTTCAGAGTATAAGGAATTAAACTGAGCCATTTTAGAGATTTCATTGGTCCGCAATTTTGCAGTAAAAAACTTTTAAAATAATATATCAGCTTAGGAGAGGACATTGTATTTATGATATCTTCCATAAATGCAAAGCTTTTGAGTTGCAAGATAACTTGAAGAATTGGTCTCACATTGTATTTGAGAAAAAATGGTCATCATGTTTAAAGATTGTAGATGACATACCTGTTTAACATGTCTTGCAAGAACTTTAAATTATGCTCATATTTGACTAAGTTATATTTTCGTATATTAAGAAACACAAGTCTCAGCAATGTTAGGGCATCTCTTAAGTTTTAAGTTTTTAATAAAAACTCTGTAATACAGTGTGTGTTTTAGGAGTCACCAATTTTGAGACCATGTTAACTGCAGCAAATTTAGAGGTTTCTAGCTGAAATTTATCACAATAAGATGCACCTCGGGAATGATTTTGTTTTGCATTTGCATTTGCTCAAAAGCATTTGAAGATTATAGATGAAAAATTGATTTTTCATCCGCTGAGATAGATTCCAATTCTGATGACTCTCAAATGCCTAAACTACATTTTTGGAGATTAAGAAAATAATCTAGTACATGTTTGGAGAACGTTGGAGACCAAATTGAGGGTCACCAATGTTTTGACCATGCGAATTGCCATTTTCATAGCAGCCACATATTTTGGAAGATGTATAAGGTATTCCATTTGGACGAAATCAGCCAGACAATTAAATTTGGCAAACTTATAATTTGGCATGATTAATACACAGAGGAGGTTTTTATGCTTGAAACATCCAGAAAAATAATGGGAAAACACAACTGTGATAAACTGTGAACATACTGTATTGAAGCAGATTTAAAACATTGTGTTGTATAGTAGTTTTGTATTATTTAATGGTCTATGGCAGTGGTTACCAAACGTGCGCTGCAGCACACTGGGGTGCCATGGCTAGCTTACAGGGGTGCCGCGAAATGTTCCAATATTTTCACTGAAATGGCAGTGATTGTGAATATGATTGATCCAAATATGTGCTTATTTAATACTTTTTACTTGTAAAATGTTTCTGAATTTGAAATATGGTCGCGCTCGGTTGACCGTTGCAAGTGTTAGACAGGCCTACATTCTGACTTGGGCGCCGTGAAAAAATCATGGAACATCAAGGGCGTCGTGACATGTAAAAGTTTGGGAACCCCTGGTCTATGGCATATGAAATGAATCAGATAAAAAATTTGTTTGTAGCTGTAGCATAATTCATTCCAACATAGTCACAACACTGCATTCACAAAATACTTTGTTTCATGAACTGAAGTTCAGAATGGCATATTCACTAATAGTATTTTACTAAGAATGTGCTGGATCATGAAAAACATATACTTTAACATCCTTAAATTTTAGTATCGTTGCAGGAGGAAGAAAATAGCAAACCTGACTGACAAAATTAAAAGTCTTATTGTAAAAGAGTTACAGTTATTGTTTTCTTTCTTCTGTAAAAAATATTCTGGCACTATTCAAGTTGATTTGTTATGTTACTGGGTTGCTTTTTAATGTGTTCATCATAACAACTACTCAAAATTGTGTTATGTTCATAAACAATGATGCATCCAAGTATAAACACACACATATGCATTTCTCTTGTTTGTTTCATTGATTGATTAATTGGGTTTATTTTACTTCTCTTTTCTGCCACATTTGGCTAATCGCGAAGATTACAATGAGTGATGAAATTATTAAATTGATGAAGGGACACACAAAGAATGCCCATGCAAAGGCTGGGATTTGAACCCAGGACCTCTGGCATCGTAGGCATTTCTCTTGTTACAATAAAATGTTATTAGTCCTCACCTACAGTAAGGTGCCAGTATGGAGTACCTATGTTGACTGCCAGAAAAAGAAGCACTGGTTTTAAAATATTTTGTACCCCTTCCGCTTCCCCCTGTAGTCTGATTGTTGGATACACCTAAGTATGTGCCTCCCCAGGGAATGCAACCCTGAAAACTGATCTCAAAGCAACAGCATTAACTATTACAGCCTCCAGGAAGAGTAGAATCAAACTGTAGGACAAATATTTTAGAACAGAATATGTTAACAGAAATGTTAAATACCTTTTGATTCGATCAACTATTCCCTGTCTCGGTTATCTCTGGAGCAAGGCTGCGCATATCGTCAGAGAAGGGGAGGAATCGAGTGGGCAGAGCAAAGCAGTACACGCTGCTGTGAAGGCTGGTAACTGCAGTCACTTGCTTCCTCCACGCAATCCATTTCCCTCTCACGGGTTCATTAGTGGAGCAATCTTGCATCACTACTTGCGCAGAGACTTGTTTTCGGTCGCCTGCTTGCCCGTCACTGTGGCCAAGTGGTTAGCACATCGCGCTGCGACGCCAAGGGTCCCGGGTTCGAATGCCGGTCGGGGTTTTTTTTTTGTGAATGTCCATTCATCAATTTCATCATTTCATCACTCATCCCCATCTTCGCAAATTAGCCAAGAGGCACAAAACGCGAAGTAAAATAAACTAAATCAATCAATCGGTCGCCTACTCCAGAAATACTTGGGAAAGGGTATAAAGCAATACAAATTGAATGTTACGATACATTACTACTAGGGGAAAAATGTTCTTCATTTGTAAAATATATATTTTTAAACACAACCTGATAAATATATAAAACCTAGTTTTGCCCGGTTTTTGTCGGGTTTTATCTGAAAGAAAAAAACAACCGAAAACACCCAGGCAAAATGCCAACCCTGATACATACATACATACATACATACATATTAAAAGAAATACTGTTTGGAGAATTGTCCAAAAGATAGGTAAACACTCCTCTTTTGCACTTTGAGGGGGTGCAAATTCAGCCAAAAGCCATCTCATTGGGTGCATCAGCCCAAGCATATTCAATGGAAAAGTCGCTCACATCGTTTACTAACGCTATAAATTTACTATTTCAGTCTACTACGAAGAAATAACCCTAGACTCCAGTCTTGAGAGATAGGTAATAAAGGGGCGACGGGGCTCTATTCACTTAAAATGTTTTACTCAATAATGAAAGACCTATCGGACGGACTAGACCCCACCCCCCGAAAAGGTTGTTGCCACACGAACACTGTTCATTTTTGTGTTAATGGACTTCGATATTAATCATAATTTTAACGACGCCATTTTTTTCGATATACATTTCTTAGACTTATTCGTGAAACAAGACCTGTTTTACAATAACTCATTACTGCTCGTAATGTTCTCCATGTTGCACCACACAAGGATCCTCCATTCTATCCCCAAACTTGAGCAAGCAAACTCGCAGATAGGAATTTCCACTTCGAGCACTGTATATCAGAAAATCATAACACACTGGGGAAGAAGAACTGGTTCGACAGATATGTCGACGCATTTCAATATGGAAGAAAAATGGAATTCACGAAGTCCCCCAAAATAATGGTGACGCTTAACTCGTACACTATCCTGGGGGTGCTGGCCCTTGGGGCAAGGGAATAATTCCCCCTCTGGGCCTCACCTGCTACTGAGTTTTTGGACCCCTTTGAAGTGTTTAAAAATTAAGAGAGAAATTCCTTATCAATCACAGTATAGCTAAAAATCGAAAATAACCTGTAACACGCAACAAGTTGTGGACTACATGGGGAAATTGTATCAAATATGAAAGGGCTTGAAGCCCCCTTTAACATATTTGATGGGAAGTTGCAATATTAGTGGTACAAATTCATGAATTACCAAGTTCGATTGTTTGTGTGGCAATAAGATATTGATTGGGTGAGCAACTGAATCTTCCCACTGGATTCATAACTGTAAACAATCTACACAATTTACCCTAAGTTTCCAACAAACTGTATAGCTACAAGTGTACGAGATGAGAAATTTTTCCTATCTGAGAGCAAGAATGGTTAATACGGCATTACTGAGGGAATCCGCGTGACAAGTTGCCAAGAGTCCCCTGGCTCAGCCAGTACGCCCCTGCTCATTTCTGCAGACATAGTCCCATATGATGTTACTTGGTACTCACTCGACCACCTTGGTGCCTGTCGACTCGAACAATACAGCTGACTCTGTTGACACGTATTCTAAAGTTCATCGACAAGAAAAAATGGATAGTCATTTAGTGCTCACCTCAAAGAATTTTGAGTTCGAATATTTTCATTGATGATCCTTACCTAATTCGTAAATCTATTTTTTTTAAAAATATATAAACGTCAACTATCTGTTGAATTTCTGAAATTTCAGGAACCCAGAGAGAACATTGCGAGGCCTCTACACGTCAGCAACCCCCCCGTTGCAGGAGGTACGCCACTGTTCTGAAGCTATCAACCAAGCGGCCCTGTCTGTTACCCCCTCGCGTGCACTTCCCGGAACATATTATATTCTCATTATAGCGAACGTTGAAATCTGGAAATCTTTGTCAAGACACCTGACCTTACATTTGGCAAGTCCTCCTAATGGGAAGGATTAAATGCACCCGTCTTACTCCTTCCCTGCTGCTCTTTGGACAACATAGAAACAAGCAGATGTAGTCTGCTTTCTGCCAGCTTTGAAATATTTTGGACTGGGCGCTTTATTTTGTTCTGCGCTGTTCGGCTTCAAAGTGACGCCCCCGCCCCCTCTTTCTCAAGTAACCGCCTTGTTCTCCTTTGAAGCTAAGGCAAGTGTTGGTCAGAAATGCAACCATAGTATCATGTGCGAATTAAGCTTTTTGCTGGGGGGGGGGGGGGGCGCTCGGTGGCATATTCGTGATTTCACTTCGGGGATAGATCTTTTTGGGTATGCAAATTTGTATATGTTACTAGTTAGTAAGCTAAACTATTGCCTTGCAGTACTAAGTACCGTAGAATAGCGGTTTTAATCTGGGACATTAAATCTCTTTATAACATTGACACGTAACTTAGAAAGAGTATATTTATATTGTAAGAAAACTCAAACTCGTACATAAAAATAGCTATCGAACTAGTAACACTAGGAAAACTCAATGATGGTGCAGCTAGTTAAGTGATCTACGTATCTCCAACGAAAAAACGAACGAAAAAACTATACTTGCCATGGTGTCAAGCTTTCGTATAGTTTATCAATCGTCAGAGCAACGGCGCTTGTCTGAGAGCTTTTTGTAAAACCTGGGCTAGTTAAAAATAGAACTTCAGATGCAAAGTAGGAAGTAATTGTTTTAAAGGTTAATTGTTTTCCCGAACGATTTTTAAGTGGTGTTTGTTCCATATAGTTAAGAAGTGCTATACCGTGCTTTCAATTCCAGTTTCTTTGGCGGAGATAAAAACAGTTCTTCTGCCGGGATAATAATATTTTTTTGGGGGGGGGGATCTCCGGCATCACCCCGTTAATTCGCACACTGTGTAGTATAATAGTTTTCAGCAAGCAAATTTTTAACGCAGAAAGGGTTTGCTTTGCTGTGAACTCGTGAATCTCAGAATTCATGTATGCACACACATTTTTTTCTATTGCAGATTTCGTTGGGGGAGACAAAGTGTCTGTTGTTCTCGTTATCCCTTCAAGGGTGCGACAGCGTAACCCTGTCCCACCCCTCGTTCCGCCACCTCTCCCTTTCACACAAAAGGGGACATGTCCACCCTTGCCCTTAAATTGGGATTCTCTCAGCTTCAACACAATGATATTACGGTGCCTCTACCCTCCAGCAATGGTTTATGGCAGGAAATTTGTAGAAAGTTAGGGTCACAAGTAAAACAGATGTGTCGCTGTTTCTTCTCTGCGAATTTTGACTGGTGGCTTGGCACATACATACTTGCCCCAATTGACACGTGGTTGTCCGTAACAAGAAACTGTCTTATTCAACCCATTTGAATCGGTTTCCTTTTTCTGTAATACGTATGCTGATTACAAATGGCGCTGTATCGCCATTTCACACATGATCACGCTTGCATAACAAATAAATGAATGAACGATCCAATAACATTTTATTTCCGAAGCGCGAGCCCTCCAAGGCGCAAGGCGGAGGCACATAGTGGTTCGGGTCCCACTTGAAACTGTAGGTCCAGTACCAATTAGCCTTTCCGTGATAAAAGTAAACAAAGCCATGTCCAGTGGACAGCATCGCACATGCCTAACGGCGGCCCTGCCTCCCGAAATACTTTGGGTTTAAAATATGGATAGCCAAATCCGGATAAAATTTTATCAGGATATCAGATAATTTTCTATCCGGATTATCAGGATATCAGAACTTTCCGCATATTCGAATTATCCTAATGTGTGCGTTATTCGGACAGTTTTATGGTTTATGGGTTTTACTGGCTATTCCCATATTATTTTACTCGTCATTTCCGAATTTCACTGTACGAATTTTCTACAAACCCTTCATTAAATCTGTTCTATGTGGATATCCGTACTATCCGGATATTCGGATAATTTGAAATCCGGATATCAGTTAATCCGAACCACTTGTGCCTCCACCGGGTATCGAACCCGGGACGTTGTTCACTGACGAAAATGTTTTTTCCAGTTGATTTGAGAATCTTTTCCGAAGCTGAGCAAAGTGAATTTTCATGTTTCTCTCATAAGTAACATGACCAATAGTGTGGGTCATAAATGGGGTCCCGATCTTTTTTTTGGGGGGGAGGGGGGTCAAAGTTGAAATATATAAATGGCTAAAAAGTTGCATTGTGATACTCTAATCTTGCAAACAAGCTGTTAATCATTCAAACGTACTTCAGGCCGAATCGTACTTGCATTGAGTGTTCATGCGTTTTGATAAAATTTACACCTAAAAAGTACAACTAAATACTTTTTTGGTGAAATTAAAAATCGAAACAGACACAAAAGATGCGTTATATTATCGTGTAACCAGAGCGACACCATTGTATGCTGGTATGACAAAATGTAGGCCAGAATGGGCCGCGATGATGAGGATGCGTAACGATTAGATGGAGTTCGTTGTTGACTTGATGTTTGTCCACTTTACGCACAGAAAGGCTAATCGGGACTGGACCTACAGTTTAAAGTGGTATCCGAACCACTATGCGCCTCCACAGGGTATCGAACCCGGAACGATGATTTGATGGAATATGATGGCACTCGCAAAGAACATTGCCAGACCGGGAGTCAAACCCGGGAACTTGGGGGCAGATCGAAAGTCAACCACGGCTACTGAGACGGCGGAATGTTTGGCAGCTCCCCAATGAAAAGGGCAAAAGAATTTTGTTAATTCAGGATATTCGGATTTGAATGCATATGTATTGAAAATGAGGCATGAGGCAGTAGTGTTTGAAAAAACAAACAAAAATTGCTGATATTTTGCAACTGCCTGCTGCACAAAGTATCGCTCAGAAAAATCATGATGAATCGAATGCTAGCGAGAATAATATAATATCGTAAGTATTCTTCACCTAGTGGCAAAAATTACCTTTTGCTAAAAAAAAATGGAGATAACATTAAGCATAATGGTATTTTTGGCAGAACAATTGTTATTATCACGTAATAACAATATGAGTATTAAAATATATTTTTATTTAAATGCTTACAACCCAAATCTTTATAGCCATTTACTGCCTGATAGTCTGGCGCCAACACTGCCTATAACCCCTCAATAAAATATAATTTTCTTTAAGTTATTTTTAATCAAAGCAATTTAATCGTGAATAGCTTTCAGTTTTAATCAATTTTACCCTAATATTCCGCTGTACCAGGGTCCATCGCTTGATGCAGTTTATGACAAAGTAGGGCAGTGTTGTATTCCCAACATTTTCAGAGGGTATACGCTAAGTTTTGTAAAACGTTGAGACTATTTTTGCACAAACTCTAAATTATGTTTCCGTTAATGTTCCATTATGTTTCCATGGATGAAATCAATTAACTTCTACAAAAAAAAAATATTCATGGTAGAATGCTGATGGCGATGATATACCCATAATTATCATAAGGCATTTTTAAAATAAAGATATAAAAAGCGTATTTTAATGATTGCATTTGAACATAAAGGCTACAGTGGTATTTTATAGGCTACACTACATCATGTTGTATTTTATTTTCTTGTTGATACTATTGATTTTGCGAATTAACAGTTTGAATACTGTTAACAACTTTAATAATACCGCTAATTACACTAAAAATGAAAAACTTTGAAAAAGTAATAAAATAAATAATCCGTCGCGCAACAGCCCATGAAGGGCCTACGCATACCTACCGACTGCCGGTCTCCCTCCCACGCTTTCCTTCGTCACCTCTAAGCGTGGAGATCTTCAACCAGTATTGGAATAGTCGGGGGGTCAGAAAAAGTACTTATGTATAAAAAACGAAAATTGAACAGAAATAGAAACAATTCAGATTATTAGTGTAATGGCCAAATTATACATAAACGAATATAAATCAAAAAGTGGAAGGTATAAGCATAGTAGCAGAAAGTATACCCTAGTGAATAAGGTTAATCAAGGTCTACAGCCCTGTGTAAGGGGTTTCCCTTTCTCAAGACACCCAAATGTCAACCTCACTTCCACGTGGTACACCCTGGACTGCATTGTGCAGACTAACGAGGCTCTGCCGTCTGGACCTGGTCAGTATAATCCTCAATGGGACTTTTGGGTGTTGTTCATATGTGTTTGTGATTGTTCCTTCATCCTACTTCATCTTATCACTATTCATCTCTATCTTCACAGTTAACCAAAAGTGGCAGAAACGCGAAGTAAAATAAATAATGTATTGATTGAATCATTTATTCATTAATGTAAGTACTTTAAAAGTGTCGTAGGTTGATTGATTTATTTTACTTTACTTTCCTTCCACTTTTGGCTAATCGCGAAAATGAGGATGAATATTGATAAAACAAAATTCATGTGGACAGCACACAAATAACGTGGCAGAAACGTGGGTAGCCTGAGATTTACACAATTCCAGGGGCGCCAACTTTTGAATAAAATTGATCAGACTCGAACACTTGAATCGCAAAATATTCTATAAATTATTCCTTAACTTGTATCATGATATTAATGCACACCAATGCACCCTTACTTTCTAAAATAAATCTGTTATTTACTGATTTCACCTCGATTCATGATGACATGTAATAATAATAACGACGACAAATTATTGAGTGGGCTCGGACCCCACGGGCCATATCAGTTGGCGCCACCGCACAATTTATACTGTCCTACGCTATTTTGGGAGGGCGTAAGGAGTGACTTTTCGTAAGCACCCCTGGACTGCATTTCCCAGACTAACGAGGCTCCGGCGAAACCTGGACTCTCGGAATCCTCTATTGCAAGATATGAGCAGATTCCTGCAAGGCTTTCACTTACACACTTATATGTGAAGAAAACAAGTTAATCAAGTGTGCCAGTCTTCGTTGTAATTGTCAACCCTGTATAATAGTAAACTCAAATTAGCCGACCTCTGTGGCTAGTGGTTAGCGCATCGCGCTACGATGCAAAGGTTCCAGGTTCCAATCCCGGCCTAGACCTGGGTGTTATTTGTAAGCGTCCCTTCATCGACTTCAGCACATCATCATTTGCCTCCCCGATGACGTAGTGGTAGCGTCGTCGCCATGTAATCAAGGGGTCCCGGATATTGATCCCCGGTGGAGACACAGGTGGTTCTGATCCCACTTTAAACTGTAGGTCCAGTCGCGATTAGCCTTTCTGTGCATGAAGTGGACTTAAAACAATCAATCACATCATCACTCATACTCACCGTTGCGATTAGCCGAAAGTGGAAGAAAGGCGACGTTAAATAACAAAAAAACAAACCAAGTAAGCACAAATTACTGTGAAATGAAATTATTTGTGTGAACCTGCTTAGACTGTATATGGAGACTAGTAAACATTTAGCCTGTGCTAAATTTTAAAACGGATATTTGTTAATCTTTGCTGAGAGAAGCTATTCCGCAGGTAACTTTTTTTATTAATTTTTCAGTTTCCAAAATGCGCGTTCCGAAAAAAACATTCACGAATAACGCTAGGAAGATCGAACAAACTGTAAATAAATCCTTAAGAGTAGAGCAATGTGCGTTTTCCAGAAAGAAAGTACAGACGTCGCAAAGCCACGATTCCATTTTCGAGCCTCGTGCTGCATATGTGCATTTAGTAAAAGCCTGTTTTACCGAATAGGTGATAAGTGTATTATCGTTCTCTCAAATTTCATCATTGTTTAACCTCAGTACAAAAATGGTAACGAGTGTTCTTTCTGAGGGACCCACCGCTTGCAACGTCCATTTTAATGGCACTGATTCTACACGAGATTTTATGACATACCGTGAAGGTGAAGAACAGGCATCAAGGTGCTGTACCTCCACTTTCAAATGTTTTCCAACCTGACAAATCAGAATGAGAGAAATATGCCTGCCTTGATTGACGCTTACATTTCACATAAAACACACAAACGATGCACCACGAGCTACATGAAATGAAGTCTATCGTGTGCCCTACCAGGGAAAGCGTAAAAAAAAAAAGGACCGCCTTCTCTGTGCGCGACCACTAACGCTCTTGCAACATAGAGACTTGGACATCGCCCGCTCAGAACAAGTAATAAAAAACATTTCTGCATGGTCAATGCTTAGACAAATAACAAGTTTCCCTCGATGATCTAGAAAGCTCATTGTATTTCTTTTTTATGCACAGGACTCGATCTCGCTGTAATGTAGCCAGGATGGCAAAACGACGATACAGCATTCGAAAAAGCTTCTGCTAGTAACTCGCTGCCGTGCCGCCAGTATCACGAGTGCAGTGCAGCAGTGTTGCTAACCATAGTGCCATGTCTCCATACATAGATTTTTTTTTTCATCCAGTGCACTGGAAGGACGGATATTACTCCAAAACATCAAACGTAGGTACTGTGATGAATAGTAGAAAAGTGTGTTATTGGTTCAAAAATGGGGCTACCGCCAGATATCCTCTTTCTTCCGCATATGTTCTATATTTTGAATTATGTCCAGCCTGGGGAGTTTGAAATAAATCGTAAATGTCCTACATTTTAGGCAACACCAGAAATTACGAAACAATTATTTCAAGAAGCAATAGCGAGTAGTATTAGAGGTTTTACCAATGAATGGAAATCTTGAACATTTCCCGTACTGAAAACTTCCAGACTTTTCTGGAAATAGCGACTACGGGATATCGCACTGTATACGACTACATCATTTCACATACTTAGCAATTACAGTGCAAGATTTCCACTATTGCACGCTGAAAATTGTACTAAAAAGACATCTAATTCCTTGATATTTCATATTTTATAGTATATTGTATCTACAGTTGTATTGCATTTAATTCTGTATTGTCCTTTATCCTAGGAACGTATTCAGTGTGGGATGCAGGTTTGTATATGCGCATTACCGTGCTCGGTATTTTAAAAAATAAACCTCTTTATTATTAATAACAAAAATGGACAAAAATAATTTTCCAAATGCATTTATAGACTGATGGCATTGTTTCTTGAATTCCATTTTCAACTTTATATGCTCACATCATGTTTGTCAGCTATTGTTTTCATAAAGCTTACTTTTCTCAAGAAATCATTATGCAATATCAATATCCACATAGTAATTAACATATGATCATTCCAGAAACAAAACATAAATACTTTGCTATAAAATCCAAGGGTCCCAGGTTCGAATCCCGCTCGGGCTTGGTTGTTTGTGAATGTCCATTCATCAAATTCATCATTTCATCACTCATCCCCATCTTCGCAAATTAGCCAAGAGGCACAAAACGCGAAGTAAAATAAACTAAATCAATCAAATCAATCAATAGGTAAGTTGAGTTTTTTCCGTTACTTTGGACCATAACACTGCAACTCTACCATTGTATATCCAATATCAAAGATAATAGCAGTGGCGTGCGGTGACATTTAGACTAGGGTACGCAAGAGAAATCCTTAGTGGATAATTTACCAAACTTTGAAATAGTGGCTGTATCAAATGCATTCATATGCACACAAAAAGAAAAAAAAGATTTCTACCGCATTTTTTGGTATGTTAAAGGAAGTAGAATTTAAGCTTCCTTTATGCACACTAAAGATGATTGAAGTTAGTTGAATTGAAATGGGATCTAATTCAGATTTTTTTTATATAAAAATATAACCTTGAAACGCTACCGGAGAGATTCAGATGTAATACGATAAAACATTTGTATGATATTTTATATACTTGCTTCGCAAATATATTCTCAAAAAACGTGCAGCCCAACAATTCAACCTTGATTAGTTTCTTCATGCAGCGCGATGCACATTGAACGGGAACGAAAGGACAGACAAATGTTTAAATAAGTAATATCTTAATTAAGGGTTGAGGAAGAAATACACACATAAGGAAGTTTTTTCCTGAAAATGCCTAACATACTGCTTACCATCCTTCGTAACTCCTGCCTGAGACAAGTCCTCCAATTCAGGAACAGGCCTCCCATTTCGGATTATTTCCACTTTATTTTCATAACTATATGACGAAAAACCCCTCTCCAGAATGTCATCAACAACTCCCGATTCCATATTATTTCTATTTCACCTCTTCACCGCACTGACAAAACAATAATAAGAACGAAACACTGCAAATTTCACACGCAAGACGGAATAAACAAAAAACGTCAACCTCTCGCGGTAACAAGTGTCTCCTTCCTCGAAATAGCCAGTCACATTTGTAGATGAATGGATCAGGGTTGTCAGTCGACGAGATATTTTGTAGAATGAAGAAATTAAGGAGACTCGTAGAAAATGCATCAGAATAGAATGGTATTAATCCCAACACACTTCAAAAGCTCAAATAAACGTTGGGCAGGGTTAGAAGTCCTGAGGGGGAAGGGAGGGATTTCCCCCCACCAATAATCTTGGCCTCAAAAATCCCCACACCAAAATTTCCCGGGCGGGAGAGTTTTTGTTATAACAATGAAAGATGAAGGATAATATTGAAAACATACACTACCTCTTCAAGAGATCTTTAACAGATCTACACCAATAGCAAAATATGTACAATAGAAGTAAAACAGGAATGCAAGACAAATATAAATATTATGTTAATTGAAAAACTATTGCATAATAAAACGATTCCAACTATTTTTGTAATTTATTGACATCTTTAACCCGTTAGTAAATGAATTAGTTTGCTACTTTATAAATATCTCATGTATATAAAAGTAACAAATTGATTTCTTTGTATGTATTTATTAATAATGCACTTTTAAATATTTAGAAATTCATTATTTTTTTATATTGAATGACATTATAAATATGTATATCATAATTATATTATGTGTATATGTAATATATGCGCGCGTGTGTGTAGATTGAGATATCCCCCCCCACCACCAATATGATTTTGCACCCTTATGTTGGGCAGAATGTAACGTCCATTTACATAACTTTGTAACGTAAGGGAGCGGGGGTACATTCGAATCCCATAGTAAGCAATGTGTTTGTTTTTTTCTTTCGTTCATTTATATCGTCAGGTCAACAGTCAACACCCATCCTTATCATAAGCTGAAATGCAAAGTGACACGAATACAATTTTGATCTCTAGAATGAGAAAGACAGATACTGAGAATGGAGTGAAACATGCAAATTGTCCATATAATTTCCCTCTGACACATTGACATGACAACGCCGAAAAAGGTTTCAGGTAAAACGCAATGCTCAGTCGATCACTCCAATTCCCTCACCTCCCGATAAACATTTTCTTGCCTTCCGCTCCGATTTCTATGTCAGTAATCAATTTTTATAACGCATTTTTATTGCAACCAAAGCACAGGGATTAATTTATCTAAGCGTGTCTGTCCAATGTTAGTAAACTAAACATTAGAGAAAAAATATATGTTGACTACTACCAACACTGCAGACGCTGCCAAAATCTTAGGTACCCTGGCTTCTTAGAACCATGTGCTTTGAACAGGAAAATGCACCGTGGGATGAGCGCGGGAAGACACAAACATATGGTGGGGGTTGATCGGAGCCAATGGGGATTGCCCTCCGAATTTCTAGGGTACCCAACAGAGGCAGCAGCTTTTGCTCGTGGAAATCGGCAGAAGCCACGGTGGATGGGGTGGGTGCGGGCAACACCGAAGGCACAATCGGGATCATTCGGGCATACGTTCGGGACTGCCTGGAGGGCCAGGCTACTCGCGCAAGGCAGCAGCGTTCTCGGACGGAAGATAGAATTTTCTGGCAGTGGAAGGGGTTTCGGAGAGACGATAGTTGAATTTTCATGCTCCGAGAAGGTGTGGAAAATTATTATTTTTTCTTACGTTGTTGTGGGTACGCAGTGCGTACCTTGAGTACCCAGAATGCACGCCGCTGGATAATAGTAGGAAAATTGTTTTAATTGTGTTTTTACTCTACATCTTGTGTTGTTCTAACCCAGCAGTTCCCAAAGCGTGTGCCGCGGCGCTTTGGGGAGCCGCGAAATGTTCCAATATTTTCACTGAAATGACACTTACTTGTGAGTCTACACATGGTTTTTCAGATTTTTAATCGTATAAAATGTTTCTGAATTTGAAGTATATGTTTATTTTTCAACTTACCTCAAGCAACCTAAGCACACTAACTGAGCATTGCAATTGTTAGATAGGCCTAAATTCTGACTTGGGCGCCGCGCAAAAGTATTGAAACACTAAGGACGCCGTGAAAAGAAAACGTTTAGGAACCTCTGTTTTAAGAGATGACAGATGATGTTCTAGTAGTCATGGACATATTACCTTTGCAGTTCGGTGTACACTTAGCACTAACTGGAATATTACCATAAAATTGGTGGTCACATCTAATACTCCCAACCAGTAGCGTACGCAGGATTTCATCAAGGGGGGTGTTATCTCGAAAACTTTCTACAAATTCACATTACCATTGTTTTATTATACTTTAATTAATTAATAATAATAATAAATTAATTAATAATTCTTATAATTAATTAATTAGTTTAATTACTACTAATGCAGCTGCTATTTATGAAAGAAATAGAACAAAATTACAATTCTTTTGTTTCAAAATAATTGTCTAGTCAACGGTTATTTGTATATGATAAGTGAGACATTTTAAGTGTGAAGAAAATCCATAAAAACAAGCAAATATATTAAATTTATTGAAATAATCGAAATATGAAACTCATTCAAGGAGCCGCGCTGGTCTAGTCTGACAACTTCGTGGGATATCCGGGTTCGATTCCCGGAATTGGTTGGAATTTATCCAGCCTTGTCTCCGCACCCAGCCTATGGGTATCTGAGAGCAACCTTGGGGGATGAAGGCTGCCGGAGCATGGTGCTGATCACATCACCTGCAAAATAGTTCGAGATCAAGAATCTTTGGGGCCCACTACACCACTATGTGTGACTTCATGGCACGGTGCTATATACACGGGGGAATTTACATTACCTTTACCTATGGAACTCACCCAGGGTGATGATGAAGCGCGAGAATACATGTTGCTAAATTCCACTGAGTCTATGTTTTCGTTGTAAAGTAAGTTTATAGACATTCCAACACATTTATCCCTTCTAGGTGATTCACAAAAGACTTCTTCGACATTATTTAATGATGTGGATGTAGACTCAGCATCACTTGAGAGTTCACAAGGGGATGTGAAATCAGTACCGGGAAGAACGTTTGCAATAAGGACGAAGCAAGGAATTTTCACAATTCTCGCAAGAGTCACTGCGCGACTTTTTGCAAAAGAAAATTGCAAAATTGAACTTTGCGGCCGCTTAGATTGTGTTTGGAATGTTGTGTTTTTCTTCATGCTGCATGGGAATAATAATCCAAATTATTATTATTATTATTATTATTATTATTATTATTATTATTATTATTACTGTCGCAGATCTTTGACTGTGATAAATTAGCCATTTTTATTTTTTTCTACAGCATTTTCCATAATATTTCAAGAGCTCAAGGGGGGGGTTTAAACCCGGTAACCCCCCCCTTGCGTACGCCACTGCTCCCAACAGCATTTCGCCGACCACCGTAACGGATGGATGGATCCCGGTTTTGAATCCTGGGCTGGGCATGGTTGTTCTTTGTGGGTGTTCCTTTATCAATTTCATCATATCATTACTCATCCTCATCGTCCCGATTAGTGGCTTCCCCCATGGCGCAGTGGTAGCGTCATTGCCTTGTAATCAAGGGGTCCCGGGTTCGGTACCCGGTGGAGGCACAAGTGGTTCGGATCCCACTTTAAACTGTAGGTCCAGTCCCGATTAGCCTTACTGTGCATAAAGTGGACTTAAAACAGCAACTCAAACTCATCGTCCCGATTAGCCAGAAGTGTCAGAAAATCGAGGTAAAATAACCAAACTCAATCAATCCAACAGCATATCGTATCTTCCCTTTCTTCCACATTTTCGGATCTGTCCCCCTCAAAAAATCCTGGGTACTTGCTTCGTGGCAGTTGGAGGCGCTTTATTGTTAACTTATTTAAATCGGGAGTGCAAGGCCAAGATAAATAAGAAAATACAAGACAATGCTTTTTATTAAAAAAAAAAAAGAAGAGAGAGATTAAAAAATGGGTAAGAACGTCCAAGCAACTTATCGTGAATTTTTGCGTAAATGTTTGACATGAGAAGTACGACGATAATTTTAACTTTTTTCGGGCTTCTCTAGCCTGCCTGTATATTACGTCTCTGATTTGACGTATTCATTCAAATTATAACGTTTAACTATAATTTAAAACAAGATAGGAATAGAATGTTTTAATTTTATTGCCCACAAAAATTACCCTTTTCCATATTTTACTCTCACGTCTATTTATTATATTTTTGTACCAACCTCATGGGACGCGAGGCCCCGGGCGGTCGCCCACTACGCCCATCCCCTTGCTACACCACTTTTCACAGCCTCTTGTGACTGCCTCGTTACAAGCTTCGAAGGGAATTTCCTTATAAGTGGTTAGCAACACTGAGTTTTGGCGGTACCCCAGAAGTCGGCTAAAGCAGTAGAGGGTTTGGTAGAGTGATAAGGACCAGTTCTACTCCCTTGCAGTTTCTTAACACGTGTTGTCAGTTAGTGGTTCGTGGATCTGTGCTGGTGATTTTGATAAAGGAAAGCAAGGTAAGTCAATTCAATTGCATATTGATTTCAAGCTTTTACATGGAAATAATTGCATTCGTTAATTGTATATCCTTAAGGGGTTTTCCAGTACACAAAGAACACTTAACTACGTACGTAGGTGCCTTGAATCGGAACTACGCAGGTACCTTGAGCAGGACTCCCCTTAAATCTTTAAAAACGTCACATTTGTTTGTAATATGCAGGATGTAAATTTAATAAATGAAGTGCAGAATGTAGTGTGCATGCTTACAATGACAGTTCGGTGTCACGTGTGTCACATGTGCGAGTGACATTGTCTACCCGGGAATCCCAAGAAATGTTAAGTTACTCCATATGGCAGATACAAATTTAAGAATTAAATTAGTGTTTTGCTATGTAAACTGTAGGTTAGTACTTTTGACAGTATCCGTGAGCACAGTCTTTTCCGCGTGTCCGTGATGAGTTTCCTTTGTTCAGTTACGTACAAAGCAACGACATAATCATTGAAGTCAAGAAGTAACCCGCCGAAATAGCAAGTGGAAAGAGATCATTGGAAATGAAGAACGCGGTAGTTTCCTTTGTTTGTGTAATGTAGAACTCTCACTTTGTAATGTTCATTTAACTGCATTACGTACATTCTGTAGTTGTTGCTAACTGGTTGTCGCCTACGCAATTTTCACAGAGAAAGGAAGAAGAGTGCAAGGGTGTTTTTGGGCGATGGAAGGGGGAAGGAGCACAGAAATAAACGTACAATGTACCTGTCACCATGCATATTATATTCATTGTGGCTATTGTATTAAAACACTACCTTTATGAATATGTTACCGAACGCAGTAAACTCAAAAAGCACAATATTTATGATTTTCGTGTGAATAAACTCTTGTGAGTGACTGTGTTTTTAGTCCACTTGCACAGCAAGGCTAATAGGGACTGGAGTCCAGTCACTGGACCCACAGTTTAAAGTGGAATCCGAACTACTATGCTCCTCCACCGAGTATCGAACCCGAAACCTCTTGATTACAAGGCGACAATGTTACCACTCCGCCATTGGTGAGGCCCAACAGAAACTCTTGTGGAATTTGGAATAAACACTTTAAAAAAAGCTAAAAAGCGAACTGTACATAATTTCGCGATTTAGTGTGTACAAAAGATATGTTTAGCATGTCATTTCATCCAGTAATTTCGGACAACGATTAACGTTTTTCAGTGTTATTACGACCGTGCAAATTAATGTGTTCTCATACAGACAGTGGCGTACCCAAGGGGATGGGGGTTGGTGGGGGTTATAACCCCCCCCCCTTTGGCCCAGTATTCCTTAAAAAAAAAGAGCGTCAAAGGTAGAAAAAGATGGTGAAATGAGGGGTGACTACCAGAAAAAGTGTACATAACTCCTCCGTTTCGAAAATCCTGGGCACGCCACTGCATACAGATCATACTTATTTCCTGGTGTTACATGTAAACAATAGCTAATCAACGATCAGCTCAAAGCCATTTAAAAAAAGGTTATTTTTTTCTGTGAAAAAATCATTGTAGAGCAGTGTAATTTTGCAAAATTTCTGGAGGAGCCCAGGCTTGACGAGCTTATGTCTGGCTACACCAACATGGCCATAAAGAAGTTTGGTGTGTGTGGATAAATCAAGGCCCCATATGCAGTTGACGAAAATTGCTAAGTGTGAAAATTAACATAAATATTGCAAGAAGTGGTTCGTACAGTTAATTGGTTGTTTTTGGATTAGTTTATTTTACCGTCTCCTTGATCTTCCAGTTACAACAATCGCAATAACGCTTGTGTTTAACAGAACTCCAAAACAAAGAAAAATTGTTGAATTTTTTCCGTCTCTTTTGTTGTCGCCGCGTAAGGTTTGGATTTCAATGCATTGCGACATCTACCCCTGTGGGTTGCAAGTTTGCAAGTTTGTAACAATAAGTAAGACTATACTTTCGTTTGAGTTTCATGATATCAGAATTCAGATAAATATGTATATAACACACTGCCGTAAAATCTTTCGTGAATTTAAGTTTTTAGTAACCCTATGTGTGTGTGTGTTTCAAATTCTTTCGTCAAGCATACCAGAAACCGGCCCGTTTTATGTTCAAAGGTTTCCAACACTGCTTCCAAGCGCATAAAAGGAATGAATAATAGACAGAGAATTGATAAAATGGAAAATTCTTTTATTCTTAGTTTGTTTATAGCTCACTATCTTGTAATCTGTCACTACATATACCAATTGCGACTGCTTCATTCATGAAATACTACGCATTTGCAGGATCATATCCACGTGGCTTTATGACCGAAATTCGATTCCGCTTTGTGCAAGGCAACGGTTTCCAAATCTCTCTTGAGTTGCGGAGTACTTTTCAGAGCATAAATTCGTCGACGTCGTCCTATGCCAAAGACATGTATGTGCATTGTTGGCCTGTTGTTAGTCGATATTTTATCCGATCCAAAGCACGAATTAATTTTGAAAATCTAAATAGCATAAATTTGGACATAAATTTTTCCCATTAAAAAAATTAAAAATTGGAGCTTTAAATATCAATTTTCCACATGTGTCATTGGTATAAGGACGACGATATTTTCATCGAACGCCTACATAGGTACTAAACCGAATGCCTAAATAACTAAATTACCCGATGGAATTTTTTTTAAAGCATTTGGATGCGCGGGCGGAAGACGTTAGCCGGGGGGGGGGGGGTGACTGACAAGACTACTAGAAGGAAAGGCTGGGGTCAGACACGCCTCTTTTCGCGACTGCCGCGGGTGTAACGTCATGGGCGGACAAAACCCAGCTGAGTCTTTACCCCATACGGAAAGAAACGTGGAAAGGCTGATCTGTTTTGTTCTTTTCGCTCCTTTTTTCTTGTATTTCTGGATTGTTAGGTTCCTCGAAAATCCCCCCCACCAAAAATTTTCCGGGGGATAGCGTTTTTGTTATAACAAAGGAAAGATAAGCAATTACTTTTAATTTCAAATATGCTTTACTAAGAATAATATCGAAAACACACACAAATTAGTGTGGTTGTGAGTGTTGAATGCTTTCTCTCTCAAGAGATCATTAACAAATCTACATCAATACGCACAATAAAAGAAAAACAAGAATGCAAAACAATAATAACTATGAAATCTCATTGATTTATATTAACATAAAGCAAAAACTAAACAAAAACTTACACATAATAAAACCACTTCAACTATGTCATAATTTATTAACATCTTTAACCGTTTAGTAAAGGAAATAGTTAGCTGCTTTACACTATCTGATATGTATGAAAATAACAAATTAATTTCTAATTAATAATCATCATAATTATTTTAATTGAGTAATTATTTTTACGTTTAATAACATTACAAATATGTACATCGTATAATTCACACATATGTTTATGGGGAGGGGGGTTTTAGGTTAAGAACTTTCTCCCCCTCACCAGTTTTCAATGGCCCGACAATGTGGCCGAGTGGTTAGCACATCGCGCTGCGACGCCAAGGGTCCCGGGTTCGAATCCCGGTCGGGCTTGGTTGTTTGTGAATGTCCATTCATCAATTTCATCACTCATCCCCATCTTCGGAAATTAGCCAAGAGGCACAAAACGCGAAGTAAAATAAACTAAATCAATCAATCAACCAGTTTTCAATGATTTCAATGATGGTGGGTTGTGAGGTGTTGCAGTTTACAATGCCTTCAGTGAGGTGTTGCGACGTGTCGTGATCTCCGATAAAAAATAAAAACAACGGGTGACAATATATAACTGAACACATCGCATCTAACGAGACTTGTTAGTGGATTGCGATACCAGATACGCTTACGTCAAGGACCACGTGATCAGGTATGGCCCCAGAACTTCCACACATTCCTCGAAGTGTTGTTCAAAGATTCATAAGACTCAGAACTGTAATCCGAATGAGGAAAGTTAACGAAGAAGTGAATATTAATAATAATAATTAATAAAAATTAAGTGTAATAGCAGAAGCAAAGTCAACGAATTGAAAAAGTTGAAGTGAAACAGCTCCTCTCTCACCTCTAAAACAGACGACTTCATAAGTATAACAATAGGTAAATCCGCATCATTTATTATTATTATTATTATTTTACGCATTTAACATATATTTTTCTTTCTGCCCTAACAAAACGCATTACTAGGTGAATTAACCCAATTTTACATGAAACTAATGTTTCACAGAGAAATGTGACGACATATAAACTACCGATAAAGTGTGTGCGTAAATGGCTGTGTAATCCAACTGTAAGGACATACGTTATGTCGGATCCTAAGTAAGTCTGTGTATTCACTCCCAATTAGCTTCTGGGCATAATTAGGGCTCTTTTTTGTTCATAATTACTGCTTAGATTCGGCTGCGAAACCGGAGCGTAGAGTGATCTGTCCGCCCGTGACGTCACGCCTGACGTCAAGGACCACGTGATCAGGTATGGCCTGACACGTCTCCCCAATCTGGTGTGCATGTAGGAGGTTAGCGTATTAAAAGAAAAGGGCGAGAACCCCCGAATAATGCTCAGCCTCCACCCGCATACATTCGAGGGTATGCGCTTATGTCCTGGTGCCTAAAAAGACCAGGACGTCTTTTACCCGAATGGCGGTTGCCCCGTTTTTCTTTTCTCTTTTCTTTATTGTTTAAATTTTACAAGTTGTCTTGATTCTACAGGTGTCTTGTTGAGAAGAAGAGGGTATATTGGAATGACTTCAATAAGAAGGAACTATTCTGGAAGTTCCAGGAAGGGTAGGTCCTGGGGGTCGCCAGAACAACCGCGAAAGTGAATTTTTTGCGGTTTTGCCTATCGCGCTTATTCCCGTCTTTGATTTTGATTTCGCGATTAATCCGTTTCGTGGTTATTCCCTTAGTTTTTATCCGGTTTTCAACTTTGGTTTCGCGATTAATCCGTCTCGCGGTTATTCCTTTCGCTCTCATTCCATTGTTCAATTATGGTTTCGCGGTTATCCTTTCGCGCTCATTCCGGTGTTGAATTATAGTTTCAAACTTAATCCGTTTCGCGCCTATTCCAGTGTTCAATTTTCGATTCGCGGTTGTTCCTTTCGCGATTATTTCTTTGCGGTAATTCCGTTTCGAGTCCGTTTCGCTCTAATTCCTTTCGCACTTATCCGTTTCGCGGTTGTTCCCTTTCGCGCTTATTCCTGTGTTGAATTTTGGTTTCGCACTTATCGGTTTCGCGGTTATTCCTTTCGCGCTTATTCCGATACTGAGTTTATGCTAGTCTTTCTTGCGGGTGGACTCTTGGCACGTTTTATTGTGGCACGCGGCCCTTGGAGTACGCGTCCGGTCCCTTGTTCATTGTTCAGCCACCTGTGTGCATGAGAAGACAGTTATTGTCGTGCGTGTCATGGTTTCTATCAAAGTAATTAACTGGAAGTTCCAGAAAATATCCCGATTTACTTGCAGACAGATTTTGAGTTTCCTTTGAGATTTTGTGTTAGCCCCCATTCTAGAGTAGAATAGAATATGAATAAAATAGAATATAGGTTTATTTCAGTATGAGCCTTTGCGGCTGTACACACATTTCCATACATCAATGAAGATTTTTCCCCTTCTTCCCCCGCCCCCCCCCCCCATAACCTCTCTCTTTATGCCCTCACATGTTTAACTTTACCTTTCATACTAATTGTGGGTTCTTTTCTCACTACAATCTATCAACCTGTTTCATTTTTCTCATAATTTTACACTTAAGTTTTCTGCACACCGTTCTCAGGCACTTTCACTCCCGCCCCTCAACTTATTCGCTCTCTTTGACCAGACGTAATGTAGGAAAGTTCCCAGGTTCTTTATTTGAGTTTCGTCCATTCCAGCCATTTCCCTCCCCGTAATGGCCTTCATTAGCCTCTCCATTTTTGATTTGTTCATATCCCTTTTGTATTTCCGTCTAGCGTCTCGTCTTCCCCACACATTGGACATTCTGCACTCCCGTCCTCTCTCACGCGCTTGAATCGTGCCCAACCCCTAGCCTGAACCATGCCAAACCCGTCCTGTCACTCGCTCCACACACGTCTACGTATTTTCGTCTTCCCCATTGCTTATCCCCATCCACAATTTGTGCCGTAGTTAAAGATACTTTTCCCTCACATTCTGCCAAAATGTTTTGTTTGCTGATGTCCTCCAATCTGTCCCGTATGATCCTCATTTCCTGCATGCCCGCCCTCCCATCGACTCCTTCTTCCCAAATCCACCCCAGCCCCATGGTGTATAGTTCCTTCTTTATCAATGTTACCCATTGGCGTTCCTTTGGGTCATTGTTCTGCGCTTGTATCGCGAGTTTTTTTAGATTTCCATCCCCCATATTTAGCAGTCTTGCCCAATATTTGAAGCCTCTCATTTTCGCATCTACTTCCTCCCTATACTTTCCCATTTCCCTAAGAACCCCGCACGTTGCCGTACCCCTTCCTACCCTCAGAACGTGTTTTAGAAAGTTTGCTTGTATTGTAAGCAGTTTCCCATTTCTGTTGCCCCAAAGACCCACAGTTCGACACCATAGAATAATGTGGCCTTGACTGTAGCTTCCTATACTCCCTCGAGCGTTCTGGTTGGTATATTAGAAACTTTGTACTTTAATTTTTTAGTTTTACCCAGCGCGTACATAGCTTTTTCTTTGCTTCTGTGTGCCTGTCTCGTCCACTTACCCGACATTGTCATGACCATACCCAAGTAATCGTTCTGTTTTACCCTCTCTAGTTGTGTCCCCCATATTTCCATTGTTCGTCCCTACCAAATACGTACCCATTCTTAAACACCATGACTTTCGTTTTCGTAATATTAACTCGGGAGAGCCCGCAGTACATATGCAACCTATGTAACTCTTCCTGTAGCCCTTTTATTGTGCTAGAAATTACCACCAGGTCGTCCGCGTACAGTAAATAGTAATAGTGGTATTTTTGTGTCAAAAACATCAAAAATTTGACGCAAATTTTGTAGACGCCGGTACAGAATTTGGCAGTATACTTTACTCATTACCGACAACAATGATACCCCGCTTTTGCTGTTTGGATTCCCTTTATCCCCTTCCTCTTTGTAAATTGGGCAGATTATTGTCTTCGCCCATTTTTCCGGGAAGAGTCCTTTTGGAATAGCCCGTTCATTATTTCCCTGCCTATTTTTGCCATTTGTGGATTTTTGTTCATGGCCTTTATGATCTCCTGACTTAAACCGTCCCCTTCCGCAGCTTTTCCGTTTTTTAGTGTGCTTACTGTCGATGCGTATTCACATTCCGTTATTTCCCCGTCTAAAACTGGGACAAATGTGTCTAAATAATTGCCACCGCCCTCGAGTAAGTTCCTCGGTCCCTTTTTTCCTCCCATAATTTCTTTGGAATGTTGTTCCCACGCTCTAGGTGAAATTTTTGAATTGTTATATTCTCTACCCTGTAGGTTACGAATTATTTTCCATAGTAGTCCTGTATTTTTCTGCTGTGCGGCCTCTTTTATCATATTTACCCTTTCTCCCCCCCCCCCATTTTCCCCTCTCGCTTTGTAGTGTTGGAGAATATAGCTTTCGTTCTGCCACGCAAGTTAATCTATTTGCTAAAGTGCTGCTTGCTTTGAATTTTTTCAGTGCTTGTCATTTTATTCTTCTGCAGTTTACCACTTCGTTGTACCACCCTTTTATGTTATTTGTTTTCCCTCCCTTCCCGTCAACTATCATGTGTCTAGCCGCCCTCTCTGTGCAGTGATAGTATAATTTTACGGCCTCGTGTATGTCCCGCTGTGATACTAATTCAAACATTTGACTTGTCATCAAATCCGATATCCCGTCTGATAAAATCTCGGAATATTGTTGCGAGCATTCACCCTTCCATCTGTACCTGCGGAATGACTGCGAGGGCAGTTGTTCCCCCGCTCCCTCCCAGTTCCTATGTTGTTCCCCCTCCCTCCGTTACCCCACTAAGATTCATTCCAGCCACCAGAGGAAGGTGTTTACTCTCCGTCCTAATATCTACCTGAAAATCCGTTATATTTTGGGTAATATTCCTGGACACTAGAAAATAATCTATAATGCTTGTGCCATTTTCAGCAACGAAAGTGAAATTTCCCTCTCTGTCCCCCGTACATTTCCAACTTAAGAGAACCAGGTTAAACGCCTCCCAAAGATCCAGCAATTTCCTCCTCTCGGCGTTTACAAATGAGTCTTTACTTTGCCTGGTGTTATGCAACCACTCACTGCTGAAGATTACCCCTCACCCTTCCCAGGTTGCCCTATCCTCCTTTCTTGCAACTATGTCGTCCGCCCCTGTTCTTGCGTTGTAATCCCCCGCTATAATGATGCTTGCGTCGGGATGCTTGTCTTTCACATCGTGCAAAAATATTGAGAGAATTCCAAAGAAATTTTCATCCCTGTATTTCGATCCCACCCGTTGGTTCGGTACTGTAATGACGTATAATGTCATTCCCGGTAAAGGTAATATGCAGCACCGTGCCATGAAGGTACATTTAGGAAATGTGGGGCAGGACCCCACACATTCTGGATCTCTTCCATTTTGGTGGTAATGTGATCAGCACCACGCTCCGGCCGCTTATACCTCCCAGGGTTGCCACTATTTCCACTTGTTAAGAAGAAAAGCACATATCGATCGATATGAAATATGCTTTTCTTTATCAAAACAACAATTGGAGGCGGACCTCTACCTTCAAACGCGATAATTGAGGTGTTTGCATTTCAATTTCAATCATATTTAATAATTCTCATCGTATGGGATAAAATTATGTCTTTTGTAGTCGTAATCTGTGGTATGACCTTTTACATTGAATTGGCAGTGACCTTGGTGTTTATCGCAGAGAAATATTGTCTCCCCCCCCCCCCCCCCTTCTCCGTTAAAAGATCGATCCTGACGTTTTGCAAATCTTGGGATGACTACGCAAAAGTGTCACGCTTCGCCACTGCTGCCTATCTATGTATAAAATAGACTTAAACTTTGGCAAACCTTTGACAAAGCTACAAGATTTTTGATGCTGAATATTTTGCCATTGTAATTTCTTAACATAACATCCATTCCCGGTGGCCTGTTTTAAAAATAATGTTCACTTTGGAAATACAGGCATTCGTTCCTTTCTCTTCGAAACATGCAAATTTTCTTGACATTCGAGGTACAGTATCGAGAGGAGAAACTATGTTCTTGAGACAAGGACTCGATCTGTCGTACCTCGAGAACCGGCTCTCTCTGATTATAAATATTATAATTATGTGCAAGCCCCTGTTTGACCATTTACCGGAGCCGAGATACCAAGAAAAAGAGAAAGATGTCGATGGTGTGTTGCTGGCCTAAGAGGTTGGGTCACTAAAGACGGAGCAAAGTAGATATACACATACCTATCTAGCGAACTTATATTTTAATTTTTATTCACTAGACTCCTAAAGTACACTTCATTGGTCATCATAATAATTCTCTTTATTGTGTGTGATTGGATTTGCGTAGCCCACAAAGACGACTTGATGTAGTAATGTAATCACTCAAATACACTAAAGGCAAATTTGGAATACCTAACAGAACAATAATATTTTACATTCAACATTTATATTCACCAGACTCCCAGTGCATACTTGTATTCAATAAAGAAAACCACTTTGGTTACTTTCTACGATATGCATATTTGTGGACCAAGAGAAAGATCTGAGTTGGTACTGCGCTCTAACACGTTTCGCGCTTATTCCGGTGTCTCAAGTTTGGTTTCGTAATTAATCCATTTCGCTGTAATTACTTTAGCGCTTATTCCATTTCGCGATTATTCGTTCGCAGTTATTGCTGTTCGCGCTTAATCTGATTCGCGTTTAATCCTCTCGCGCTTGTTCATTCGCGTTTATTCCGTTCGCGCTTCTTCCTTTCGCGATTAATCCTGTGTTGCGTTTCGCTTTTAGTCCGTTTCGCGCTTAATCTCTTTCGTTTCGCAGTTATTCCACCATCCCAGTCCTGGGATGCGTCAGGATAGGTGTGGGAAGGTGTGTTAAGATATAGGTGGAAGAGACTAATTATTGTATGTTTGAAAAAGTGTTGAAGTTAATGGTAAAGTGTGTATGTAATATTGAGTAGTAAAAATTAAAAATTGAAAAAGTGTTGTTGTGGGTACTTGTCTGGGTTTAAATCCTATCGGTTCCGGGTTTGAATCCTTGAAAGATTGTCTTTGTGGGTTTCTCCCGCGAGCCTCGGAGGTCTGGTACGTCTTCTCGCTTCTGCCTCCTGGTCGAAATTATGTATCTATACCCTGTCCCACAAATCTCTGGAGCAGGCGAAAGGAAACAAGTCTCTGCGCAAGTTGTGACTCGAGACAGCCCCACCAATGAATACGTGAGAGGGAACTCGATAATGTGGAAAAGGGGGGGTTAGCAGCAACTACAGTTACCAGCCTTCCCAGCAGCGTGTACCGCTTCGCTCTGTCCACTCGATTTCCTCGCCTTCTCTTGACGCCATGCACGGGCCTTGCTCCAGAGATATTTGGGAAAAGGTATAGAGGCTCCTGGCGGTGGTTCCTCGTCTTCTACTCCTTGGTGTTCTTCTGCTTGCCCTTGACCTTGTCCTGGGTCCCGGGAATTGGGTTATGGAGTAGTTTGAGCCTCTCCGACCGACGTGGCTGTGGCTGCGGGATTGACCCGATTTAAATTGGAACCGGGGTGGAATTAAGGGATTGGTTAGCACATTATACAGCATTCTCCCCCCCCCCACCCAGCAATATCTCTGATAACGCCGACAATGGTTTGTGCATGTTATAAACAATCTACGGCGGTGTTGGAAGTTGCTATTGAAAATTTGCAAATTATCAAAATCCACCTATCGCCGTAGAGTTAGGCAACGCACATAACGCCTTACAGGGGACCTAGTATTTCAGGATGTGTGTCCCATTTTTTGCCGGTGACTGTACACGTGTGGCCAGGCCATGTGAAAATTACGTTTTTTCCCCATTTTTATGCCCAATTTACTTATTAAGCAGGGTCTATTTTTAAATTTCTGCTTTGTAGGAATTACGCAGCCATATTTTCTGAAGGATAGAAAACAAACCCCGAGGTCCTATCTTTGCTCGTAACTGGAAAATCTGTTCAAAACTGAACGTCTGCACTGCCCGTTTTCGTCAAATGTATGATGGAGCCTTAAACATGAAATCAAACTTTACGGACCAATCGAATGATCTTGTCAGGCTGTGCGAAATCTTTTTTCTCATATCGAAGCTCGACATAGATATTCAGTCGATATGGAGTATCAACAATGCCGATATTGACTATACAAGCATATCTGCCTCTTCCAGTCTGAAGTTTCAATTGCAATGTTAACGAGGAGAAAACAGAGAATCGTGTTTTTGGATAGGCCTAAGCGAAAATAGGAGTCCCACAGCACAATGTAATCGTTCACTCTGTATCTTCTCAACTACCTCTGCTTATAGAGGAGATAAAAGTATGTGAAATTCAATGGTGGTGTTGCATTTATCACGAACAACTCCTGTAGTACAATCACGGACACTTCTGGGCTGTAATAATTCCATTGCAAGTCAGTCGGCCCCAGTGGCGGAGTGGTTAGCACATCGCGCTACGACGCCAGGGATCCCCGATTCGAATTCCGGCATGGGTATTTGGTATACATTCATCAATTTCATTATATCATCACTCATCGCAATTAGCCAAAAGTGGCAGAAAAGCGAAGTAAAATTAATCAAACCAAACAAGTCAGTATGTTTGTTACAAGTGTCCGTGACTGTACAGGGATGTTTATTAGGCTATCGACCGACAATGGGGAGGGGAGATCTTGGGAAGTGAATGATTACATGGAGAGTCACTACGTGCTACAACTAAAAAGAGCGTTAAATGTTCCATGTTTAATAAAACATTATGGTATTGAGACGAGACTTCGCCTATTTCGGACAATCATAAATAGACATGGACAGGACAAAAACAATGCCTGCTTTAGACTAATGGAGCTTGTGTCGTTTGTGACTTGTCACTTCGATGCGAAATCCCGGTCGTGTGGGGATTCCACCAATCGAACCTAAGTATGCTTGTGCGACCCCTCATGCCGCTACGGTGTGTAATGTTGCTGTTGATGGGCTCCTTCCAAAGCGGCATGTGTCGTTTATCGCTTCGGTGTGAAATCTCCCTTGCAAGAAACCTTTCAAACCAAAGCAACACAACAAACTGCACGTGCCGATTGTCGCTTGCATGTTGTACGGATTAGGCCGTTTTCTGAATTCCGTGTGTCGTGTTGCCTCGGACTGTTCACACGCGCGGTGAATGGTTTTTTATAAACTGAATTAGCCTGTCGGTGTGAAACTATCGTGTCTCTTCGTGCAGACCAAAGCAACAAGCGACTCGCGAGAAGCGACAAGCGATCGCTTGGAAACGAACCCTCAGTACATGTAACCTCCCAAACCGAAGCAACACAAGCTGCACGTGTCGCTTAAACTGGCTCGTTTTAATATCGTTCCTGGGAGCTTATTATTGAAACTCGTTACGGTAGCTAGCTGACGAGTTGGTGGCTGAAGTCGGTTGCAAGACAAACGACATCGAATATACCGTATTATTGAAACTCACTCGTTCGCTGGCTCTCGAGTCGTTCCGTTCGCTAGCACTCGGCAGCTCATACCCAACCGAGATCAGTCGTTCGGTCGAGTCGTTACCAAAATTGTCGAAGATGGATGTATATATATGTTTGCTTTTGGTAATTGAGACAAGGATAATGTGAGATGCAAGAGAATACTTACATTCCGGGCCATCTTAGGGTGAGTATGTTACGATTTTTATTATTATTATTATAAACTTGCACATTAAAATAACAGTAATCAGCGATGTAAATATGCCGTTGTTAGTCAATGCATTTTTTTCGATTTCTTAAGGAAATATTGGTTTCCGCGTACGCATGCTTGACTTTGTTGAAGACATATTTGGCAATGTATATTGTATTGCAGTAGTACAAGGTGTAAATAAAAATATATTTAAAAAAATACAATAGGTTTTTCCAATGTTCTTCTAAGTTGCCTTCATGACACGGTGCTATATCCACGGAAAACATTGCCTTTGCCCTTTTCTTGTGTAAAAAATAATATAAAAGCACTTTAATGCTCATGGGGTAAGGCGTTAATATATGATTGTCTCATCATATATATGTCATAAGTTCGCAGTTATTGTCGCGATTGATCCATAAGATAGAAAAGCGGCGCAACAAAAATTAAATTGAAAATACAGAAGCACTTTAAAGGTCATAATTGAGAAATAGAACGCTAGCAGCTAACCTGAATTATGTTTAACTACAAGAACACGTTTCGTGTTGATCAGAGTTACAAAATGAATAGAGAAATTTTGAAATAATGGAATGGATATAAAATGCAAATGTATACACACTTACTACTGAGTACTGATAATGTAGAACTAAATTCGAACATTTTTAGAATGTTTAGTGATGTTTATATTTGCTTTTTTGCAACAGGCAGCTACTAGTTGGCAGTGGCAAGAGATTGCAGAATTTCCATTTCCTAGGCCAGAGTCAGAAATTGCATCAAGCAAGACTTTCTCCCAAGAAGGGCAGAATACAGTGGAGAGGGTGAGTGTCTTTTTTAACACATTTATTCATGATTTCCAAAATTTAAGAAATGTTATTTTTGAAAAAGAAATGTAGAAAAAACTTATTTACCACACATGGAAGCGAATGTAGGCATTCTATTTTTCATTGATATGTGGTAAAATTTACATTTAGAGGTGTTCCACTAATTTATAACCAGTGGTCCAATACTGACAATTTCAGAGGCCAACAAAATTAAAAATTAATATATATACACATCAGTAATGTAAGTACTAATATAATGTGCATTTTTAAAAATATGTAGCAAACAAAACATTGGAACGTCAACTTATTCCTCTGTGTCTGACACATATACTTTGTATTAACAAAACCTTCCATGTCATCATCACTAAAACCCATAGCAGCCTCCCCGATGGCATAGCGGTAATGCAGTCACCTTGTAATGAAAGCATCCCAGGCTCGATACCTGGTTGGAGGCATATAGTGTTCCAGATTCCACTTTAAACTGTAGGTCCAGTCCCAATTAGTCTATCTGTGCATAAAAGTGGACTTAAAACAAAACTCAATCTCAAACTAAAGACCTCTAGCAGTTACAATTGAATGTAACTGAGAATCCTCTCTTCTATGACTATGAGACTGAACTAACTAGTGTTGCCCGCGGGACAGGCTTTTAAAAATTCGAGACGAGACGAGATTGATCATGTGTCCCGAGACAAATGAATATTTTTGAGACGAGACAGGCCAAAGTCTCGTCTTGTGGGCAACACTAGAACTAACATGAAAGTTGGATGGTTAATGTAGCTACATAACAAGTTAGTGAATAACCACTGATTGAGATTTGCTGTGTTTATAACTGACAATACTCACAATACTTTGCTGCTAAAAAAAATCTGCTTCTAAATAACAGATTTCTTGCTGATTTACAATATCGGAGATGAAATGCATGACATTATTTTAGAAAGTATTTAGAAAATGGCTCTGTGGAAGTAACTTCCCTTTTGAGGTCCTTAAGTTATATTCAACCTTAAGATTTTATGTTCATATGAACTTGATGCACACATAAATTCCCTTTGCCTTAACAATATCATCCAATTTGTATTTACTGCGCATGTAACCACAGTTAATATATATTTTATAATGTCAAGTTTCATGGATTTAGAAGGCCACAATTCTTGTTCTAGTACATAATGACACACTTATGCCATAAATGATTCCAGTAAATGTATGAAAAAATCAATTTTTTAACACGGTTGTGGGGATTACGGTATTGATCCACTCGTTTATTTTCACATGCTTCTGTAGTTTGGCAACACTAATCACTTTGACTCCCAGTGTATAGTGGGATCCATGAGTATTACCGTGAAAATTGTCCATGTCTATTTTAATTAATTTTTCTCTTTATCCTAAGTGTTTTTAAGCGATGTATTTTCATGTATGCTGGTGCAGAAGTTGTCAACAGCTTGTTTTGACTTTTCTTTTAATTCTTGAAGCTCTCATTGGGTCAAAGAAAGTGAACGAACATGGCAATGGACAATTTGCACGGTAATACTCGTGGATCCCACTGTACCTTCGTGGAAGAGTGCAGAAAGTCTGTTCATCCATTATGTGAAATATATCCATTGTTGACTTGTTATAAAGCTCACATTTCAGTGGAGCACAATAGGGATCCATGCAACCATTAACGGGAGTGTTTTCAGACACACAGTATTTCTACATATACTAGTAATAGTTTCTAATATCCGTTATAAATGTATGAAATCCAAACTACGAAAAGCATGTATGAATTTTGTAGGGAAAAGTAACAATAAATGTAACAAACTAAGTTGTTATATTCATCATATTGAAATGTATTTCATTAGATTTAGAATTTCCTTACCTCTGTAATGTATTGAGTGAAATGACTTTTTTTGCTAACGAAACCAGAATACTATTCATAGGACATTATTGCTGTAAAACCATGCTAGCATTTCACATGCTGCTGTTATCAAGCTGGTGTGTGTGTTTCTTTTTTTTAATAATCCTGTGTAAACAAAACTGAAAAATCCAGAGATCAGTAGGAAAGTTTCTTTTTCCCATGGCATGACGGGTCGTGACGAACCCCTGATCATTGTCGTGGGTTTCCATGACCAGGTTACGCTACTCTTTCTTAGCTCCCCAATTTCCTCACGATGGCTGGTGGCCATGGGTTCCATACACAGGCTGAAATCTTGGGAAAATTTGTTATGCTTCCCCCAGGAGACCCAAACCTATGCATATCCCATAGTCAGAGCCAAATGCATGACACAGTGCAGATTAAACTTTTTTCCATTTATGAGTACGATATATATTTTTATAATCACAGTTTGTTACGAATGGGACAGCCCTAACGGTTAAGCATTAGTAGCAGCCAACGTGAGCATCACATTGGTCCACCCCCAACCATATATATTTTTTTTTTTTTTCCATTTTTCTCTTTGTGATACATGTACTATTTATACTCTTTTATTTTTTAGGATTTGAATATACTGCATGGCAGACAGACATGACCCTGGAACTTATTGACACTGTGATGTCAGATTACAGGAACTTGCGAAGTATTTCAAGTGTCAAAAAGCAAATTTTACTGAAGACTTTCAATGAATGTGCAGTTTTATAGTGGTCCCAGCAAGTTAACCATTTTAATGGCAGTTTCCCTGTGTTGAGTGCACATGGGAGTTGTTCAGCATCCTGAATAGTAGACAAGTGGTCAAATGTCGTGTATATATGACTTTCTACCTGCAATACACTAGGAAACTGGCAAATTTCAGAAAACAAGTCGAGCAGGTGATTGGATATGTTTGTTTGATTACAGAAAATATAGTATCCTGATATCAACAATACCTGCCCAATTTGTCTGTGCTAAACCAGGTGATGTAACACAAACAAAATTTTTCAAGTGTGTTGTGCTTTAACAATTTTTTGTTTGTCAATGAATAGCTACGAATGTTGTTTTGACAACAGTGGAATTGCTAAACCCATGCAATGAATTCAAACTAATCTATTCTCTAAATATACTATTGTGTATGGTGCAGTTTGGTTATTCACAGATGAACCCATATGCATAAATATTTCTAATAATTGTAATTTTTTTTCTCTCTGGAAAGTGTGTATATGTCTCTCCATATGAAATATTTTTGGATACAAATAAAGTACTATTATAGAAAAGTAGGATTTATTAATTTATATAAAAATAATAATCCTGTGCGTAACAGCCCATGAAGGGCCTTGGCTTACCTACCGGCCTCCCTCCTATGCTTTCCTTCATCACCACTAAGTGTGGAGATCTTCAACCAGGATTGGAACAGTCGGGGGGGGTCAGCGTGACGTATCCCCAACCGTTGTAGTGGGTCTTCGTGACCGGATTACGCTTACTCATTCGGAGCTCCCCAATTTCCTCATGATGGTGGATTGCCACCGGCCGAAAATTCCTGGAGACTGAACTTGGGATCGAACCCATACCGTCCCGCAGCTGCCATCCAAAGCAAGGTGTCTTAGAAGGCACGGGCACAGAGGAGGACTTAATTTATATAGGTTCACAAAATTAATATAATTGCAGTAAATTACAGACTATTTAGAGAAATATTGGATTGGTAAAAATATCTAATTTTACTTGAGAGTATAACTGCTCTAATGAAAGTTTAGGTTGGCAGTGTGATTGGTATCTCTGCACACTAATGTAAGTTATTTTTTTCTGTAAAATATATTTAAATATGCCCCCAGCATGGCAGTCAATGTCAAGGTTTAGTTGTGTGTGACCAAGAGCGGCTCTGCTGTAGTGCTTGTTAAAATATTGACCAAAGTGCTGCCTACAATGAAAAAAAGGTACAGCAGGTTTAGCTTAATTGCTTGTCAGTTTTGATTTGGTGAATCCTGCAATAACTGAACCGGTTATACAAATGCTTCCTTCATCAGACATTTATTTTTGAATAAATGTAAATAAAACTAAAAATAACAGTCTGATTAAGGGAGCATATGATCTGCTGAAACGTCACAATGAAAAACTGTGTTTTTATGCTTGTAATGACTGTAGACTACAAGAGAAATAATTCTACAATGCAAGCAATGCGTACATACAAGAAAAATTATTTTCTAGAATATAGTAGTGGCACATTTTATGAAGAGATGGAAAAGTTTTCGGAACCATGGAACTTCCTGTTTGAGGTAAAATGTATAACGTAAAACAACATGGGTGATAATTGGTTTTCTTGGGATATCAACATGGGTGATTGTTGTGCTGTTTCTGTGGCATTGGGTTTTTTGCTGAATACAGCATTCATTGTGTGACCAATTCACCTCATGCAATTAAATTTCAAGTACATATACTCAAGAACCTTCATTTCCTCTCAGTAGACCAAATGAATATGTTACGTTTAGTTGTTCACAACCAAATAAGAGCCCTTCAGCTTCTATGGTGCTTTCCACAACCATTAAGACTGAAGGGTGGCTGTGTAAACAACGCTAACTGATAAAGTATCAGGGGGAGGGAAATTGTGACAGAATTAACTTTTGCTAAACTGATATAGTATCAGGGGGTGGGAAATGGTGACAGAATTAACTTTTGCTAGCCAAGTTAGGATGAAATTTCATTTCACATAGACGATGGTTCACCAAGTAAAATTTTAAGCAAAAAATACAGGCACGACCAGGACTCTATCAGAGCTACCGAAAGAAAGGTTCACCATGTATGTCAACCTCATCTATGATAAATGTCAGCACCTTAATTGTAAAGTACATTTCCTTCCTTTTGATGCACACAACAATCACCACCAGAGATCTTTCAGAAAAGCCATTCACGAATGTCTCGCTTCACATGCCAGCAGCACAAAGACATCCAAGCAGATTTTCATCCGCACCCATAGGATGTCAGCCAAAGGGTTGCAGGAAGCTTTGAAATATATTTTGCTTGTGAATTATTGTATGTTTGAAAAGAAATTGAGAACACTTTCAAGCACAAATAGAAACATTTCGTATAATTGAAAGGAACAGTCCACATAATTTGTCCTTTCAAGTTCCAACAAATGAATGAAGGTAGCTTTGTTACAGAAACCATTGTCACCAGAAAATAAGAAGAAATGTACTTTTAACCATTGTACCACTTTGAGAGTTAATGTTTTCCTTTTTAATCAACCAATTTTGATGCTTTACGAAATATATAATTGATTATTGCATGCAGAAAACACAAATAACAGATATTTGAACCCAAATTATGGCCAGCACAAGTAGAAACCTGCCATCTCCGAATACTTTTGCTGATTTTTATTAGTAAAAAATGCTTGTATGCACACTAAAATAATGAAAAACATGGAACTTTCTATAAGCTCCAAACCTAAGGCCCCCAACATAGTTGTGGAATGTCTTATTGGGTGCTATATTCACTGCCGGGAAGTCTTTGGGCTGTGCTCCTTCACAGTAAAGTAACACGTTAAGGTATCAAATGTACTTTACTTCACAAAAACATGTTTCCGAGAGCTAAAAACAACTGAAAATGTTCACAGCAAAACATTTCACAGGTACAGAGGGTTAAGGGTACCAAACATACTTCAAATGAAGGATGAAAATACCCAAACAAAATTTCTACTTTAGCAAACACTTTTATTGTACGTAATGAACTAAGTAGAAAATAAATTTTTTTGAAAAATTTACTGTTTTAGTTATGCACGTTATTGCACTTTAGTTTATTTTTGTGGGTAGACAGGTATCAATTGTATTTATTTTATTTTGTTTCAATGAATGTGATGGTCACATAAAAAACCTTATGTATCGATAGCACTGTTGAAAATTTGATTGAATGGTTGCAGCAACAAACTTAATTTTAAAACCAGTTTTCATTTTTAAAACATCATCAGCTAAAGTGAACATGTTAACAGCTCAAGAACATTCTTGTGATAAACAAAGCAACTGAATAAATTCACATCATTCCACTTGAAATCCCAGAACAAAACTGGAGCACATGCTGCATTAAGTAGATGCTCTAATTTTCTACATTACCGAAAACTATGTAAACTCACATGTATAACAGCCAGTCTCAGTGGCGGAGTGGTTAGCACAGCAAGCTACAATGCTAGGGTTGTCGGGTTTGAATCCCAGTCAAGGCATTGGTGCTCTTTTTTGAAAATCCCTTCATCAATTTAATCTCATTACCATTCATCCTCACCTTTGCAATTAGCCAAAAGTGACAGAAAAGCGAAGTAATATAAACCAAAACAATCAATCACATATATAACGAAAACGAGCACTATACTTATTAATGGTAGTGTCACAGCACCCTTGCTGACAAGACAATATCTATGCATGTTTGATTTGGAATGCCTGGTCTTTTAGTACAGTACACATTTCAACATCCCCCAGAATCCTACATATGAACATTTTCTTCTCTGTAAATTTGTCTTTGTACCTGAAAGTAATAGGGATAGTCTAGTTTCAACTTCATGAGATCATTGTCTTTAGTTCAGCAAGATGATTTCACAGAGCAAATCTCATTCACAGTAAAGTTTCTCAAACTATGGGCACTTTATTCCGTATACTCCCTTCCCACAGCATCAGCAAATACTATTAACCATTCCATCTAGTATTGTGCCCATGCAAGGACAATTTTTGTTTAGGAATAACAGGCATGTAGACATTAGTAGTAAGACCTTTGACTGTGTTCATACTCTCTCATGGGTTACACCTTAGTTACAAACTTCAGGAAAAAGGAAGAACTTGGTCTCAGTAGCTTAAAAAAATAGTGAAACAGATGGTGAAACTACCAGTTGTTTGATACAGTGTTCATCCCTGATTTGTACTGAAATCACTTTGAACTTCCTGCTTGACCACAAAATATAACTACATTTATTTTCCAACTCTGAGCACAAATACAGGTAGTTTGAGTGCAACCTGGCATATTAAAGCACTTTTGATCACTAAATTTTGGCCAGGTGCCTAAATTGAATAACATAATTTTGAAGAAATACATCTCACTAGTCTTTTGTAGGTTTCGGAATGTTTACAAGAGACTGATATTTCATCGGTGATTTCGGTATCACTTGTCATGTCCAACCTTCTTTTCTTCTGCACGGAAGCAACTAAGTCCATGATACTTATTGAAATGGTTAGTAGTGTTTACATATGAGGAAGCAGCCATGCATTTTCTTTTTCAATGCATGATAAATTATCCCTTTATTGTACATCAGGTTCAAGCATGAAGATGATTGCAGCAAGATGAGACCTCTCCAATACCAGCCATATGTTACTTCCCCATCCTCTTTCAATTGGAGTTCTGGGAATGCTTAATCTGAAACGCTGAAAGAAAAATGAAACGAATTAGAATGAAAAATATATACATAACTATCTGAAGTAATACACTAGCCAACATGGTAATGATTCAGATTGTGTAATGAAATTTGCAAGTTGTACAGAAAGATAAGAAATACATTTAGAATACTGAAAGTAAATTTAGAGAAACTGGTAACAGTTTAGTATATCGGAGACACATTTCTTCAATTTTACAGAAGAAACTACTTACGGAAATGAGTTTTTCCAAGGTTTACAATGTTCATCAAGGTATTTTCTTTCATCGTGGAATGAATATATTTGAGCAAGAATCATGTATTTTTTAAGAGAAATATCTCACCGACACAATTGCCATTGCTTTCATTTGCTTGCCCTACGACAACCGAATGCTGCGTATGTTTGATAACGTAAGCCCCTGTCAGTGTTTCCAATCCCTTTTTTTTAAATATGCTTGCCTAACCTAACCAAACCTAACCTTATAGGAAATGGTTCGTAGGGCTATCCGTCAGCTACCCGTGCATAATGTACAATTTGCACAAGTGACAAACATGACAGTAGGTATTTTTGGTGAAGAAGGTTGGAAACACTGTATACCCACTACGGTAGTCAACCTCAGCCCGCCATATTGTGTGTTACGAAAGCGAAGAAATGAATCAAAAGAATTTTTTTTTCTTTTCGTGTAAAAAGCATAATGGCACCTTGAACTATGTTCCGCAATACACAATTGGTAAGTACGAACCATTCGAAACAAAATATTCGATTTAAATGTGTCTCCGATATACTAAACTCTTACCGAGAAACTAATTTGTACATTTTAAATATGAAGAATGCATTAATTCATGAGGAATTGTTGTGAAAAGTAGCTTGTGCAGGCTATTCTGCCACAAATCACTAATGTATGAAAAATGTTCTATATTTGTGTAGCACATCAAGGAACATGTGGAAATGTTAAAGTATCCAAACCCACTTAAAATGTAAAATTAGTAATACTGTATGTGTATGCACATAGGAGTATAATTATAATGCTAAGGGCACCAACCCTAACCTACTGATGTAAGCCTACAGAAACATGTTGAAAAATCGACACACATACATGTACAGACACACATAAGCACAAGTTGTATTTTTTTGTGGTTACTTTCTGCTTGGAGTATTTTTGTGTCGAGCAATAATAGAAATGAGGTCTGTGAGTAACACAACATCCAGACCTGAATAACTTTTGTGTACCAAACTAAACTTTTTCACCACTAGGCACCGTTTTATTAGATTGTGCGTCTTCGCACAATTTCGCATGTTCGCAACAATTTAAATTAGATTAGATCGAAGACATCCTTGCTTATGAATGGTGCATACGGTTTTAATAAACTCATAACTGTGATTTCCATTCAACAAATACAATAATTATTTTTATATTAAAAATAGAATGGATACTTGCCTTTACGCAGCAACAGAACTTCACTTATTCTTCATATCTTTGTCAACCGTGGAAGAGTTTTACTGCTATTTCCAGATGGCACAGCACGGTCATTAATTGTATCCGATGTCACCCACATTTTACACTTAACACATCCGTGCATTAAGATCATACGTGAAAAAGAGTATCGATACATCTCATTCTGCATTTCATTGCAGACGAAACAAAATTGTCCGCGATCAGCTGTGCATGACAGAGATGGAAAAAGTCGCAACGCCATTGGCTGATGGTACACTAGCCTCTCTAGCCAGCCAACATTTCACTCGCATGCAACTCGAGACCCCGAATCCGTTAGCTGCTCAACTCGTTTAGTTTCAATAATTCGCTTTTCGGCTGGCGACCGACTTGGCTACCGAACGAGAAAACTCACTCGTGAGCTAGGTGTTGACTTTCAATAATAAGCTCCCTGGTGTCTGTCGCCTGTCTGTTGGTAGCGCGTATGCGTTGAATACTTGACTATAGACGGAAGGGTCTCGTGTCGCTTGTAACTCCGTTGCAAACCCCCCGTGCGGCTTATCGCGTGTTGCTTCGATCTGAAAGCTCTCTTAGTGTACGATGGATAAACTGTGAATGGAAGCCAGATAAACAACAAGGCAGATTCCATAAACTATCTAGCTTTTGGTAACCAACAAACTTTATTTGAAATATTAATCTTCTTTATGATTAGCGAACATTTATTCTTACTACACAGTGAACAAAATATTTTAAGGTGTAACCCACTTTGGGAATAATGTTGTTCCCACTTTTAACTTTGTTGGCATGATATCCTGCATTAGTTTCACGAGACGAGACTGGACAAAACTTTTCCGAGACGAGACAGACCAAAGTCTTGTCTCCTCAGCAACATTAATCTGTATAGTACCTTCTGGAAGCATCACAATAATCCGAGTCACTGATAAATAATTGGAAGAATAAATTGGAAATATGTATATTTTTTTAACTTCAATGCAATGGCACAGCCAGGATTCTTTATTGTAGAAGGGGACATATAATACACAGATATTCAAGAAGATACTGTGGGTTGAATTGTTTAAACACTCCTCTATTTTTACTTTGAGATGAGTGCACCTCAGCCCCAAAAGCGTCCTCTGGCTGCGCAAGGCCAAGATTCATCGGAAAAGTCGCTCACATTCGCATTCTAATACTAATAGTGAGTAATATATTCAAGCTCTTTGTAACAATCCGGAAATTTTGGTAAATTTTGATACTTGTTTAAATAATTTTTAATCAGCCCTCGTATACTGACGTATGTACGTACTTTTAAATGTTTTTCTTTTGCGAGTGTATAATTTTTCTTCGTTCCAAAGCAACGCAATTTCTGCCGGATGAAAAAGAACTCCGAGCAAACTGAATCTTTCATTTTTCTTTTGTCTCAACAATGAGTTTGTCACACTCGGCGCTGCACTTGATTTTAGCAGTAAACTTAGTTCCATCGTGTTTTCTTTGTGTGTGTCTTTTGGAAGGGGTAATTCTTGTAGCTAAAAATAACTTTCAGTTAGGCCTAATCTTTTGTTCGGGGAAGAAAATGATGCAATCCGGCAAGTATATATACTGGGAGATTCGACGGCGAAATTCTTTCTGATCTTTGGTTTTGAGCAATCACTTCGCACGTAGGGGTCCAAGCTTTGAGAATACGCAGGGTGGCGACAGACCTGGAAAACCGGGAAAAGTCAGGGAATTTGAGGTGTCAAAAAAAGTCAGGGAAATGTCAGGGAATTTCGTCTTCATGGTCTTCGAACACTCCTTTGAAGAAAATTGTTATAACTCGGGCACTATGGGAGCAATCTACTTCGGATAACTTTTGTTTTGCAGCTAAAACATCAACGCATGCAACCGTGTACAATTTAGAACGCCGAACCGAGGAAGGGGGGTTTGGGGGTGCGACCCCCGAATTTCAATGGAAAAAACAAAAATCTGGAGTTTGTCCCCCCTCTTCTCCCGCTATTTTGGGGAGAAGGCGCGAACTTTAGTATTATTTTCAAAGAATGGACATTTCTCAAGAGAATGAAACCTCTTTCATGTTCTTGGGTGCCATACAAGTTGAATAATAAGCCAAAATGTGATTATTATTTTTTACGAGAAATAGGTAATTTGCATTTTTGGAGGACAATTGTTATAACTCGGGCACTAAGGGAGCAATCTACTTCGGATATGTTTTGTTTTGAAGCTAAAACATCATAGCATGCAACCATGTACAATTCAGAACGCCGAACCGAGGAAGGGGGGTTTGGGGGTGCGACCCCCGAATTTCAATTGAAAAACAAAAATCTGGAGTTTGCTACATTCTTTTCAAAGACAAGTTGAATAATAAGCCAAAATGTGATTATTATTTTTTACGAGAAATAGGTAATTTGCATTTTTGGAGGACAATTGTTATAACTCGGGCACTAAGGGAGCAATCTACTTCGGATAAGTTTTGTTTTTCAGCTAAAACATCAGAGCATGCAACCGTGTACAATTCAGAACGCCGGACCGAGGAAGGGTCGCTTGGGGGCACAACCCCAAAATTTTAATGAAAAAACATAAAAATCTGGAGTTTGTACCCTCTTCTCCCGCTATTTTGGGGAGAAAGCACGAACTTTAGTATTCTTTTCAAAGAATGGATATTTCTCAAGAGAATGAAAATTTTTCATGTTCTTGGGTGCCATACAAGTTGAATAATAAGTCAAAATGTGATTTTCTTTATTTATTATTTTTTTTTACGAAAAATAGGTTATTTGCATTTTTGGAGGATAATTGTTATAACTCGGGCACTATGGGAGCAATCTACTTCGGATAACTTTTGTTTTGCAGCTAAAACATCATAGCATGCAACCTTGTACAATTCAGAACACCGAACCGAGGAAGGGGGGTTTGGGGACGCGACCTCCAAATTTTAATGAAAAAAAAACAACATAAAAATCTGGAGTTTACCTCCTCTTCTCCCGCTATTTTGGGGAGAATGCGCAAACCTTAGTATTCTCTTCAAATAATGGACGTTTTCAAAGAGATTGAAACATGTTTCATGTTCCTGGGTCAAGTTGAATAATGAGCCAAAATGTGAAACTCTGTTCGGAAATGTGGCATGGATATGTTGCGGAGAGGGGGGAGGTTGGTCATCAATATGAATTTCCCAGGCTTGGTCCAGACCTGTGTCAGAGTTTCCACCCAAACATAAGAGTATGAAGGTCCAAAAAGCACATTCACTTCGTAATCAGCACCATGATACCATATGGTATCATCGGGCGAGTACGACCTTACTCTGATGATACCATATGGTATCATCGGTGGAGTAAGGGTTAAGCCTCTAAATATTACAAGGAAAATGCATTGAATTATCATTTTTTTCTTGTCCGTATGGGAGTAGTATGGGGACTTGTCAACAGATGGAGGGGATGGGAGTGGGTGGCGCCGTCCGACCAATAGTTGTCGGACGTCGTAGTAAGGCATTTTGTTAGGCAAACTGAAGGAACATGGAAACAAATACGATTTTTGTGGAATATCGCCACTCGACAAAGTATCTCACTACAACATGCGACAGAAATTGCATGGACTGCAACATACAACAAAAATCGCATGCATAAACAAGAATAGCTTTAGACTGCAAATATGCTGCTGGAATTTTATTACTCTTCTGGCTCACTCCACCTTATTTAATGTAGCAGTGCTTACGAAGGTTTTCTTTCATCATCCTGACGTACACTGGTGTGCAAAACCTAAGGACGAGATAGATAAAGTAACATAAAATATTTCATAGTCGGTGCAAATGAATGAAAGCCCGGCAGCATGTTGCCAGAGGTTGACTACACATGCACAGGGACCAAGAAGTTGCATGGCATGACGCCAGCGTGACCATTGCGCGGAATGGGTCAGCTCCAACAACACGAAGCAGTTGAATGAATGGGACGAGACAGTGTGTGTCAGTCAGAGGGCTGTTAAGGTGCATTGTGGTGGTGTTACTCACAACAACATGGCCCGGAGACAACATTTGGATGCGTTCACACGGGGAAGAATCATCGGGAAACTGGAAGAAGGGCGAAGTGTGACGAGTGTGGCCCAGGAGTTTGGGATTGCCCACAGCTTTGTTTCACGTGCATGGAGAGCGTTCCGAACCACAGGCACTGCCGTGCAAAGAAGAGGTGGTGGTCGACCACGGTCAACTACAGCAGCAGACGACCGCTACATTGTGCAACAGGCACGCAGAGACCAACGTCAAACAGCGGGTGGAATTGCAAACACATTTAACAGGACCGCGATTCGTCCAATCTCACGATCCACAGTGACACGTCGACTGTATGGGTGTGGTCTCTTTGCCCGATGGCCATTACGTTGTGTTCCGTTGACACCCGCGCATCGGCGGCACCGTTTGCGGTGGTGCCAAGAACATCAGGACTGGACTGAGGAGGAGTGGGGTCGCGTTCTCTTCTCAGACGAGAGCAGATTCAGTTCGAGTAGTGATTCTGAACGTACACTCGTCTGGCGAGAGGTGGGAACATGCAATGAGCCTAGGAACATTGTCGAGCATGATCGTTTTGGTGGTGCAGGTGTTCTTGTGTGGGGAGGCATAATGTTGCATGCGCGTACCGACCTCCAAATTTTTGAACGCGGTACAGTCACCGGTCAACGTTATTGTGACACTGTTCTCCTTCCCCACGTGCGTCTTTTCAGAGGTGCAGTCGGTCCCGAATTCATCTTTATGGATGATAATGCACGACCGCATAGAACAGCGCAAGTGGCGGAGCTCTTGGAACGAGAGTATATTCGGCGTATGGACTGGCCTGCCCGTTCCCCCGACTTCAATCCCATCGAGCACGTGTGGGATGCAATGGGGAGACATCTTGCAGCACATCCATATGCACCAACAACCATCCAAGAGTTGACAACAGCGCTGGTGGAGACATGGACTACTATACCACAAGAAGTCATTACCAACCTTGTGAGCAGCATGGGAGCACGTTGCAGAGCATGCATCGCTGTCCGTGGTGATCACACACCCTTCTAAGGACCATTTCATTACTTCTGTAATGTCACGGGGGCATCATGAGTCGCAGTGCCTTCCGTGTAATTTCCGGTCTATGAGTAAAAATGTCATTTTCTGTTCTGATCATCACGTGTTTTTCTGTGTTCTTTCCTGTATCATACTGTAACATTACTTTGTATGTATGGTTCAAGTTTCACCGATCTATGCCGTTTGTAACTGACACAGCATGCGAAACTTACTTTCGTCCTTAGGTTTTGCACACCAGTGTATTACTGGTTTCGCACAAGTTAACATACGTTTACAATGACATTGCAATATTATTAGATATCAAGAAGAATCCACCCAAACGGGATATATATTGAATACTATCACGAAAAAGTGAAACATAAATCTGCAGTGGTGAACGTTATAAAAATTGGCAAGTGCATGCTCCCAACCTCAAATTTACTGCAACACTAGTATTGCAATGAAATTAACGCCACTCTCTGTCCTGTCTGTTTAAACTCGTGAGAGATGGTCTTTAATATCTCACTGAGTGAAGTTAATGTCCAATATTATGAAATAAAATACTAATAATAAATACGTAAATATTTTAATATCATATTTACTCATATCATTCAATCACTTTCTTCAAGAATTGACTTTTCTCTGCCAGCCCTGCTAAATTTTCACTTTCCATCTACTGATTTATACGAGGGGTGGCCAGAAAGTAATTTCCAATTAGTAGGTACATTGATTTTACGCAAATGCCAAAACCGTGAAAAATGGTAATTGCTGCGAAGTTATGTTTAGGAATGTGCAGTGATATCTGGACACATTTTTCGCCCGTTCGAATTATCGAAATAATGCGAATTTGGCATAAAATGCGAATTGTTGGCGTTTTTAGCGATTTTTTTAAAAAAGAAATGTCCTAAAACAACGACAAATTCCATGAAATCCAACATTCTTGTGTTTTCTAGCCCATGTTTGTGTACATAGAACATGCAAGTTTTCCAACATTTTACTCGAGAGTAAAGTATAGAGTTATACGTACATGGAATAATTCCGACAGCCACATTAAATCATTTATTTCCCACGATTTTTTCAACTTCTATCAAAACCATTTGCATCACAGAGCAAAGTGGCAGGGTTGTCACAGGAGATCGAGTGCGTATCTACCGTCACACGGGAGCCACATCTTCGTATTTGTTGCACGGGATATGTTTTGAATTACCAAGCTAAGTGTGTACTATCGGCATTTGTCGATCGAGTAATAATGGAGCTCAGTCGTTAGGGCATCTGACTACTATGTGAGAGACCCGGGGTCGATCCCCTGCGGGGGAGAACCGGGTTGTTTTCCACCTATTCAAACTGCTCCGGCACCCACCCAGCATCATATGAAGCTGATACCTTGAGGAAACTTTGAGGGATAAAAGTAGCCAGGAGTGTGGTGCTGATCACATCACCCCCACCTTCAGCCATGATCAAGAAAGTGTGGGACCCTAACTCCACACCCCTATACACCTTCATGGAAAAGTGCAGGGGAGCACTTTACTTTTACTTCCTCAAAAATCTGTTCCAACATATCAAACTGTCACGAAAATACGTAGACCATGTGACCTACAATTTAAAATAATAGTTTAAAAGCACAATGAAGTATTAAGTTTTGGTATATTTGGCAGAAAAATGTTCTAAAACAAAAACGCGAATTTTGGGAATCGTAACACTATCAAGTCAAAAAAAAGATAATGCCAATTTTTGGTGCCATAATATATCGGTATCTGTCACGTGAGATTGATTGATTTTAATTTTTTGGGTGCGTCGCCACTTATGGTCATTATGCACCCTTCAGTATATACGGGGAAAATTCCATTATCTAAAATCCTTACCTTAAAATTAAAAAAGGGGTATGGAAAATAACTTTCCCAAAATAACTTTCAAGATATCAAACTCTCGCGAAGAGGCGTAAGCCACGTGACTTACAATTTGAAACAGTAGTTTAAAAACACCATGAAGGTATAATTTCAGATATTTGCCAGAAAATGCGCTAAAATGAATTTGTGAACTTTGTGAAAAATAACACTGTATAGTAAAAAATAAGAAAATAACAAAATACACCAATTTGAAAAAAAATAACAAAATATCAAGGTCCCTACCGATTAGGCATAATCACCACCGTTGTTCTGGCATGTGTCTTGCATGGCATATGTGTCTGACAGCAAAGACTGGAACTATCTCTACCGCAGTGTAGCTGTCAAATCCCTGCCCTGCCAGAAACCTCTTCAGTTAAACAAGGAGATGATGAAAGTCGGTACATTCAATGCCAGGGCTGTACAGGGAGTGGCCCAAGATCTCTCACCTGAAGTGATGCAAAGGGCCCATGTGTACTCAGCTGTATGGGGTTGTGCACATTCGATTGGCCTTCCGTGAATTGTCTGCACCATCGTCTGACCATACTATCACTCATGACATCCGGTCTGCACAACTCACACGATTGCTGGTGGCTCTGTGCCAAATTCTGAGCGTGCAATGTATGCTACATCGCAGTCGGTGGGAGACTTTATGCAAGCTGCAATCTTTAACCCAGAACTGTCCTAAACCGGCTGCATTTGCAACTGTACCAGATTACAGCTACATGCCACTTCTTCCTGCCTGCATGTGTGTGTCGCTGTCCGACCACTAGTGCTGCGTATAGGCACCATTGGAGCTTTTTTCAGGATGCCCCTCGTATATGAACTTTCAGAAGCTTTTATTATTAAGTGTTCCTGTTTTAATGCGTGGTTAGCTAAATCAGGTACCTATACAACGCAATTCTATAAATTCCTTGCGTTAAATTTCTAATACCTACATACCCTTTTCGTCAGCATTAATGGTATAACTGCATGTTGACGGTTTCACATTACTTCACTTGGATATACTGTACTGAAGCAGAAATCCCATCGATAATGTAAGGAAATATGACACTTTATTTTGTTCGATTCAATTGTTTCAGTTATATGCAAGAGTTAAGTTGTTTGCTTTACAGAGAAGAGAGAAGTAGCTTTATGCATTGAAAAATGAGTCCGCACTCATAGTTTTTGCATGCAGAGGGTTCCAAACCTCAGTGGAAATATTAACATATAATACCGAGAATGTATAAGGAGACTGATAAATTTCAAATTGTATTTCTTAATCAATCACTCTTCACTCTTATCTCATTTAGTCGTAACTTTAAAAATAATCAAGTATTTTATTTTAAACTTACTGCATATGACAAAACTCCATAATCCTTCCTTAGCTTGTAAATTGTAATAATTTTCCAAATTCACTATTTTGCAGTTTGAATTCAAATCATAGAGAATAGAGAAATAAAGTCAATTTAATAGAAGATAATATTGGCACTTAACATACGTGGATCTGTATGAGTTTATTATTTCCATTTGCAAAAACATCGATTTAGTTTCGTTTGTAATTGTCAGGGAAAAATATAAATTTTGTCCTGGAAAACCTGGAAAAGTCAGGGAATTTCATTTCTGCTTGTTTGTAGCCACCCTGATACGGGAATTGTGTGGGAAGTGGTTGGTTAGCCCTGTACTTCGGCAATGTCTGGCATTTTCAGGAAACCACCCGTAGGATTAGTGCTGGTCAGTACAGTCCTTAAGGGGGGGGGGGGGTAACGCGTGTCTGTAAATATTTAATTCAGGGTGATTGGTAATTCGATCTATTCCTGGAAAGGGGTAATACTAGAGCACACTTGCAACAAATTTGACCCTATGCATCGCGGATCGGAAATCAATGGATTTCGAGTTATTGCAGGTTGTAGATTTTCGTGACATATTCCGACTTGCGACCAAAAAAATACTAATTGTGAAAAAACTACTACACCCTGGGCACTTAATTGACACGTTGCTAACAGCTGATGAATGAGTGACTACTGGGGAAAAAAAATTCATGCCCAAAATTCCCATACCTACAGAAAGAAAGTAATTGGAGCACACGTCATGAAGAAATTTGGAAATTATAGTTTAAATCGAAGAGGATTACTAAAAAAAATGGTAACACACTTAGCGTAAAAATTACGGAAAAAACTTCCTCGTTTCATAAACTTCCCTAAAAGATACAAATGTTGTCAACTGGCAGACGGGTTGGGGGAAAAAGAGAGAACTGCCCTCTGGGCCCCACTTTGTACACTTCGCAACATCTTATTTGACCGCCCCAAAAGAATTCTAAGTCCCGAAATCGTAAACTTAGCAACATTGCACTTCAGCTCCAGGAGTAGCCAACTTTGAGTAGGTCCTTCCACTAGACGATAAACGCTGCGGTAATAGGTTTTCAATTTAACACTTTCCATGAACTTAGAAACTATAAACCGCTATTATAATACACAATCAAACAGATATAATAAATTGGAAAAAGAACCTTGTATGATATTTACGATTCTGCTTGCTCGACTTGAAATTTGGGGGGTTTGAAACACTGAATAGAGTTTTTCTCCACCTGGAGGAAATTGCCATCAAGTTTGTGCAGAAAGAAGCAAATTTGTGAGGAGTTTATGCGACATTTTATTTACAATACCTTGCATAATATCGAACAGTTCTCAAAAACATATATTTTACACGACTTGTCGAGAAAATGTGCTTTAAACACAGGAAGGTGGGAGTCTTCATAAACGTCAACATGTTTTTAAGGGTATAACGTGATTAAGTTAACGTAGAGCAGTTGGTTAGGCGCTGCTATCTTTAATTTTCATCAAGCGTGAAAGGTCGCGGGTTCAAATCCCACCCTCTCCTCTTTCTTTTTTTTTTTTGTTTGCTGAACAGATACCGTTGATATTAGAATATTTAAAAAATGAATCCGATTCACACTTGAGGGACGTCCCTTCTGCGCATATTTCCCCTTAGAAATTGGAGATTTCCAGGATTTAAAGTTAAACTTTTCTTTTTAATTATTGTTCATATGCTGTGTTAACACACACATCATGATTAATTCACAGGATGCAAAATGTAATGTTATTTAAGTTATGTATTTTTGTTCTTCACTGACACCTAAAATATTGATTATTTGATTTCGATATACTAAAAAAAGATATACAGTTATGTTAAGTAGTGATGTAGTGCAGTACTGTAACGAAGGAGAGCGTTTAATGAGTTCAAATTGCTAAGATTGGTAATTTTATGTCCCTTCCTTCGTAATGACTGTTGTCAATCCTCTGACCACCATCTTACCATGCGTCTAAAACTAATAGTAAATCGCTTATTAACATAAATAAATTGTTATTGCGACGAAGGCCGATTCGATAAGAAACTACTAATAAGTATTTATATAGTGAGTGACAAACAAAAAATTCAAAACCTCATAATGATCGTTAATTCCTCACTGCTTTGTATCTAAAATGTTTGTCTTCTTTGAACAGAAAGTACGAGTATCAGATATAACAAACTGTCCCACTAACTTTGCAATATTCGATACCACCATCACAGACTTAGCTCTTTGTAACTTGATTCTGCGCATTCCAATTGGCATGTGACTTCCTCCTATCATCGAAATAACTTTCTCTTACTATTTCCTTTCCTCTCGTGAAATACAGAGACCAATGTTAACTTCTTAGCACGGTGGATAAACTTTACACCCAACGATATACTCCTGATAAAAATCCTGCCTAGGTGGAGAATCGATCCTACGACCTCCCTCGTAAGAATCAAGCACGCTACCTCTTCTCCAGGTACCTCATGTTAAAATTTGCTACCAGTTTGAAGAAACCAATGCACATATAATGTCATATCTATAATTTCATCGTGGCAATTTTCATGAGGAAACGAATTCAGATAAAATCGAGAAACGCTGAAAGGGAAAAATGATGAACATGTCTATTGGCGTTTTGTCATATTTTGTAAATTGTGTAAAAATTCCGTGTTTTGAACAAGCAAACGTTTAGTTAAGAAGTATTTTGTTGTTTGTTTAAAGGAGGAACAGGAGAGCGAAAAGGAGTCATTTAAACCAGACTCCGTTTGACAAGAAACTTCAGCTTTTTTCCAAAGACTGTATGAAAAGAGAGAGGAACGTATGAAATATAAAATATGTGTGAAATTAAAACAATGGAAACCTTGAAAGATAATACTAACGAACTTCAAACTATGAAAAACTCCAAGTCATTTTCGAAATATGAACTTTTATGTTTTTCTTTATTATGAAGTGGAGATATGGGACGAAACGATCCCTCAGAAAGAGAATTATAAGTAAGCTACCTCCAACTTTTTCAATGGTCATAATTACTAATTAGGGTCCGGAAGTTGATGATAAATCAACTTTTTTTCTGACCCTTAAAAACAGTGCTAAACCTGATATCATGTCAGTTTCCCTTCAGTTAGAGCCGGAAAACACTTTCTTTTTTACATTTTTTTTCATTTTCGGCCTTTTTTGGCTTTTAGTTTATTTGTCAGTATTTTTAACAGTTTTTGTTGCATTTTTACTTATTTTTGAGGTTTATTTTTCTCCTCCCCTGTTGTTTCGTGCATTTTAAATGCATTTACTAGTAAAACTTACATATTTAGATGTCTTGACATGGTCCTTTTAGCAAATTCACCATGAATCGAAAATACTGTCAATGGAAAATCATATTATTATTCTTAACTGAAATGTTTGGCAATGGATTAAAATACTTTGTGTGAAGATCTACTTTGAGGTTCTTTTTCTGGACCCTATTATCGCTTTAATCTGTAGTTTTAAAGTAAAATTAGTCTCAATATTAAATGCAATTACACTCTGGTATACGCGAAGCAGAACTGTATTTTCGGATGCTGGCCGACTACAGTATCATAGAAGACCCACTCTGAAAGGAGATGAATTGGTTGATTTGGTGTTTTAAGTCAACGTTATGCATAGTAAGGTTAATCAGGACTGGACCTACAGTTTAAAGTGGAATCCGAACCGAGATAAAATAACGTGAACCATGTGGTGTAGGGGGATCGTTTGCTTATGGAATGGAAGGTCATGGGTTCAAACCTACTTCTTTGCGAAATCTTTTTCGGGAAGTAAACGGCTTTGGACGAGAATGCTTATCTACGTTTCTTGGATATTTCCGTTGATATTTATGCGATTTATGTCCTGCATTTCCGGATGCAGAAAGTTAACATGTAAGTTCTTAATATGTGTTAACTTATAACAGCTGAATGAAAGGAAAAGTATTTCCTAAAATCCTGCCAATCACTGAAAGATTAAAAACATTAGTAGAAGCATTACTTGAGGCATGCACAGAGGCGACGATTATGGAGTGTGGAGGGGCAGATGACCCAGCACTATGCTAAACATTATCTGGAAAGAAACTGTCCTTGCTCTCCCCCTCCCCCCACATTGCCCCATCAGTTTTGAAACCCAATCGCCGCCACTGAGCATGCATCGCATAAATATTTACAGTAATATCATATAATATTATATTACGTTATTAGAACACTTCGTAATCGGTAAATAGAAACGAAAAAATAATAAGGAAAGGGTCGGATTTGAACCTACGATGTTTCGATCTTGACGAAAACAGAAAGAAAAGAAAGTGCTGTTATCTAACCAACTACTCCAGGAGATTGGTAACAGAAAGCTCAGTAAAACACGTTAATCTCAGTTGAAGCAACATTGTGCCGGAGTTTCGAACCATTTTTCGCCAAGAACCAAGGAAAAGACACACTTTGCAGAATCGTTTGGTGTTGTGCAAGGTATCTTTACTAAACATTTCGCATAAAATCATCATAAATTTGCCTTCTTGCATTCAAATGTGACTTCAATTCTTTCCAGGTGGATGAGAATCTGTTCAGTGTTTCACAATGCACAAACATTTTCCTATTTTCAAATTCAGACCTAAGAATCTTGAAATATTTTCAACATTCGTATTTCTACTTAACATTTTTTTGTGTACTCATATATTTTATTACTGCTTTAGGGTATCTTTACTTTATGGAATGTGAAAGAATGACAAAAAATCACGAGCGTTTTCATTCAGGAAGAAGAAATGTTGCAAAGTTGGCTACTCTTAGTTGGCTCTGAAGCGCTATGCTGCCAGATTTACGAATTCCGGACTTTGAAATTTTTCAGGGCGGTCAAATAAGATGTTGAGAAGTGTACTAAATTTTTGGACCCCTTCGAAGTTACACATAAGAGGTGTGGATAAGGTGGGGAAATTTGTCTCGGCTCATATTTGAACATGAAGAGGCTTGAGTCCCCATTGAAAATATTTGGTGAAAAGCTATCATTTTAATTACCACACGTAGGCTTCCCCGATAGCGCAGTGATAGCGTCGTCGCCTTGTACATACAGTAGTGGTTCGGATGCCACTTTAAACTGTAGGTGCAGTCCCGATTAGTTTTACTGTGCATCCAGTGGACTTAAAACACTAACTCAATAAACAATAATTACCACACGTAAAAAGCTACTTTAAGTTAATGAATTACCTAGTTTAATTGTTTATTGTTTAACATTAAGGCATCGATTAGTTGAACAAGCGTGAACGCATGTGCGCAGCCTTAGACGAATCCAATATAGACGAAGCGCGGTCCAGCTGCGATATCATATCTTTGAACGTGCAGGAAGAAATATGGTAAAGGGAGGGGGGAAGGGGGACAGACTGCAAAGACAGGGTGGTACAACGGGAAGTGTAAAGCGATGAAAAAGAAACCAGATCACGCGTTAAAAGGGTATAGATACGCAAATAGCATGGAAACCAGAAACAATTATATATCGAGCAGAAAGGCTTATAATAATATTTTAACGGAAGAAAAGGAGAAATGGGAACAGGGAAATTTTGAAGATATAAAAAAGGCCGTAGCAGAAAAGAATAACACCGCTTTGTGGGGCATATTACGGAAATTACGGGGACAAAAGAGCAAGTGGGCACATATTGAACCTTACATTTCGGAAGCACGCTGTCGTCGGGGGAAGGGGGGCCACCACGCCTAGAAGTTACGCGGGAAATATACTTTTTAGGGGATTTCGTTCCGATTCTCGACGAAGATATAGAGGCCGATGAGATAAAAATAGCGATAAGGAAACTGAAAAAGGGGAAAGCGGCAGGACTTGACTCCATTGGGGCGGAATTTTTCAAAGCCAGCGAAACTGACATTTTTATGGTGGAAGCACAAAGCAAATTAATGGACAAGATTTTTAAAGAGGGGTACTTTCCCAGGACTGTGCAAGCTCCATAATCTGTCCAATTTGTAAAGGGAAAGGGGACAGAAATGACGCAAACAATTTCAGAGGCATTTCTTTATTACCTATATGGAGTAAAATTTATACACACATCTTAAACCGTAGGATCCAGAAATGGACAGAAATATTCGACAAAATCTCACCACTACAAGCGGGCTTCAGGAAAGGGTACAGCACGTTAGACAACATATTCATATTACAAACTCTCGTACAGAGGAAAATAAAACAGAAGCGGGGGAAATTATACGCATGTTTCATTGATTTTGAAAAAGCATTCGACAAAGTTCGTAGGGATATTTTGTGAGGAAAATTGTATGAGAAGGGAATGTCCGCGCGCATGATCAGAGCACTGCAAGCAATATATGCGAGGGTAGAATTCGGAGTAAGATGCGAAGGAAACCAAGTCTCGGCACTGCAGCCTTCGCTCAGGGGACTCAAACAAGGATGCATCCTTTCACCAGTGCTATTTTCACTGTTCGTAGATTGGGTAGCGCATGAAACTAAAATGGACCAGGATTCTATCCCATGTATAGGAGCGCAAAGTATACCAGTCCTTATGTATGCAGACGACATAGTCATCTTGTCCGAGACAATACAGGGGCTTCAAAGGGGCATAGATAGCATATATGAGGGGTGCATCAAATATAAAATGTAGGTAAACATTAAAAAAACAAAAATTATTGCTTTCAAAAATGGCTACATATTTAGCAGACAAGAGACATGAACATACGGGAGAGAGTTAATCGAGCGGGTTAAAAACTTCACATACCTGGGGGCAACACTCTCCATGACAGGGAGTTGGACACAACCACATAAGGGCAAGAAAAACTAAAACAAAATTTGCAATAGAACAAGTCATAAGGACAATAAAGAAGGCACCTCAAATGCCTTTCCCGGTCATTCAAAACCTCTATTCATCAATAGTGTTAGGTACATTAAACTATGGAATAGAACTGTGGGGGTTAATAATTGGCATACAAAAACAGAATTTTATAAGAGAGTAATGGGCGTAAGCAGAGGCACGGCCAACTGTGGGATTCTTAAGGAATTGGGACTGAACAGAGACGCGGTACAAGCACGGATGAGGGTTGTTAAATATTGGATGCGATTATCACAAGAGGGCCAAACTACGCTGAGAAGACAATGTTTGGAAATACAGACAAGAGAGGATAACGTTTACAGCTGGGGTCTGGAAGTGAAAAATCTCTTATACAGGGTGTCATTTTAATGGCGCCCACGGACCACAGATTCGTATAGAGAACATCAAAACAAACAACTTTTCTCAGCAACATTTTTCCCGTTGGTGCATCATTTCGGCGCTACAGCCGTTCAAAAAAGACTGTTTTGCCGCCTGGATGCTGGCAACCCAACACAACATTTGATCGTATCTGTGATGTCATTTCCTGCGACGAAACAGCGCACGGAAGGGTTGCAAGGAACACACAAATTTTGTGAAAATTGACAAACTACCAACCACATGATTAAGTGTAAAACGAAGCGAGAAACGCGTCCATTAGACCGAACATCAAAGCCTAACAGCCGGAAGGCCAGCAGTCATCTCAGGGGAAGGGGAAAGTGAATCAACGTTATGAGAAATGGTAAAAAACGTATTCAGAATTAAGTGTCACTATCGGATTTTGTCTCAGCCTACATGTCAAATATCAACAATAATACATTTTATTGGACTTACAGCTTACATGTGGCTGTTTACGCCCAGTTACATGTCAAATATTTGAAAATCTCGTTGCAAGATTGATATCTACACGTTTGTGTCCAGATGCCTTGTGGTACTTTTTTGCTGATAACGGAAGTATCCGAGGTTCACGTTGTTACATTACGGCTTAAACACGTACAACCACAGTAACAATCTAATTATGAATCAGTAGCGAATATACTGACCTGTTCACAGTTGCAAACTATGACATGTGTATCCGGTGTATAGATAAACACAGTCGTCGGAGAGCTTGTATTACTACTACTTATATGCCTGCATTTTCAACCATTTTTGTCACTTGCCTCATAATGCCCTGAATATAGATTATATTATGTGTTCCTTACCTTTGGAATTTTGAGATCTTTCATTTCTATTTTGTCATCTGTTCAGTGTGTCACTGACAACTAGTATCAGAAGGACGAAGTGGATAGACTAAATTGTAGATGCCAACTTGGTAACTAGATTTGCAAATATTTGACACGTAAGCTGAGACAAAATTCGATATGACCACTTCCACTTGAATTCAGTTTTTTTCTACCAGTTTTCGTGTCGTTTGTTTACTTCCTGTTAGGTTAAAGAACGCGTTTTCTCGTTTTCTTTTACGGTACATAATGTGGCTGATTGTAGCTATGTCATTTTACACAGAATATGAGTGTTCCTGGCAACCCTGGAACGCATCGCTTCAGGACGGGATATGACATCACAAATGCAATCAAATGTTGTGTGTGGTTGCCGGCATTCAGGCGGCAAAATGGGCTTTTTTGAACGACTGTAGCGCCGAAATGATGCACCAACGAGAAAAATGTTACTGAGAAAAGTTGTTTGTTTTGATGTCCTCTATACGTTTCCGTGGTCCGTGGGCGCCATTAAAATGACACCCTGTATAATAGCGGAATGGGTTGGGTATGGGAAGAGGGCATAGACAGACAAGAAATAATAGCAGACTGGTAAAACAAAGACTTCAATCAGGGAACAGCTAAGAGTAAGAGAATAGGGGAAAGCGAAATATATCCAGGTGGTGGGAAAAAATGAAAGAGGCGCGCTGGCATGGTTCAGATTAGGGGGATGGAAACAACAAAGAAAGAGAAACGAAGCAGGGGAAACTATATGTCCTTTGTGCCATGGGGAGGAGACGGACAAACATATCCAACTGAACTGCCCTTCTACACATGACCTAAGGGACAAATGGATGAAAAACTTAACAGGCAGGGAGATGATAGAAGTGCTAGACGACAGAATAAAGATAAAGGAAGCGGGGCAGCAAGTGGGGAAATACCTGGGGGAAGTAAGAGAACGGCGGGGGAAAGCTATTAGAGAAGGCAACGAAATGAGTGTAAGTGTGTGTAAAGCAAAATGTATGCATGTTTTGGTGATAGTGCAGGAAAAGAGAAGTGAGGAGAAAGACTGGAAGAACTTCCGAGGGAGGGGAAGAATGTGTATATAGGGAACAAAGTAAGAGACAGCTTAAACGAAAACTAAATGTAACAAAATAGTGTAGAAAAATAAAAAATATGTAGTGCGTACAGCCTATGGCTCGCACAAAAAAAAAATCTAAATCTAATCTAATCATATTCGTAGAAAATTGGCACACTATACGTTTACGACAAACGGTGTAGCTATGAGGACATGATATGAGGTTTTTTTTTCCTATCGTTGGCGATTTGCGAGCAAATTACATAATTCTGCATTTCGGAGGGCACCCATGGCAATTTCCCCCCCCCCCCCCGGGCTGAGCCAGTACGTTCCTGCTTATTATCGTAGGTATCGTTATATGTTATTGCAAACCAGATGTCGTGCTACCCCCCATACAGCTGGCGTCACATAGGATTTACTGCAGAAATTCAAGTGGGAAGTGTGGTCTCACCCTCCCTATAGCTCCGATTTGGCACCCTGTGACTACCACCTTTTCGGTCCTCTCAAACAAGACCTAGGGGCTCAGCGTTTTGCGTCATATGAGGAAGTGCAGGAAGCAGTCTGAAAGTGGTTCAAAGAAATTGGACGGAATTTTTACGCACAAGGAATCGAAAAACTGGTCACACGATACGAAAAGTGCTTGGAACACCTTGGTGACTATGTCGAAAAAAGTTAAATGTTCATGCGTCTTCGTCCAATATTCTTTTTCTTTCTAATGTGTTTTGTTTTTTACAGGGGTGTGTAACTTACTTTTTGATTCACCCACGTACAAGCCAGTGCCTTCATCGAAACATTTTTCTCAGGTAGCGACAAGGGTTGACGAAATGTTACGAGATGAGTTCCCTTTTCGATGATCGTGGCCAGGGTTGTTAACGATCCAGCAATTTAAATAAATTCAATTCCGGTCCAGGAGAGAAAATCATCAAGCGTAAATGGGTTCTGGACCGTAAAGAGCCTTTTTATCTGTAAAGCATTTCAATCCGGTCCAGGAACCTTTTTGCCGTATCAATTTAAATACGGTCCAGGAACCTTTTTCAATGAAACAATACACAACTTGGACCGAATATAAATTGTGCGAGAAAAAAAGTTCCGGTCCTGCAGCGGAACCCAATAGAACCCTTTAGAATTTATGAGTTCCTGGACCTTGAACAACCCTGATCGTGGCTAAGAATTTTGCAATTTCTCGTAAGCATTTATTTTACTTAAAACTTAAAATGTTTATTTCATCACTTCTTAATCTATTTTTTTCCCATGCAGCTAAATAATCCTGAAAATTAACTACGGCCAGGTTATATTTATGACGTGATTTTTTTTTTCCTGTTCGGTGTTGGTTTGAGCGACACGGCAAGTTAGAAAAGAATGACTTGGTCTAAGAAAGAATCTTTTCTTGAAGTAAGCACGTTATCATATTGTCTAATAATAATAAAAAAACGGTTAAAGTGCTCCCCTGTGCTTTGCACCACGCCATGGAGGCGTATAGGGGGTGTGGAGTTAGGGCTCCACACTTTCTTGATCACGGCCGAAGCTGGCCACCTTTAACCCCAGGAGTTTCCTCCAGGTACCCACTTTATACGACGCTGGGTGGGCGCCGGAGCCGCTTGACAGGTGGAAAAAATTACGGTTCTCCCCCGCCGGGGATCGAACCCGGGTCTCACGGAATATTTAATTAGATGTAACACATTCATGTGTTCAAAAACTTTTTCTTGGTGTGTGTGTGTGTGTGCGTGTGTGTGTGTAAATGGTGAACAACTGCGTCTGCAATTAACAGGTGTCCTGCATTTCAAAATTAATTCACCCCTTATGACGTTGTCAAAACTCAAGCGGCGCTAACGACAACTACAACTGTCAGTTACTTCTGGCATAGAAATGTGTAAACCTCAAGTGTCCGGTACTGTATTCCATTTACACTCTGTCCCAGCTATCTCTGTAGTAGGCGAACGAAAAGAAGTCTCTGCGCAAGTAGTGACACGAGACTGCTCCATCAATAAATACATGAGATGAACGGGATTGCGTGGAGGGAAGAAAGCTACTGCTGTTACCAGTCTTCCCAGTAGTGTGTACTGCTTCGCTCTGTCCACTCGATCTTCCCACACCCTTCTCTGCCGCTATGCACGGCCTTGCTCCAGAGATTTAGGAAGAGGGTATAGTTCATTGTTTTCGCAAAAGTATCTTTCTCTTCTTTCTTTCTCTCTTTCTCTCTTTCTTTCTCTTTTCTTTTTATTTCTTTCTCTCTTTCTTTCTCTTTTCTTTTTATTTCTTTCTCTTTTCTTTCTTTCTCTTTTCTTTCTTTCTCTTTTCTTTCTTTCTTTTTTCTTTCTTTCTTTTTCTTTCTTTCTTTTTCTTTCTTTCTTTCTTTCTTTCTTTCTTTTTTCTTTCTTTTTTCTTTCTTTCTTTCTCTTTCTTTCTCTTTCTTTCTTTCTCTTTCTTTACTCCACTCTAGAAAATGGTGGCGAAGGGACTCGACCCCTGAGGTCTTTGAGGTCCTAACCCCTCAAAAGATCTTTTCCCTTATCTATCATTTCTTCTGACTCCTGTGTCAGTCGTGATATAATCTCAAACATCAAAAAACTTAAATGTGATTTTAGCGTTTTAGATTCGGAAAGTAAATCATGCCAAAATTCGACATTCACAGTTGCGCAAGTTCCAACTGCCCTAATTTATTTGCCACTATTTACGTTTTTTACAAAACGAAGTACTTCGTCTTTTCTTTCGATACAAGACATATGCTGTGTGTACATCATATATTTAAGGATGAGCACAGAAAGTATGTAAACATCGACAGAAAGTATGTAAACACCGTCAACAGTGAAGATTTTTTTTCTTCATAATTCAAATGAATGATCTTGAATATGCAGTTTTTAATATTATTATGAGTTTTTAACTCTAAAAGAGTGCTGCTTCCTTGATGAGGTTTAATGAATGATACTTTTATTTGGCTCACGGTGGTGTACAAATTGATAAGGGAATATGAATATTTGCATTGAATTCATATCTGATTGGGAAAGTTTCAAAACATACAAGGAACGCACAATTTTTGTTAATTCTTCATTAAACGTCCCATCATAAAAACGAGAATTTTCACACAGGTTACTGAAAATTTTTAAAAGGGAAGGAATTTGCGCAAAATGAATGTAAAATCGTTGCCATTACAAAAGAGATCACTTACTGAAGTAAATTTTCGTCTGGTCAATGCAGGAAAAGAGATGCTGAATAGGGTTCAATAGAAATATGCACATCACTTGGAAAACAAATGCTTTTACACAGTGACGTGCGGTGACGTTGACATTTGGGGTAGCAATCAATGGCGTGCTCAAGGGGGGGGGTTGGTGTGGGTCATACCCCTCCCTCCTTTAAAGCCAAGTATTAAAAAAAGAACGTCAAAGACAGGAAAAAATTGCAAAATGATGAATGAGTATTAAAAAAATACACGTAACCCCCACCCCCATTCGAAAATAAAAATAAAAACATTTGATTTGACTACTAAGCCAGAGAACCTGGCTTCGAATCTCTGCTTGGCCATGGGTATTCCTTGTGTGTGTGTCCCTTCATCAATTTTATCGTATCATCTTCGCGATTAGCCAAAAGTGGCGGAAAAGCGAAGTAAAATAAACCAAATCAAGCAATCAATCAATGATTTGATTTCAATTTTGTTACTTAGCGTCGCTTTTTGTCACATTTGGTTAATTGCGAAGATGATACGATAGAAGTTATGAAGGTACAAACACAAAGAACACCCATGCCCAGGTCGCGGTTCGAACCCGAAACCCCTGGTGTCGTAGCGCGCTGTGATAACCACTCCCCCACGGTTGGTTGATGTGGTGTTTTAAGTCCATTTTATGTACAGAAACAAAACTGGTAACAAAACACACTTTTTTGTAGTTTCTTCAATAATATTAATTTGGTTTTTTGAGTTCCGAGATACATTTTTCATTCCAAGTTATTTCATTATTCACTGCAGAGTACAACACATAGGAACAAGAATGCGCGCTCATCACGAGTTCGAATCCTGACCTGAATTGTTCATGTGAGGTCCCTTAATAAATTTCATCATATCATCACTCAATCCTCATTTTCGCCATAACCAAATGTGGCAGAAAAGCGAAGTAAAATAAACCAAACCAACAACAATATGAACGCGCGTTCTCTTGACCAAATAAACACATCCCTATTTATGACTGTTTGAGGCCAAGAGATTAGTATATTTAAATAAAACACTACTAAAACGAGAGTGAGAGAGAGCCTGAGCACATATATTGTACAAATGTGTAAAAGGTTGTGTAAATACAGAGAACATAAGCAGTGCAGAAAATTTTTCCCCGAGTTCTTTAGAGGATTTACAAAGGAATCGAATGGAAACCAATCCCCTATCTGTCCTATCAGAAGGTGCGCTTCACGTCACGGAACTCAATAATTGTTGATCAGAAGATTGGCGAGAATAAATTGTGCCAACATTAATGAACAAAGCAAACATTACAGACTGTGGAGTGAACATTTCCTCTCAGGTAAGTTCATATATCACCTTTCTCTGTGACTTTTCGTAAAAATGGATGAAGCTGGTGTGTTTAATCATGCAAGTAGTGTTTCTTTGTTTTTGTTTGGTAGAAAGGTGCTGGTACTTCCGATAAATTTGACGATAGAATGATAACATTCAACGTTAAATTCACATTGATAATTTTACGTTTGTACTTTATTATTTATATTTCGTTATTTAACACAAACTGTTATTAATTTTTAGCCGATCCATGAGAAGAGGTGCTGGTAGTGGGTTCGGGACACTTGCACGGAATAACAGTTGCACGGAAAGTAAGACGGCGCTGAGGGGGGGGGGGGGTCTGGGATTTTCTGGTTCCAGTGGAAACCATCGTCTTTCTTTTTCAGTTCATTTTTGTTCAAATAGAAACAGTTGATTGTATGTACATTATTTACAAATTTTCATTTTCTAGGCGATTACTCCAATTTCTGAATATATGTAATTGTTTTAAGAAATTTTTTCACACTTCCGTTCTCTTCAAGTTTCCTCAAGGCGTCACTTATAATCTTATTAGTCCTAATTGCAGATTGATTTCTTCTTTTGCCGTCCTGATCGAGAGTTATCCTATCGTAAGTGTGGCCATGGTATTCAGCGTCTTCTCGGAGTGTGTTCACTAACTTCCCAGATCAGCATGGATGCAGAAGAGTTGTCCGAACTCCGAACTGCTTACTGCAACTTTTGAATGTTCCATTAACAAACAAAGACGACGATAAAGCATCCCTTCCTTTGGCGCTAGCAAACACAAGTACTCTGTCCTGAGGTCCACGTTGGTCATCGTCAGCATTGCCAACTCCTCAGCTACGAAAAGTGCTGTTCGAACTGTGAAATTATGCTAGAACGCCACCCAATTGTGCTAGGGCATTATTAGTAATATTAACAATATATTTCATTACTATTTCCAGATGTTATATTGTATCCCACCCTAAGATCTATTTATTTTAAGTCGCTTCTTTTGCCTTAGGGTCTCTGGGAGTAAGTACGACAATGAGGGTGACTATAATTCACAAATGTCTTTCATACACTACTGCATTTTTTGCGTTATATGGAAGGACCTATTAACCCATTTCCATCTCCACACACTTTTGTGCTAGTTTTTTACAACTTTCAAATGCTCATGCAATGCATTTCTGTGTAAACTAACAACATTTCCGAATAAAAAAAAGGAAAGGAAAAAAAGGTACCAAACGAACAAATAAAAACCGCCTCTTTCCCACTCCTTTCTATATTTCTGAGCATACGACTCCCATTTCTGGATTAAATCCCCACGGTATTTTTATCTTCTTTTCAGTTACTTCCAAATATATTTTACAACAAAAATAATAATAATAATAATAAAAAGCAGGGGAAAATACTCACAGATACACTCAAACACACACTCAAAAATACACAAAGACGCACGCACGAGAAATTAAAATCATACACTTGAACAACGCTTTTTTCGCCGCGGGAGACTGCTTCTGAAATGGTAGATGCCGACCGAACCGAACCAAACCTAACACAAGCTGAAGACAAAGATGGGCAAAATTTACCGACAAAGGAGGGCGGCACATGAGCTTTATTTGTCAATCCAACTCTCTATTAAACATCCCTCGCGAAAATACAGGCACCACAAATGGCTGACCCCTTGTGTCGGTGCTGGGAATGGACAAACTCTTTGATTTATGGCAGGAAGATGAGGAAGAGATTAAAGGCGTTGGTGGGGGATGGGATTCCTGGGCCGGTTTACTCTTTTTGTTGGAAACATGTCCACTCCTGAAATAGAGATGTGCAGTTACTTTTATTTTTACTTCTTCAGAGCACTTTCCTTTGAGTTCAATATCTACCGACGGTTGCAGAATATGCTAGATTTGGCTGTTATGCCAGACACAGGATGCTAGGTGCCACAGATGGTTAAATAATGCTAGGTTTAGTAATATTATGCTAGGGTTGGCATCGCTGGTCATCGTGAAGAAGAAAATTTAGTGTTGGGCAGGTTCTATAGACTCTATAGAAAAAGGCGGGTAACCGGATCGGAGGCGGGGGGGCAATTTTAATGATTTTTTTATCCCTGAAAAAGCGACTGTTATATATCCATCGGTACGGCTGCGGGTGGCTGCTACGAAACTGACATGGCAGCAATACACTTCCACCTCGCAACTTTAAACGGCTGTACACTCATAAATATTTGTTTACCCCTCCAGAATATTGTTTTTCACAATTTGCAACACAGAATCTTGGTAAAAAAAATAAATAATAATAATTCCCTAGCGAAATCGAGGGTGGAAGATTTCACGATGGGCCAGTCCAACTTCTTCTGAATAGATTTTGGAGATTGAGTTTCCAAGGTTTCTGGCGAAGAACGAGTTTATTTTGCACTTCCGTGCAAGCCTCATCGTCGCAAATTAAACGGTCATGGACATTCACCTCTCCGTGCAACAGTCACTAAATTCACCTCCGTGCAAATGTAACTACGGGCAAGTGTCACAAACTCGCCGGTAGTAGGCTTTGCTTACTGTCAGAAAAAAAGCAGTGCTTGATTAAAACATATTAATGATACATCAAAGTATCCCAAATTGATTTGGTTTATTTTACTTCGCTTTTCTGCCAGTTTTGGATAATCGTGAAGACGAGGCTGAGTGATGATATGATGAAATTGATTAAGAGAAACTCGCAAAGAAAACTCATGGCCAGTGTAGGATTCGAACCCGGGACCCCTGGCATCGTAGCGCGCAGTGTTAACCACTCCGCCACGGAGACCAGCATATCCAAAATTGTTAAAGCAAGGAGTGAAATTACTGTTTTTGAGCCCCTCAACATTTTAAGTTAGCGCTTGAACAAACCTTAAAGGGAAACAGATACGATAATGGCAGAGCCTTGAAAATATTAGTAAATCTGTACTGGATCTAAATATTTAAAGCAGAATCCGAACCACTAATAAATACGAAAACTAATTGATTCCAGGTAGCTGGGTCAAGTAATTAAACACACGTGAACTAGAGTTGGCCAAAGGTTTAGGCCCATTTTCATTTCGTTATCAGGGGCGGCGCCAGAAATTTTCGACCGGGTGGGCAGAAGTTGTATATTGATAGATTAGGGTGGGCAGATATAAATTGATTGATTACAGGAAGGCAGCATAGGCGGAGTTGTGGAGGGGCCAGGGGGGGCTGCCTCCCCCAACTTAAAGAAGACTAAAACAATAACACATGATTAAGTTCAGTTACTACAATTTTGTTATGAAGCCATACAGCAAATCTTGACGTTTGGCATGATGGCATGTGCGGTAATTGCGCCGCACTAGCGGGTCTTAGACGATTTGATTGATGTGTACAGTTTGAAGAAAGAAAAACTTAAAATGACTTTGTGTTGAGTCAACAGTTACTGCTGAGGCATCGAAAGAACTTTTCAATTTATTTTTTCTAAAATATCTGAAGCTTACTATTGTACCGTAACTTTTTTAAAGTAATATGAGTATTGTATCAATAAAAAAATAATGAAATGCAAAATGCAATAATCGTACTGTTTTGCTTCTTTTAAAATTGACAACCAATATACTAATTAATATTTGTTTACTTAAGCGAGGAAATGTAACATTTTAAAATCTAAAAGGCCTAAAACTCATTGTTTTTAAGTTGTTTTTTTTTTTTAATTTCCGGGGGAAGGCCTCCAGACCCCTTATAAACTAGGGGATATTCAATAACCCTCAGGTAAATAATATGCTTCTCCCAGAATTCCCCCCCCCCCCAAAGCAAAAGCTCAAACTCCGCCCATGGAAGGCAGGTATAAATGTAAGGCCATATATACTATATATATATAGGTATATATGCATGTAAGACACATATATGTACTAGTACGACATACATGCATATGTATCCCCTTCTCTCTTACACTCCCGATTTTCCTTCACTTCTTTTCCCTTCCCTTTTCATCTTTTCTGTTTTACTCCCTAATGGCTTCTTATATCTTTCTTTCTCAGCTTGTTACCTCTTTCTTCCTTTCACTTTCTCTCCTTCCATTCTTCAAATGTTTCTCTTAACTGACATCCACACACAAATCACATGTATGTGTGTGTGTGTTTGGTGTCTTCCCTCTTTCTCTTCTAATCTATTCTCGCATCTTGTTCCACTTCTTTGTCTCCGATGGACACAATTATTTCAAAGAAGTGTTTGTGTTTGCGCAGCCATATATTCTAATCCCATTCTTTCCTTCATGTCAGTGTAGTGAAATAAATGTGAATTGGTTGCGTAACATTTTGTCCTTCAAGTGCAAAAATACAAGGCACATACCTACTCCACTTTATATATTAGGCGACAGTGATAGAAATTGTGATGGTAGACAAAGGTGAAGGATTAAATTACTTTTTTGTAATTTAAATGCATGTTCCTGATCATATTATTTTCATCATATGAGTTTTTAACTGAAACTTGGGGGTTAATGATCACTTTTCTTGGCTTACAAGGTTATTACAACTGATAAATGTATCTGAATATTTGAAGGTAGGGCAATCGGGTGCCGGGGGCAAGGACAGTTTACTTTTTTGGTAGAAAAGTCTTAGCATTAAGAGGGCATAGTGCGGGTGCAACAATTGTCAAATAGTGGCGGGGGAACTCCTCCCTCCTCCAAATCGCGGCCACTGGATATTTGGATTAAAATTAATGTCTTGTTGGGAACGTAAACACACACGGAAAAACCAATTCTTTGTTTATTCTGCATAAAGTATTCCCAGGCTTATGAAAGGCTATTTTGACAAAATATCGTCCAAAAGTAATAATCAAGTAACATTGAAAAATCTGTTAGCTAAGTTGTAATTTGTTTTCTGAAGTAAGTTTTTGTTACTCATGCGGGAGAAGTAACACACGTATGGTTAGATGAATACATGAACTGAGGTAACAAATAGTTTACATTTTGTAGAATGTGATTTTGGACGAATTCATCGAATTTGATCCCCATACCCGGTAATTCACCTCTTTTTCACAGACGACTTGTGTTGTATGGCGTGATCTTTCCGAAAGCGCTCAAATGTCAACCTCTATCCTGCGTAGTATACCCTGGAAACTTTAATCTTGCAGGCGAACGAGTCTCTGGCGCCTGGAACCACAGTCAAAATAATAATTTGTGGGGGGTTGTATTTTCAATGTCTGCGTGTATTTGTCCCCCCTCCCCTTCGTCACTTTCACCTATTCACAATTGAACCTCATCGTCGCCATTAGCCAAATTAGCAGAAAAATGACTTCACATAGGACAAATCAGTCGAATCAGCAACAACTTACTCTTCCGAAAGAGGAGTTTCATTAGTTCATACCCCTTCGAAAGTTGAGGTTGTAGTTTCAATTTCACATTGTTTCATTCTTGGATCAAGATTGCTAACTCCGTGAACAATAACGTTGTTTCCGAAAGTTTCAAATATTCGTTTCTGGCAATACACTCTCTTAAAAGAACGCATCTTTTATGGTGATAATATAACACGTTCCCTGTGAGTTATTTCTGTATATTTTTTCCCCAATGGCATAACGTTGTCAACTTATAATGAAGAGGTTCTGGCTTCTACTGCCCCCTACCCTGGTGGAAGCACAATGAACACTGGTTCGGACTCCACTTTCAACTGTAGGTTCAGTCCCGATTAGCCTATCTGAGCATAAAAGTGGATTTAAAAACAAACAAACAAAATTTTCTAATGGATACTTCGTGACACCTTTTTTCTTTACTTCGTCTGCATCTACAGATTCTGCTGACCTTTTCGGCTGAACCTCTGATGCTTCTACAGTTTAACCCATTCTCATCCTGATTGATTAGTTCTCTGATGCCCTCAAACAAAGCTTTCCTTCCAACCCCTTCTTCTTTTTAATTCTACGTAAGTTAATCACAACAAAAATTGCATGATTATGTAACTGATATTCAAAATTTATGTGTGGAACTAGGATTTCTATATAGAATTAGCCACCCATTATCAATTCAATAATTCTGTTGCTTTTTCAAAACCCACATAACTGTTACATCAACATTAATATACCTTCGTATTGTAGTGGTTATTGTGATTGCTTCTTATTAGTATTTATTAGTAGAACGCATACAAAGTTGTTATTTTGTATACCATGTAAATATTTGAAAATGACAGGTATGTAAAATATAAATATAAAAATTGTAATGAAATAAAGAAAGACACTTCTGGAATTTCAATGTAGACCTAGTTAAAAAGTCGAAATAATTTATTGTGTTGCTGGAGGAAGCAACCCTAAGGTTTTTATTTGTTTATTTAGAGATTATTTTAATCATACGCAGGCCGGGATTTATATATGTGAAGACCTGGAGCTTACAACACCAAGACCCCAGCCCAATCCCCTCCACAGTTTCACTTATAACTTTTCATGAAGGCCCGGAGCTGCAGCCCTCAAGCTCACCCTAAACCCTGATCTCATTTTGACCATACCCTGCATAATCTTACGCCTCCTAAGCCCACTAGCTGCTTCTAATCATAGAAGTATTCAGTTGGTCACAGTTTTCATGTTTCAAGATCTCTAGTAATTCCTTTTGCTTTCTAATGACAAAGTTAAATGAGCTTTTTATGGGATGATGATATGTGAACATTTCTAGTATAGATAATATTCATTAGTAAAATATACATGTAATGAACACCAGAATACACTTATTTATTGCAACATTCACATATCTCTAAGTATATGTATTTAGTGAATTTGATTGGGTGGGCAATAGGGTGGGCACAGGAATTTTTGGGTGGGCGCTTGCCCACCCGTGCCCACCCCTGTCCCTGTAATCGTTATCGTCCAGTTCATATGGATCTACACCGCAAAACTTCCGCCTTTTCTCCATATCTTTTTGTGTCGACTGCGCAAAGAGCTTGAACACGAAAAATTACCGCCATTTTCAGATGGCACAACATTGTCATTAATTGTATGCAATGTTACCGAGATTTTACACAGTACTAACAACAAACGTACAGTTGGCGCAGGTATAACGAACGCTACGTGCAAAGAGAATGGATCCCATTCTCCTACGTGGTGGGTATTTCCTTGCAGACAACAAACATGGCGGCGGTGCGAATTCTGACGTCACATGAAACCCACCTATAGGAGATCGACTGGACGATCTGAAAGCACAGGCTTTCAGTTTAGGGGGCAAGGGAGGTAGAGGCAGAAATTCTCCCTTTTCCTTCGGGCGGCCGTTTCTATATACCTGGAACTGGTGAGGCGGAGGAAGAGCGAGCTAGGCCATCTTTGCCAGCGGATCTCACAGAGTGACGAGAAGCGCGTGGAAAAAAATGTTGCATATGAACTGTGGCTTTAACAAGACAATAAATATTGTGGTTTGAAAATAATTAGAGATGTGTGATTGATTGATCTATCTCTACTAGACTAGCTGCTCCTTAGCGCACGTCACTGCTTTTACATACCAGGGTGGCGACAGACCTGGAAAACCGGGAAAAGTCAGGGAATTTGAGGTGTCAAAAAAAGTCATGGAAATGTCAGGGATTATCGTCTTCATTGACTTCGAACACTCTTTTGACACAAATTGTTATAACTCGGGCACTATGGGAGCAATCTACTTCGGATAAGTTTTGTTTTTCAGCTAAAACATCAGCGCATGCAACCGTGTACAATTTAGAACACCGGACCGAGGATGGGGGCTTGGGGGGTGGGGGGCACGTCCCCCGAATTTCAATGGAAAAAACATATACATCTGTAGTTTGCCCCTCTTCTCCGGCTATTTTGGGGAGAAGACGCAAACTTTAGTATTCTTTTCAAAGAAAGGACATTTATCAAGAGAATGAAACATGTTTCATGTTCTTGAGTGCCATACAAGTTGAATAATAAGCCAAAATGTGATTATTTTTTTTAACAGAAAATAGGTAATTTGCATTTTTGGAGGAAAATTGTTATAACTCGGGCAGAATGGGAGCAATCTACTTCGGATAAGTTTTGTTTTGCAGCTAAAACATCATAGCATACAGCCGTGTACAATTCAGAACGCCGAACCGAGGAAGGGAGTTTGGGGGCGCGACCCCCGAATTTCAATGAAAAAACCATAAAAAAATCTGGAGTTTGCCCCCTCTTCTCCCGCTATTTGGGAAGAAAGTGCGAACTTTAGTATCATTTTTATAGAATGGACAATTCTGAAGAGAATGAAACATGTTTCATGTTCTTGGGTGTCATACAAGTTGAATAATAAGCCAAAATGTGATTTCTTTCTTTTTTTTTACGAAAAATAGGTAATTAGCATTTTTGGAGGAAAATTGTTATAACTCGGTCACTATTGGAGCAATCTACTTAGGATAAGTTTTGTTTTTCAGCTAAAACATCATAGCATGCAACCGTGTACAATTAAAATCGCCGAACCGAGGAAGGGGGTTTGGGGGCGTGAACATCGAATTTCAATGGAAAAAGAACAAAAATCTGGAGTTTGCCCCTCCCCTTTCTCTCGCTATTTTCGGAAGAAGGCGCAAACCTTAATATTTTCTTCAAAGAATGGACGATTCCAAGAAGATTGAAACTTGTTTCATGTTCCTGGGTGCCATACAAGTTGAATAATGAGCCAAAATGTGAAACTATTCAGAAATGTGTCATGGATATGTTGCGGAAGGGGGGGGGGGGGAGGTTGGTCATCAATATGAATTTACCTAGGCTTGCTCCAGACCTGTGTCAGAGTTTCAACCCGAACACAAGAGTATGAGGGTCCAAAATGCACATTCATTTCGTAATCTGCACCATGATACCATATGGTTTCATCGGGCCAGAACGACCTTACTCTGATGATACCATATAATATCATCGGGGGAGTAAAGGTTAAGCATCTAAATATTTCGTGGAAAATGCATTGAATTATCATTTTTTCTTGTCCGTATGGGAGTAGTAAGGGGACGGAACTGTCAACAGATGGAGGGGATGGGAGCGGGTGGCGCCGTCAGATAGTTGTCGGACGTCGTAGTAAGGCATTTTGTTGGGCAAACTGAAGGAACATGGAAACAAATAGGTTCCATTGAAACATACGATTTTTGTCGAATATCGGCACCCGACAAAGTATCTCACTACAACATGTGACAGAAATTGCATGCGTGGGACTCTTTATGATTTTTGTTCGATGTCTTCGGACTGCAACATCCAACAAAAATCGTATGCATAAACAAGAAGAGCTTTAGACTGCAAATATGCTGCTGGAATCTTGTTACTCTTCTGGCTCACTTCACCTCATTTAATGTAGCAGTGCTTTCTTTCATCCTCCTGACTCATTACTGGTTTCGCACAAGTTAACATACGTTTACAATCACATTAGATATCAAGAACAATCCAAAAAAAAACTGGATATATATTGAATACTATCACGAAAAAGTGAAACATAAATCTGAATTGGTGAACGTTATAAAAATTGGCAAGTGCATGTGCTCCCAACCTCAAATTTACTGCAACACTAGTATTGCAATGAAATTAACACCATTTTCTGTCTGTTTAAACTCGTGAGAGATGCTCATTAATCTCTCACTGAGTAACGTTAATGTCCAATATTATGAAATAAAATATAATAAATGCGTAAATATTTTAATATCATATTTACTCGAATCATTCAATCATAAAAGCAAATCACTTTCTTCAAGAATTGACTTTTTTCTGCCAGCCCTGCTAAATTTTTACTTTCCATCTACTGATTTATACGAGAGGTGGCCAGAAAGTAATTTCCGATTGATTTTTCGCAAACGCCAAAACCGTGAAAAATGTTAATTGCTGCGAAGTTATGTTTAGGAATGTGCAGTGATGTCTTGACACATTTTTCGCCCTTTCTAAATATCGAAATAATGCGAATTTGGCATAAAATGTGAATTGTTGGCGTTTTTAGCATTTTTTAAAAAGAAATGACCTAAAACAACGAAACATTCCTTGAAATCCAACATTCTTGTCTTTTCTAGGCCATGTTTGTGTTCATAGAACATGCAAATTTTCCAACATTTTACTTAAGAGTAAACTATAGTTATAAGTACATGGAATAATTCCGACAGCCACATTAAATCATGTATTTCCCACGAATTTTTCAACTTCTATCAAAACCATATGCATCACAGAGCAAAGTGGCAGGGTTCTAACGAGAGATCGAGTGCGTATCTACCGTCACACGGGAGCCACATCTTCAGTATTTGTCCCGCGAGATGTGTTTTGAATTACCAATCTAAGTTCGCACCATCAGCATTTGCAGGGTGGCGACAGACCTGGAAAACCTGGAAAACCGGGAAAAGTCAGGGAATTTGAGGTGTTAAAAAAAGTCAGGGAAATGTCAGGGAATTTCGTCTTCATTGACTTTTTTTCTTTTATTTTTTTTATTTATTTAAAGATATCAGTATGGAACTCTGCACGGAAACAGGAAATCTCGTTCGTAAGTTTCGGCCTCAACTTTTATACCCCTTTTATGAGCAACACAACCACGGCGCCAGAAACCGTTGATGGCAGGAGGAGAGAAAGAGAGAGAAATTTCTCTCGCCCGGGCTTATAGGCAGGAATTTTAAATTCGGACACTTTTTGGAGGAAAATTGTTATAACTCGGGCACTATGGGAGCAATCTACTGCAGATAACTTTTGTGTTGGAGCTAAAACATCAGCGCATGCAACCGTATAAAATTCAGAACACTGGACGGAGGAAGGGGGCTTGGGGGTGGGGGGCACGTCCCCCGAATTTCAATGGAAAAAACAAAAATCTGAAGTTTGCTCCCCTCTTCTCCCGCTATTTTGGGGAGAAGCCGCGAACTTTAGTATTCTTTTCAAAGAATGGACATTTCTTAAGAGAATGAAATATGTTTCATGTTCTTGGGTGTCATACAAGTTGAATAATAAGCCAAAATGTGATTTTTTTTTTTTTTTTTACGAAAAATAGGTAATTTGCATTTTTGGAGGAAAATTGTTATAACTCGGGCACTATGGGAGCAATCTACTTCGGATCAGTTTTGTTTTTCAGCTAAGACATCAGAGCATGCAACCGTGTACAGTTCAGAACGCCGAACCGAGGAGGGGGTTGGGGGACGCGACCCACGAATTTAATGAAAAATACATAACAATCTGAAGTTTGCCCCTCTCTTCTCCCACTATTTTGGGGAGAAGCCGCGAACTTTAGTATTCTTTTCAAAGAATTGACAATTCTCAAGAGATTGAAACATGTTTCTTGTTCTTGGGTGTCATACAAGTTGAATAATAAGCCAAAATGTGATTATTATTTTTTTACGAAAAATAAGTAATTTGAATTTTTGGAGGAAAATTGTTATAACTCGGGCACTAAGGGAGCAATCTACTTCGGATAAGTTTTGTTTTGCAGCTAAAACATCAGAGCATGCAACCGTGTACAATTCAGAACGCCGGATCGAGGAAGAGGGCTTGGGGGAACGACCCCCGAATTTCAATGGAAAAAATATAAAAATTTGGAGTTTGCCCCTTCTTCCCCCGCTATTTTGGGGAGAGGGCGCGAAATTTAGTATTCTTTTGAAAGATTGGACATTTCTCAAGAGAACGTAACATGTTTCATGTTCTTGGGTGCCATAAAAGTTAAATAATAAGCCAAAATGTGAAACTCTGTTTTTTACGAAAAATAGGTAATTTGCATATTGCTCAGAAAATTGTTATAACTCGGGCACTATGGGAGCAATCTACTTCGGATAAGTTTTGTTTTACATCAGAGCATGCAACCGTGTACAATTCAGAACGCCGAACCGAGGGGAAGGGGTGTGGGGCGCGACCTCCGAATTTTAATGAAAAAAAAAACAAAAATCTGGAGTTTGCCCCCTCTTCTCCCGCTAGTTTGGGGAGAAGGCACAAACCTTAGTATTCTCTTCAAAGAATGGACGTTTCCAAAGAGATTAAAACATGTTTCATGTTCCTGGGTGCCATACAAGTTGAACAATGAGCCAAAATGTGAATCTCTGTTCGGAAATGTGTCATGGATATGTTGCGGAGGGGGGAGGTTGGTCATCAATTTGAATTTCCCAGGCTTGCTCCAGACCTGTGTCAGTTTCCACTCAAACATAAGAGTATGAAGGTTCAAAAAGCACATTCATTTCGTAATCAGCACCATGATACCGTATGGTATCATCGGGCGAGTACGACCTTACTCTGGTGATACCATATGGTATCATCGGGGGAGTAAAGGTTAAGCCTCTAAATATTACATGGAAAATGCATAGAATCATCATTTTTCTTGTCCGTATGGGAGTAGTAAGGGAATTTGTCAACAGATGGAGGGGATAAGAGCGGGTGGCGCCGCCCGATAGTTGTCGGACGTCGTAGTAAGGCATTTTGTTGGGCAAATTGAAGGAACATGGAAACAAATAGGTTCCATTGATTCATATGATTTTTGTCAAATATCGCCACCCGACAAAGTATGTCACTACAACATGCGTCAGAAATTCCATGGACTGCAACATCCAACAAAAATCGCATGCATAAACAAGAAGAGCTGTTGGAATTTTATTACTCTTCTGGCTCACTTCACCTTATTTAATGTAGCAGTGCTTACGAAGGTTTTCTTTCATTATCCAGACGTATTACTGGTTTCGCACAAGTTAACATATGTTTACAGTGGCATTGCACTATTCTTAGATATCAAGAAGAATCCAACCAAACAGGATATATATTGAATACTATTACGAAAAAGTGAAATATAAATCTGCATTGGTGAACGTTATAAAAATTGGCAAGTGCATGCTCCCAACCTCAAATTTACTGCAACACTAGTATTGCAATGAAATTAACGCCACTCTCTGTTCTAAACTCGTGAGAGATAGTTAATCTCTCACTGAGTAAGGTTAATGTCCAATATTATGAAATAAAATACTAATAATAAATAGGTAATTATTTTAATATCATATTTACTCGAATCATTCCATCATAAAAGCAAATCACTTTCTTCAAGAATTGGCTTTTCTCTGCCAACCCTGCTAAATTTTTACATTCCATCTACTGATTTATACGAGGGGTGGCCAGAAAGTAATTTCCAATTAGTACGGACATTGATTTTTCGCAAACGCCAAAACCGTGAAAAATGGTAATTGGTGCGAAGTTATGTTTAGGAATGTGCAGTGATGTCTGGACACATTTTTCGCCCGTTCAAAATATCCAAATAATGCAAATTGTTCTCGTTTTTAGCGATTTTTTAAAAAGAAATGTCCTAAAACAACGAAAAATTCCATGAAATACAAAATTCTTGTCTTTTCTAGGCCATGTTTTTGTACATAGAACATGCAAGTTTTCCAACATTTTACTCAAGAGTAAACTATAGAGTTATACGTACATGGAATAATGCAGACAGCCACATTAAATCATGTATTCCCACGATTTTTTCAACTATCAAAACCATATGCATCACAGAGCAAAGTAGCAGGGTTCTAACAGGAGATCAAGTGCGTATCTACCATCACACAGAACCCACATCTTCAGATTTGTCGCACGAGATATGTTTTGAATTACCAAGCTAAGTGCGCACCATCGGCATTTGTCGAGCGAGTAATAATGGTGCTCAGTCGTTAGGGCGTCTGACTACTATGCGAGAGACCCGTGGTCGATCCCCTGCGGGGGAGAACCGGGATGTTTTCCACATATACAATCTACTCCGGCGCCCACCCAGCATCATATGAAGCTAGTACCTTGAGGAAACTTTGAGGGATAAAGGTAGCCAGGAGCATGGTGCTGATCACATCACCCCTACCTTCGTGATCAAGAAAGTTTTGGGGCCCTAACTCCACACCCCTATACACCCTCATGGAAAAGTGCAGCGGAGCACTTTACTTTTACTTCCTCAAAAATCTGTTTCAACATATCAAACTGTCACGAAATTATGTAGACCATGTGACCTACACTTGAAAATAATAGTTTAAAGCACAATGGAGTATTAAGTTTTGGTATATTTGGCAGATAAATGTTCTAAACCAAAAACGCGAATTTTGGGAAACGTAACACTAACAAGTCAAAAAAGATAATGCCAATTTTTGGTGCCATAATATATCGGTATCTTTCACATGAGATTGATTGATTTTAATTTTTTGGGTGCGTCGCCACTTAAGGTCATTATGCACCCTGCAGTATATACGGGGAAAATTCCATTATCTAAATTCCTTACCTTAAAATTAAAAAAGTGGTATGGAAAATAACGTTCCCAAAATAACTTTCAAGATATCAAACTCTCACGAAGAGGTGTAAGCCATGTGACTTACAATTTGAAACAGTAGTTTAAAAACACCATGAAGGTATAATTTCAGATATTTGCCAGAAAATGAGCTAAAATGAAAATGTGAATTTTGGGAAAAATAACACCGTATAGTAAAAAATAGAAAAATAAGAAAATACACCAATTTGAAAAAAAATAACAAAATGTCAAGGTCCCTACCGATTAGGCATAAATAAAACAAGAATATCAGTTGTAATTTATTGCATTAGTAACAGTGAGTTCTAACCTAATATTCGGCATAATCAACACCGTTTCTGGCATTTGTCGTAGCATGGCACTAAATCTTGTATGCCCATGGTATATGTGTCTGACAGCAAAGGCTGGAACTATCTCTACCGCAGTGTAGCTGTCAAATCCTTGCCCTGCCAGAAACCTCTTCAGTTGAACTAAGAGATGAAAGTCTGTACATTCAAGGCCAAGGCTGTACAGGGAGTGGTCCAAGATCTCTCACCTGAAGTGATGCAAAGGGCCCATGTGTACTCAGCTGTATGGGGTTGTGCACATTCGATTGGCTTTCCGTGAATTGTCTGCACCATCGTCTGACCATACTATCACTCACGACGTCCGGTCTGCACACCTCACACGAATGCTGGTGGCTCTGTGCCAAATTCTGAGCGTGCAATGTAGGCTACATCGCAGTCAGTGGGAGACTGTATGAGAGCTGCAATCTTTAACCTAGAACTGTCCTATAATGGCTGCATTGCAACTGTACCAGATTACAGCTACATGTCACTTCTTCCTGCCTGCATGTGTGTGTGTCGCTCTCCGACCACTAGTGCTTTTTTCAGGATGCCCCTCGTATATGAACTTTCAGAAGCTTTTATTATTAGAGTGTTCCTGTTTTAATGTGTGGTTAGCTAAATCAATTACCTATGGAATGCAAATCTATAAATTCCTTGCGTTAAATTTCAAATACCTACATAACCTTTTCTTCAGCATTAATGGTAGCCTATAACTGCATATTGTCAGTTTCACAGTACTTCACTTGGATATACTGTACTGAAGCAGAAATCTCATCGATAATGTAAGGAAATATGACACTTTCTTTTGTTAGATTCAGTTGTTTCACTTATATGCAAGAGTTAAGTTGTTTGCTTTACAGAGAAGAGAGAAGTAGCTTTATGCATTGAAAAATGAGTCCGCACTCGTGGTTCTTGTAAGCAGAGGGTTCAACATATAATATATCAACATATAATACCAAGACTGGATAAGGGACTGATAAATTACAAAATGTATTTCTTAGTCAATCACTCTTCACTCTAATCTCATTTAGTCTTAACTTTAAAAATAATCAAGTATTTTATTTTAAACTTACTGCGTATGACAAAATTCCGTAATCCTTCCATAGCTTGTTATTGTAATAATTTTCCAAATTCACTATTTTGCAGTTTGAATTCAAATGATAGAGAATAGAGAAATTAAGTCAATTTCATAGAAGATAATATTGGTACTTAACAAAACCATACGTGGATCTGTATGACTTTATTATTTCTATTTGCAAAAACATTGATTTAGTTTAGTTTGTAATTGTCAGGGAAGAATGCAAATGTTGTCCTGGAAAACCTGGAAAAGTCAGGGAATTTAATTTCTGCTTGTTTGTAGCCACCCTGATTTGTCGAGCGAGAAATAATGGAGCTCGGTCGTTAGGGCATCTGACTACCATGCGAGAGACCCGGGGTCAATCCCCTGCGGAGCAGAACCGAGATCTTTTCCACCTATTCAAACTGCTCCGGCGCCCACTCAGCGTCACATCAAGCGGGCACATGGAGGAAACTTTGAGGGATAAAGGTAGCCAGGAGCGTGGTGCTGATCACATCACCCCCACCTTCAGCCGTGATCAAGAAAGTGTAAGGCCCTAACTCCACACCCCTATACACCTTCATGGCAAAGTGCAGGGGAGCACTTTACTTTTACTTTTACTTCCTCAAAAATCTGTTCCAACATATCAAACTGTCACGAAAATACGTAGACCATGTGATCTACAATTTAAAATAATCGTTTAAAAGCACAATGGAGTATTAAGTTTCGGTATATTTTGCAGATAAATGTTCTAAAACAAAAACGCGAATTTTGGGAAACGTAATACTGACAAGTCAAAAAAAGATAATACCAATTTTTGGTGCCATAATATATCTGTATCTGTCACGTGAGATTGATTGATTTTAATTTTTGGGGTGCGTCGCCACTTATGGTCATTATGCACCCTTCAGTATATATGGGGGAAACTCCATTATCTAAAATCCTTACCTTAAAATTAAAAAAGGGGTATGGAAAATAACTTTCCCAAAAGAACTTTCAAGATATCAAACTCTCACGAAGAGGCGTAAGCCATGTGACTTACAATTTGAAACAGTAGTTTAAAAATAACATGAAGGAATAATTTCAGATATTTGCCAGAAAATGCGCTAAAATGAAAATGTGAATTTTGAGAAAAATAACTCGGTATAGTAAAAAATAAAAAATAAGAAAATACACCAATTTGAAAAAAAATAACAAAATATCAAGGTCCCTACCAATTAGGCATAAATAAAACATGAATTTCAGTTGTAATTTATTGCATTAGTAACAGTGAGTCTTAACCTAATTTTCGGCATAATCACCAACGTTGTTCTGGTTTTTGTCGTAGTATGGCACTAAATTTTCTATGCCCATGGTGTATGTGTCTGACAGAAAAGACTGGAACTATCTCTACCGCACGTAGCTGTCAAATCCTTGCCCTGCCAGAAACCTCTTCAGTTAAACAAGGAGATGAAAGTCGGTACATTCAAGGCCAGGGCTGTACAGGGAGTGGTCCAAGATCTCTCACGCAAAGGGCCCGTGTGTACTCAGCTGTATGGGGTTGTGCACATTCAATTGGCCTTCCGTGAATTGTCTGCACCATCATCTGACCATGCACGACGTCCTGTCTGTACACCTCACACAATTGCTGGTGGCTCTGTGCCAAATTCTGAGAGTGCATTGTAGGCTAGGCTCGGTGGGAGATTGTATGACAGCTGCAATCTTTAACCTAGAACTGTCCTAAAACGGCTGCACTGCAACTGTACCAGATTACTGCTACATGCCACTTCTTCCTGCCTGCATGGGTGTGTGTCTATCTCTGACCACCAGTGCTGCGTATATGCACCATTGGAGATTTTTTTCAGGATTCCCCTCGTATATGAACTTTCAGAAGCTTTTATTATTAGAGTGTTCCTGTTTTAATGTATGGTTAGCTAAATCCGGTACCTATACAATGCAATTCTATAAATTGCTTGCGTTAAATTTCTAATACCAGCATACCCTTTTCGACAGCATTAATGGTATAACTGCATGTTGTCAGTTTCACAGTACTTCACTTGGATATACTGCACTGAAGCAGAAATCCCATTGATAATGTAAGGAAATATGACAATTTATTTTGTTCGATTCAATTGTTTCACTTATATGCAAGAGTTAAGTTGTTTGCTTTACAGAGAAGAGAGCTTTATGCATTGAAAAATGAGTCCGCACACATGGTTCTTGCAAGCAGAGGGTTCCAAACCCCAGTGGAAATATCAACATATAATACCGAGAATGTATAAGGAGACTGATAAATTACAAATTGTATTTCTTAATCAATCACTCTTCAGTCTAATTTCATTTAGTCATAACTTTAAAAATAATCAAGTATTTTATTTTAAACTTACTGCGTATGACAAAATTCCGTAATCCTTCCTTAGCTTGTGAATTGTAATAATTTTCCAAATTCACTATTTTGCAGTTTGAATTCAAATCGTAGAGAATAGAGAAATTGAGTCAATTTCATAGAAGATAATATTGGTACTTAACAAATCCATACCTGGATCTGTATGAGTTTATTATTTCCATTTGCAAAAACATCGATTTAATTTAGTTTGTAATTGTCAGGGAAAAATGTAAATTTTGTCCTGGAAAACCTGGAAAAGTCAGGAAATTTCATTTCTGCTTGTTTGTAGCCACCCTGACATACACTCATATCGTAAATACATACATATCGTGGAAAGTAAGTTTAAGAGTTTAGATAAAAAGAAAGATCATCAAATTTGAGCATGATAGCTAGCAATTCTCCTCTTGTTCATAGCGCTTTAAAATTCTTGAAGAGTTTTATTTATTGAAAATTATCACCAATTTTGGGGGATCAGCACACTTTCTGCCCCCCAAATTCCACAAGAAGTATATACATTATACATGAAAATTATTGTTGTCAATCTTATTCCCCACCCAATGTTTATGAAGTCGGCACCCTCTGATTGTCACATCGAAATAAGACATCAATTAACAAAATACTGGGATAAGGAAGTCTTGACGTGGATCGAAGTTCTTTTTCACGTCATATGGAAGTAACACGAAGGAGGTGTTTTTATTTACGTGTTTCGTTGTTTGACATTTATTTGATCTTGTATGATTTTGTACTACTCCACACGTGCACTTGGGCTATAGCCAAATGTTGCACTACTTCTAGACACAGAAGTATTAACTGGATCATGTCTCAAGTTTTAAATAAGAGATAAATTTTGACCAGTATTATTCATTTTCTAACGATTTTCCTTATCTTACTCAGTTAACTAATGTAAATACAAAGACAGCGAAACTTCTTGTAGGATAATTTGTGAGCCTTTCTAGTATCCACAATATTCATAAGAAAAATGTGCACGGAGAAGACAAGAATACACTTTCTCTTATTAAAGCATTCATATTTTCCTCAACATTTACGTGTTGAATTCAGTGGCGTAGCGTGATTCTATGAAAGGTGTAAGGCTTCCTTAGATAAACCTGACCTGAATATTGGATAAAGAAACCCCAAAAGCATTTTAACTAAATAGAATCTATTTGAATCTAAGCCATGTATGGGCATACTCAATTTCAAACACAAAATGCACACACTCTGTTAACAATAATAGCATATGTATTACTTAATGAAAATTCTCATTTATATTGTAACTCGATCCGACGATCCTTTAGTCTGAACACTTCAATCACGTCGTCGTAGAATCGGGAGTTTCTGGTCAATGTCTTTGGCAGCTCCTTTTCAATGGCTATCAGTCCCAAGTCAGATTTCCTTGCCTGAGTCTTGTGCTGCGTTGAAATGTATGAATCCTCTTCAGTGCAGAAAACGACCTTTCCACCGATTGAGGCAGGAACAGTGAGGAACAATTCTGTTAGTTTGTACACTTGTTCAACAACTTCATTCAAATGGGTAGTACGCAAGTACTCATGAAGTTCAAACACACTCTTTACTCGATATTCGGCTTCAGAATAAATTACCTGTAGCTCAACTTTCAACTGGTTGCAATTGAAAAATCTTGCATACAGCTTAGTTTAGGACACAAACTCTTCTTCTGGAAAGGTTATGTCATATTTTTATTCTTATTGTGGGAAATGCGTAGAATACAATTTGCAAATGCAAATGCATTCGAGAATATTACTCATTATCATGGTTACGATATTTGCGCACATTTTGAAAAGCATATCAAGCAACTTAGTGAAAGGAAAAGGTAAAAAAAGAATCTGTAAATCATAACGCTAAGTATTACGCGCATGCTTTAACATTACGGTCAACTGGGATGCACGCGCCAATCTTTGCGAGCGCTGCCGGATCTAGGATTGCCTGACATTCCTCTTTTATCTTTAACTTCGCTGCTTCTAATGGAGGTAATATCCAACATTAAACCATCTCGTTTGTGAACTTAATAGTTAGTTTACACATTAAAAATGACACTCGTTTTGTTACACCTCCCGTCAAGCATTGTTGAAACAACACGGGAGTCGAATTTCTTTGATCTCTTCCGACCGTGGCAAGCATATGAGTCATACGCAGCGGCAACCATGAAAGCGTAAGCTTCGCCTGCCTGGGGACAGATATTCTCGCCAGTTAGCAACCAGGTACAAGGGGAGGAAATGGGAACATGGGCGAAAGAGATCAGAGGTAAACTATACGAAATTGGACTGGGATGGATCTGGGAAGGGAAACACGTCGACCAGGGGACATTGCAATTAGTGAAACAAAGATTAGAGGATATAGATAGGCAGGAAATAATAGCGGAATGTGAAACCAAGAGATCGCTCGAACTCCAAAGAAGGGGACCGCGGGAATGGGGACAAGTACCGTACATCAAGAAGGTGAGCATGGTGGCAAGAAAGGGGTTGGCATGGATGAGGCTAGGGGGACGGAGACACAACACAGTAAAAAATGAGGAAGGGATATATAAATGCGTATTATGCAATGGTGATGATGGGACAGAACATTTATTCTTATGTCAGGACACGCGCGTTCTGCAGGAGAAGCTACGCAACATCAGCTTAGAAACTGTGTTCAAATCAATCGTAGTGCAAAGAAACATGGAACTATTGGAAAAAGTGGGGTATATTTACAAACAGTTAGGGGGAAAAGAAGTGTTGCACAGAGACGGGATAAGGAAGAAGAATAGTGTTAGTTTAAGTGAGAACAGTTAAAACAACCAGAACTGCTATTTAACACATATACGGAATGTAATGGAAAGTGTAGTCTGTAAGGAAAATCATAGTTGTGTAATACAAATAGATGTAGTGCGCACAGCCAATGGCTCGCACATGAGATAAGCAATAAATACTTACTTACTTACTTACATCTGGCTCAGAATCGGGGTGTCCTGTCATTGGTTGAGAAGATACTACTTAAGCAAACACACCCGCCATGGGCGAGTCCAAATCATTTCTTCCATTCGACTACACGTAAGTCCTCTGAAGAAGCCTTACAGAGAAACAACTCGAATCAAAACAAGTCCTCAATTGTTCCGTTAAAAGTTCTACTTGCAGTCTGATATTTCTGTGCGTGTTCAAGCGATAAATACGGGAATGAAATAAGTTTTCTTCAATAATTTCAACTTGTAAGGTGGACTTACAAGCCTTACGTGGGCACTACGCCGCTGGTTGAATTTGTTCGTGTGGGCAATGAGGTGCGTAGAGGAATTTTTTGGTGGGCGCTTTCAAGAAATTTGATCCGAGCACAAATAAATCTCACTCAGAACTTTGATTTTCAGTTGATCTGTGCAGCTTAATTCTTTTTTAACAAACTGCTCCAATATCCGGTACTGTTGAAATATTCACTTTAGAAACCGATCTCTTCAGCTCTTGACCCAAACTAGCAATACACTGAGTTTCTGGGAGCTCGACTGTCGTCTGTGTCTTGAGCTTTGGGCACGAACTGGAAATAGTACTAGATTTCGGTATACTTTAGGGGCAAATGTGTCACTAGTCCTCTTCATTTTCGAATCACTAGATCTCATAAAACTGTCAATGAACACTGACTGATCACTAATCTACTGGTTGAACTGTCACTTACTCCTGAAGCCTTATTGAATGACTTTGTTGTACAGATCAGCCGGGAAATTCAATCCGCGTATTTATATCCATATTATATTCTGTAATGTCACGCATATAAAATGTTAATATTGCCAGTAGTTCGAGTCTACCTCCTATTCAAGAACGTTCTCTCTCGAACTTTTCAGAGAATTAGTAATCCAACGAATAGCGCTACTCGTGGCGCTACCTTCAACAGTGCTTTGTTGTGCAGCTTCCAAATGCTGAAAAATCTTTAAACAATGCTCAGTTTCGGTGCGACAACACCACCAAAAGACCAAGAAAAGTTTGCGTGCAATATTGTCAATAACCGGGTTATCCCTCAGTGTTCAACAACATTCTCCGCTTTTCCTCGATAATTATTTCCCTCCTTAAATTATAATCACAATATTTTATTTCACATACACAAGAAGTCATTTTATATAGTGTAAACAGAGAAATTTCGGTGGGGGGGAGCATCCTCCACCCAGCGGAGTGTAACAAGGTACGTGCTTATTTTAATTGTAATTGTAACTGTAGCGGTTTACATAGGGTGATCTAGTCGGTAGGGCGTCTGACTGCCACGCGGGAGACCCGAGTGCGATTCCCGAGCCAACAGCGTTGGCCCTGTCCCCGTATAAAGAGGCCCTGGGGCTCACCCAGCCTCAAATCAATGGGTACCTGGTTGCAAGCCTGAGGGGGGTAAAGGCGGCAGGAGCCTGGTGCTGATCACATCACCTCCGAAATGGCATTCCCTAAATGTGCCTTCATGACACGGCGCTATATGCACGGGGAAGTTTACCTCGTAATGCGGTCCGATAAAGCATATTTTTATAGTGCATAGTGGTTGTTTATAATGCTGTTTGATAAGTATAGGAACAATTATGAGGGTCGGGCAGGGGGATCTAAGCGGTCCATAGACCTACCCGCCCTCCCATGGAATTGGCATTGTTTATTGCAAGTTACAAAATAACTGAACATTTGTTATGTTTATTGTTAACAACAGGAATAAAGTTCAGTTATTATTTGAACAGAATAACCAACAAAATAAACTGCGTTAGATCAAAAATGGATACTACAATACAGGAACCAGATTCTTTTTTCAAAATATTTTACCGCAGATGGCTAAAATTTCCACTAACTTTTAAAGTTCTTTCTTAAAGGTATAAAAAATTTAATAACAAAATGTAATAACTGTTTCATCAATTTCATCATGTCATCACTCATCCCCATCTTCGCAAATTAGCAAAAAGTGGCACAAAGAGCGGAAGCAAGTCGATCAATAAAATTTGGGCCCCTAGGCTATCTTTGTTTTGGACATTATTATTACTATTACAAATAATTACATTATTATTATCATTATTATTAACAGTTTTCTTATCAAAATTGTTTCGATCGGAGGACCTGTTACAGTTAAAGCTGGTTGGGCTTCTGAAGAAGGTAGATTTGATTTAGACACACTTTCCGAACAGAAAAATGAATTTCATGAATTTAGGTACTTTATTTAGAATTTCCGAAAGATGATTTTCTTTTTCTTCTTTGCACTATGCATTTCGCCACACACCACTAATACCAAACCCGCACCAAAGGAAAAGAAACCGACCCAACATTACGGTAGCCACACTGGCCGCGAACTGAGAAACAAGGATGTTGAGGAGGTCTGGCTCATCTCCATCTTCTTGTGCAAGGTGGATCTTTCCTTTTCCTTTTTTCTTTCCTTTTCCTTTTTTCTTTCCTTTTCATTTTTTTCTTTTCCTTCCTTCTTTCTTTCCTTTTTCTTCTTTTTCCTTTTCCTTCTTTCTTTTCTTTTCCTTCCTTCTTTCTTTCCTTTTCCTTCTTTCTTTCTTTCCTTCCTTCCCTATTTAAGATCCTCTCCATCTCTTTCTCTCTGACTCTCTCTCTCTCCACTCAGCAAGGGCGAAAGGATATTTTAGACCATTTCTCTTTGCCTCCTGGCAAAATTTTATTTGCGTTAAGTGAGAGGGAAAGAGAGAAGAGGAAGGGAAATAGAGTAGTGTCTCTTTCTCTCTCTCTCTCTCTCTCTCTCTCTCTCTCTCTCCCTCTCTCTCTCTCTCACGGAGAAGAAAAGGATAAGGAAGGAGTTTTAACACGGATTTTTAAATATAAAGGTTTGTTCATCCTTTTTCAGTGAAGGTAGCATTTTCTTTCTTTATTTTACTTAGCCAATTCCCTCTCTCTTTCAATAAAATAATTAACGATTTCAACCGTTAATATCCCTCCACTTTACTTTTAATTTTTGGCATTCAAAATGTTTAAATTCGTATCTTCGAAGATCAGTTGTTCATATTCGAGCACTGTTACTGACTTCGCACGGCTTGCTTTGCAGTCTGCCATACAGACTTGCACTCTGGTTAAAATACGGTAGCTACTAATAATAGGGTTATTATGAAGAAGTTACTTAAACGCTAGAAACTCCATCGTTCTTTCATGAAATAAGCAAGTAAAAGGACTTGACATGTTATTTTACTTTGCTATAATCACAATGACAATATTAAGGAATCTCAATAGTCGATGGTCTTTGTGGGCTTCCCCGATGGCGCAGTGGTAGCGTCGTCGTCTTGTAATCAAGGGGTCCCGGGTTCGATACCCGGTGGAGGCACATAGTGGTTCGGATCCCACTTTAAACTGTAGTTGCAGTCCCAATTAGCCTTACTGTGAATAAAATGGACTTAAAACAACAATTCAGTCAATCAATCGATGTTCTTTGTCAGTTCTGCCCCTTCAGCGTCTCATTTTTGTGTGCCCCCTCTGAAATTGCGGCTCCTAGGCTATAGCCAAGGACGTATTTAGGGGGCTCCAGGGGGTCCACCCCCCCAAAAGACTTACTTCGTGCAAAAATTAAATAATGAAATAACGTAAAATTAAATAATGAAATAACGTAAAATTAAATAATGCAAATACCTATTCTTGTTTAATCGAGGGTTATTTATTTCATCCATAGTTATTGGAAGGCAATTATTATATTGGGATCTTACGACTTTGAATGACAGTACCAAATAAGATTTAGCCGGCCCCCGACGCTACAACGCCAGGGGTCCCGGGTTCGAATACCGGCCTGAGCATGTAGCCTATGTTCATCAATTTCATGATATCATCACTCATCCCCATCTTCGCAATTGGCCAAAAGTGGCATGAAAGCGAAGTAATATAAAGCAAATCAATCAATCAAAGAACATATATGCAAGATATATTACTACTTATAATAACATACATAAAATATTATGAGGAACTCTACTTTTCATCAACTGGATTTAACGTCCTTTTTTGATATTCAATAAATATTCAATTTTTATCTATTGATATTATTTCCTTGCCACCACAGTTGATTTTATTTACAAATTTGCCGACCTTAACTACACGTAAGGTAGATAATGCTGTTACATCACTATCCTTATACCGTCTTTTTATCTATTCATGTAATGAAAATATTTTAATATTTTAATTATTACTATTTTAATTTGAACATTATTATTATTATTATTATTATTATTATTATTATTATCATCATCATCATGAGACACTTGGTTCTGCCCCCTCCCGAAATATGTTTCTAGATACGTGCCTGGCTGCAGGGGTGCCCATTCCCCCCAAGGCCGAGGACGCACCCCCCAAAAATCGTTCATCAAAATCCCCCCAAAATAATAACTCCCCTTCCCCAACACACAAGCACAATATAGTATAGTATAAACATGCAGTAACTTATTTTTGTTTGAATGTCGATAATTTGATTTCCTTTTTTTAAAATTAAATTTTCGAAACACGTAAGTTTTAGACAACAAAAACTGACAGTATGTTACAATTATCCAATCAGTCGTAGCACAGGAACACAAACAAGCGAAACAAATCGTGCCTGAAATCATCCAAAAAATAGAACTGAAGTCCGCATGTCGGATGTCGGAAGTTCCGAGCCGATTCGGAATTACCACAAATAAAATACCAGACATTATTTACCACTGACAGAGATAGATGCCAACAATCGAAAGGCGCATGACATTCCAAACCTTTCATTGCAGTTGAAATGAAAAGACGAAAGAAAAATAAAGCAGGGATCACTTTCATGTTTGCTAACATAAAACATACAAAACTACTCAGGATCACTGTCATTGTTAGTTTGTCTGCGTGACTAACCCTGTATTATTATTGCGAACAGCACGTCCCCCCTTTCAAACCGATTCTAAAGGCATAAGAGGTGGTATTTCATTTAAACCCCATCCCCTCAATCACCCACAGGTAGGTAGAAAAACTAATAACCATAACTATAAATCAATAACAAATAAATAACAAATCAAACTAAACGATCCCCCTATTTTGGTGTGAAGAGAATTGGTAGCTAAACTATAAAATTTTGTCCCCCCTCAAAAGAATTTCCATGAGGCAGGCACGTCATGAATCCCCACGGTGGGCACCCCTGTCTGACTGTAGCCATGATAATAAGCAGCTGGGCAGAATTTCGCTGGTGCCACAGTTGCATGCTCCGTGTTGCTCCACCAACTCACAGCTCCCCATTAAACTATACATATTAGGTAATCATTCATTGTTTACCAGGGGTCCCAGGTTCGATACCCGGTGGAGGCATATCTGTGCATAAAGTGGACTTAAAACAACAAATCAATCAATCACTGTTTACCAGTATTGTTATTATCACAATAAAAACATCAATATTGTAATGTATTGCATAATTGTAAAAACACTTGATGAATAACTAAATATTTGGTGTACTTTAGGAATTCATTATCGAGTTAAGTCAATTTGAACACTGTGAATAGTACTTAAATTGAAATAAAATTGCATGCATGAAATATATAATTTTCATCGTACTTTCAAATAGGGGTAATTATTTACCCCATGCCCCTTCCCTTTGGATAGAAAGAACACTAATACAACCACAGTTATTTGTTTGAAAATGATTTGGGGGGTGGTGAATCAAAATACATATATTTTAGTAACAAAAAAATGAATATTAAGGTTCGTATTTTGGCATGACCCCAACAGAACTATTGTTAAGTTGCTTAGGCATAACTAGATAATGTTGATTTTCCATTTACAGGTTTTACAATTTTTCAGCTGACATATATGTAAATTATTTGTACACACAAGGAATAAGAAAGAAAAATAAATCCTTACTTGGTAAGTTGTCCCCTGTACTGTTTTCCAAAATGGTTCATATGCAAAATATACATTTTCCGAAGTATTTGTTTTGAAATTGGCCAAGTCCATATGCTTGTGTTCATTTGAAAAATTGAACTGAAAGTTATTAGTACGAGTCAGTGGCCATTATAGCTCATATTTTTGTGGAAGCCTTCTAATTTTAAACTCAGCTTTGTAATCACAATGTGTGACTTGTGGGAATATCACGTTAATGGTGTGTACCACAAAGTATAAAAGAATTAGAGTTGAGGTAATAGATTTATGATTTGCTTTATTTTACTTCGCTTTTGTGCCACTTTTGGCTAATTGCGAAGATGGAGATGAGTGATGATGATATGATGAAGTTGATGAATGGACACTCACTCATCCATGCCCAGGCCAGGATTGGAACCCGGGACCCCTAGCTCCAAAGTTGAGGTAATAGAGAAGTGGAATATGAAGTGCCCGTGTACATATTGTCAAAGAACTCAATGTGAGATTAAACAGGATTCATTTTAAAGGGCATTTCTATTTGCACCAAGTAAAATATTTGTAAATTAGTCCACTTGGGAGTGAGTGTTATTTTCTGTGTTTTTATCTTCATCAGAATGGCAAATAACCTAAATAGGCACAAAAGTGAAGTAAATTTTTTAAGGAAAGTATAAATATTTGTAAAGTACAGGAAGGAAATTTTAACACAAAATTTGCTACTTTAACTTCTTTCAGACATCTTTGTATGATGAAACGCAGGAAATCGACTGAAAGGACCAGTAACCTGAAAGGCCAGGAGGATTCAGGCCAAAATGGTAGCCATCATGAACCTGGCAGTGGCAACAGCAGTACACATTGTAAGGCAATGGAGCCAAAGAGAGAAGCGAAGCTAGTTTTGTTTGATATCTGCAAGAGAAAAAATTCAGCTGAAGAAGAAGGAAAGAAGATGAAGATAACTGCACCACCTAGCAACTGGGTGCCTGGGGATATTGTTATGGCCAAAATGACCAAGTTCCCAGTTTGGCCAGCTCTGATTGTCACTGATCCCGTGGAGGGGTTGTTCACAAAAACATGGCGTAAGTAAAATATTCTGTTTTCCACATAAATTAAAGGAAGAAAAAACTCATGCCTATCCATGGGGGAGGTGGTGTTTTAACTGTTACCTTCATAGTTATAGAATTATACTCTGTCCTGGGTATCTCTGGAGCAAGGGAACGAAAATAAGGCTCTGCACAAGTAGTGACCTGAGATGGCTCCGCCATTGAACACTTGAGAGGGAACGGGATTGCATGGAGGAGGAGGCGGACTTCAGTTACCAGCCTTATCAGCAGCATGTGCTTCTTCCTTCTGCTCACTCGATCCCCCACCTTCTCTGCTGCTATGCACGACCTTGCTCCACAGATTCTGGGGACAGAATACAACAACTGTATCTTTCCCTCTCTCTTTCCATCTCTCTCTCTCTTTTCTTTCTCTCTCTCTTTCCATCTCGCTCTCTCTTTCCATCTCGCTCTCTCTTTCCATCTCGCTCTCTCTTTCCATCTCTCTCTCTCTTTTCTTTTTCTCTCTCTCTCTCTATGGCCCTCTATACCACCAAGATCATCAATAAGTCATCCAATTACTGGGACAGAATCATCGAAGAAGCAATAGCCATCCATGGGGAAATGGAAAACCTCAACAGGAACACGGAACTAGAACTAGACCCTACCTGGCTAGCGATAGTGGACTGGGAGCACAGACGTAGTAGAGATGGCACATGATTGGCCCGCCACCTACACCGTACCCGTCCCACATCAAATACATACAACCATACCATAACTTTTCTCTGCACTTCAATCCCTGAATATGAGAGTGACGTTAGCTTTCGAAAGCTCGGAAGCCTATCCAGAAATCACCTGGCTGATATCCTGAGAAAACATCGTCATTCACTGCCAGGAAAGCTTCAAGAATTACTACTAATATTTAGTCATTTTTATAAGAGCATAAATAAACGTGGACTAGTAGCTTTTTCACATTCACTTTCACTTTTGTCATTGCATTTGATTCACAGATTTCCTCTAATTCTCCACACATGGCTTACTTGCAGAGGACCTGGATATCCAAATTTTTGTAGCTCAAACTTCTCATCAGTTTGACTGCTTGTACAATGAAAGGCTACAATTGCATACACTACTATCCACATGAAAAATATTGAGCCCTTGGTTTGCATGCATGTAAAATTGTACACTGTAGGAGGGAAAAAATTAAATGTACCTCATTGGAAAGCTTCAAGTATCTATTTATTTTAATAAGTGTTACCTGAAAATTATTCTTCATTGCATTTTCTTATTATAAGGAAAAATTCACTAAAAAGTGTAGTTCTTCTTCCATTTTGCAAGAACCGGGAACTTAACACCATACAGTTTCAGGGTGTGAAATCTTGGGGGGGGGGGACAGGAGGGAATTCCCTTCACCAAGGATCTTGTCCTGAAATTTCCCCCACAAACTTTTCCAGGGGGAGAGATTTTTGGTTGTAACAACAAACATAAACAATTAGTTTGGGAGTCGATTATACTGTACTGGAATAATATCTAAAACAAATAAAGAACGGACAACAAAGAGCATCATCTTTAAGGGCACTTCTGAACCCATCAATTCCTGGAACACAGAAATTAGTCTGACTTGTTGTGTCTTCTCCATTTCTCATCGCCTTTCATCAGCTACCACAAAGTACTGTATATAAATATATTAATAAAACACGTAATAGAATTTAGATGTGAATTTTATACAGGAAATAATTATCTTCTTAATGTCTTAATTTTTGCCCCTTAATCATGCAAAGCATTGTTCATTGCATTCAGTGGCGTACGCAAGGGGGGGGGGTTACGGGGTTTAAACCCCCCCTTAAGCTTGTGAAATATTATGAAAAATGCTGTGGAAAAAAATTAAAGGCCAATTTTTTACAGTCAAAGATCTGGGACAATAATATTACTATTACTACTTCTACTACTACTACTACTACTAATAATAATAATAATAATTTGAATTATTATTTCCATGCAGCATGGAGGAAAGCACAGCATTCCAAACACACGCGTCTTTCAGAGTGATGCCTTGAAAATAAACACGAGTTTATGAGATTAGGTTAGGGTAACTATGATTTAAAAGAGAAAAAAAGTTGTTTTGTATCTCAGTTGCAACAATGTTCAATACACTGCCGTACGCAGATTTTTTTTTTCGGGAGGGGCTTGAATAGTAAATGTGGATAGCACATGGCTTCGTTTTGGAGGGCAGGATGCATAATAAAATATTTCGTATTTTTGGAGCTTTTCAGTCTATTAAAATTGTATTTAAAGACAAAAATGGTCATCGGGATTCACTTTAAAAGAGGTTTCGCATTTACACATTTTGATTTTTTAAAGTTCTTAACGGATTTTTATTTGAAAATTCTGATTTTCTCAAAATTTCGGTAGGGGCTGGAATACCATCGGCCGCCCCTCTACGTACGCCAGTGTTCAACGAACATGTATTTTTTTGTGTGTGAACAATGAGAATTAACTAAATAAAGTTCTTGGTACGTTGTAAGAGGCTAATATATAGACAAAGGCTAGGCGGACAAAAATACAGTCACCAATTCGCCTTCCCATTGTATTGTTTACCGCAGCACGTTTGAATGTCTCTCTTTAAAATGTGTCACCTTGTTGACTAGACAATTATTCAAACGACAATAAGCTTAACTATTGTAAAATGTTTTGTTGGTAAGAACAGGGAGACAATCCAGATGTGAATTATCGGGGACATTTATGTGGGGAAGAAGCCGGAAAAATTCCAACCAATTTCGGGAATCGAATCCGGATCTCCAGCGTGATTGTCACTTGTCAGACGCTCTACCGACCAGATCACCGCAGCTCCTTGGATGAGTTCCATACTTTGATTTGATTTTGATTTGATTTGGTTTATTTTACTTCGCGTTTTGTGCCTCTTGGCTAATTTGCGAAGATGGGGATGAGTGATGAAATGATGAAATTGATGAATGGACATTCACAAACAACCAAGCCCGACCGGGATTCGAACCCGGGACCCTTGGCGTCGCAACGCGATGTGCTAACCACTCGGCCACAGGGTCGGGCCCATACTATGATTATTTCAATTTATTTTAATATATTTTCTTGTATTTATGGATCTTCTTCACCCTTGAAATGTCTCACCTCGTTGACCAGACAATTATTTCGTAACAAAGAAACAAAAAAATGCTCCCAGGATTTGATAAAAATCGAATGACTAGAAAGTGATATTGTTCTAATGTTTTCATAAATACTATATTTATGTAGATCTCTACTACTTAATAGTAGTAGTAGTGGTATTAGTAGTATTATTAGTATTAATTTAGCTAATTAATTAATTATAAGTATTATTAATTAATTGTGATTATTATTATGTAATTAAAGTATAATAAAACAATGGTAATGTGAATTTGGAAAAAAGTTTTAGAAATAACACCCCCCTTGATGAAATCCTGCGTACGCTACTGATTGCATTGGTAGTAGCCTATATTATAATCTTAAATTTGCAATCTAATTTTAAATGGACAGTCGATATAATATGTTGTTTTTTTATAAAATAATTTGATTATTTAATAATATATATATAATGATAGATAGATAGATAGATATAGCATGTGTGTGTGTTTGTGTTTGTTTGTCTCTGCTTCTTCCCCACCAATCTGCAGCGATTTCGCACCCTGTACAGTTAGTTCATAATCAACTCTAGATATAATACAGTTGAGATTTTTCGTACTTGAAGACGAAATATTTTTGCACCTCTGTGGAAAAGTCAAATGCAGATAGATCTTCACTAGATACTTCAAAAATGGAAATTTAGGGAAACTTGCAATCTTGTGAAATGTATAATTGCAATTTCGATGAAATTGTAACAATCCATTTACATAATACATTTTATCCAAATCCAGAAGTTTTAACATGTGTATCTGAACTATGACTACAAACATAATTATTATTTATCACTCCTAATATAAGAAATGCACGGATGACAAAGCGAGATGCGACCAATCTCAAACTCCACGAGCTGCAGGTGACTTTCCCAGCAGTTCCGCCTCCCTTATTATTAAGCAATAATTGTGGCTATACCACAGATGAAAGCAACATTATATATGACTGAGATATTTCCACATAATCAAGCTTCACTCACAGCAAATTTCATATTTTTACAAGTGGTTTAAGAGAAGCTACACACAATTGAATTCGACTTAAATAAAAATCACATGAAAAAGTACACATTTACGAACATTTGTGTGTGAATTGAAAACATCATCCTCCTCCTTCACCCTTTCATGCCTCTGGCTTGGTCGGCATAGAAGTCGAGTTTCTCAATTTTTTCTTGTCTTCCACCACTCCTCTCTTTCCACTGTGTTCCAATCTTGTCCTCTTCTCCTAACAGTTCCCGCTATCTGCTCTTTCCACCGACATTTTGGTCTCCTCCTTGCTTGGCCTTATTCCCAGTCCTTGTGCATTGTAAACTCTTACTGGTAGTCTTTCTGCATCCATCCTCTTCCATGTGTCTGAACCATCTCATCTGTGCCTGATCTATCCTGTCCTAAAGCTTCACCACACCCACTGTCTGTCGGATATCCTCATACCTTATTCTATCCCTTCTAGTCTTCCCCAATATACTCCTTAAAAATATGCATACAGAACAGACAGCGTTAAAATGACTTTGTCTTGCTTTTGTCTAAAAGCAGACACTTTTCAGTGAGGTATATTCGACTTTTTTTCCTCCCATGGAGTACAATTTTACAAGCATGTAAACAGAAGTCTGAATATTTTTGATGCGGAGAGTAGTGCGAAGTTTGCTAAACCATTGATCATGAGCTACCGGTAGCTCGAGGAGAGATTTTTTTATGGTCGTGAATAGTTGGCTATGCAATGCAGGTGCTGGCAGTGTACTTGAAGGAAACCATTGTAATGTCAAGTATTCATGTCAATTGTGCCCATGGACGTCTGCAGGATTTTTTCCAGGGAGGGGCAAGGAAGGTATTTTTTCCAGGGGGAGGGGCAAAGAAGTCACATTTTCCCCCAAAAGAGTGTAGTTCCCTAAAAAAAACATTGCTTAAATTTGAATTTATGGTGTTAATGCAATCATTAACACATATTATTGTGGCTAAAATTAAATTATATGTGTGAAATACATAATTTTTGGTTGACTTCCATTTTCCAGGGGGGGGCACGCCCCCCCCCCCCCTTGCCCCCCCCCCACCCGGACGCCCATGATTGTGCCTCTCTGATAGGTGGCATGCACCCTGGTCAATATATTTTAAACAAGCAGTCATAACAGTAATCTTCAATACAATAGAATCATTCTTGGTTTCACTTGCAAGTAAAACTTGACATTGAGCATCACTCGTAGAAATAAAAGTAAAAAATTTAAAACCACTATTCATCAAACTTGAGAAAAAGGATGTTTGTGTCAACCATATATATCTTGGCCACTACCAGAGCAAAAATTCGGTAATCTTAAATTACCAAATAGGAGCACAAGGCAACATAAATTACTTGTTGATCTGTAAGACCATGAGGTACAATAATCAGTCTAAACTCTAAAGTGGTTTGTTGATATCTCGGACACTAGTAAGTGTTAAGGTTTGAAATTCTCTAAAATTAGATATGTTGCAAATAGAATTGTAAAGTGACAATTCTTTTATTGACATAGAGAGAAGCAAAACTTTTTGTTTAAGAAGGGTAATTCTGGTAATCATCACCCAATATATGCAGTGTAGTTTTGCATACATTGAAAATAAACCATTTTTTGAATTGTTAATGCTTTATGCATTAGGTTAGAACTTCATTTTATCACAACTAAAAAAAGACAGTACTAGAATATCAAACAATATAATCATATTCTTAAGAGAGTCATTTGCTCTGAAAAATTATGCATTTTTGTAATTATTGAATGCTCTGCAAAGGAAACATGCATATAGATTGCATTTTACAGCTGATCTTTTTAGTTCATTGCTTGAAACTACAGATGGAGCAAGTTATTGCTTTCAAATCTTGACCACGACTTGCTTTAACAATACCCAAGGTCTAACTGATGTTAGCAAATGCAGTCCTTTGCTTTGCCCTGCTTCTGTATCAATGGGCAAGCATGCACTTGATCACGTGTACTTTTCTCAATGCTGCATCTGCCTCTCCACTGTGCTTTACATTGCTTTAGTCCTAGTGGGCACCCAGCATTAAATACATGTCTGGTCGTAGTCAAAATTATATTATTGAATTCAGTATTGTAGTTGTCTAATGAAATGTAATTGTTGCTTTGAAGAATTTTATTGTGCAATTAGGTTATTTTTATTTTGGCAATGCTATAATTAAAATTGTGAATGTAATACTATTTCAATTTCTACTTCTAGATTATGGCAAGAATATTTATGGCAGGAAATACCATATTCGTTTCTTTGGCGATCATGGATTAAGGTGCTGGTTGTCGTCTAATGCTATCCATGGATATAATGATGATGCACAGAATTCCACTGCTGATAAACAGGTATGAATCTTTACATCCTATCCAGGCATGTATCCAGAATTTTTTTTTTGGGGGGGGGCAACAAAATATATTTTTATAGGGGTATATATCATGCCTGTAGCCAGGCAGGGACCAGGGGGCTGAGCCCCCTCCCCTAGAACTGATGTCATCCCCTTCACATTAGGTGAAACTATTTTGCATAATTTGTTTGCAGTGAAGAGTGAAAATGTAGACAGCTCACAACTTTAAGGATAAATCCACACAACATGAACAATAGCTATTACATTTGCTCATTTTGTCTATTAGCTGAAGTCTAAGTAGCTGCAAGCAGTGGTGGTGATTAGGGGAGGGGGCAAAGGGGGTCGCCACTTTTGCCCCTGCATTATGCTCTTCCTGGTTTTGGAACTCACTGGCTGCAAGGATTTGGAAGATTATCTTGACTTTGTAAGTGCCATCATAGGGGAACTTCCTTATCTTTATCTTCACAGTCAGTGTTGAGATCTCCCGTTTAGATGGAAATCTGGGATTGTCATCATGCAGATTCCCTTCACATCTGCATTTGGGAATGAAGGAGAGTTGCATTGCTTCGGCCGGGGGTGGAATGTACTGTACTGTTTGCACTGTGATTTAATATTTTGCATTTTTTTGTGTGATATAAATATCTGTATCGTATAAAGTAGTATGGAGCATGTAAGGGATGATTTCAGCATCAGAGATATTTTAAAAGATGTAGAAAAATGTAGTATTTGTATGATATTTATAATTTTTTTATAACTTAATGACCCTCCCCTCCCCCCACACACATAATTTACCTTAATTTAATACTGTTAATTTTTTGAAAAATGGACTTGGTTTACAAAGCACCCCTACCTGATAACCCATGACCCCCCCTGGAGATCAATTCCAGCTTTGGGCCTGGTATAGATAGAACCTCACAAGTGTATGTTTGAGGCCAATGGTGGCGATTGGGGCAAACAAAATTTGCTTTCTCTTGGCAGACAAGGCTTAGCATTGAAAGGCCATAGTGCAGGGGCAAAAAATGAAGAGCATGTGTCTCCTAAATTGCAAGAATTATGCATTTAGGCTGCCATTTTTATCAGAATATGAAATCTGGAATTCCTCCGTTGCAATGCATGAACATTGTGTGTATGCTGAAACCATCTCAGTACGTGTATGTTTATCCATTTCTTCTCACCAGGCACCAAAACATCTTTGGTGTTTTTGAGTATTTTACAAAGCTGTTATGCACAGGATGGACAATCCACTCAACAACACAAGATTCAAACTGTTGGTGATGAATTGGATGCAGACAGCTCTCTGATACATCTCTCTTGATAGATTGATTGATTTAGGTTATTTAACTTTGCGTTTTGTGCCTCTTGGCTAATTTGCGAAGATGGGGATGAGTAATGAAATTGATGAATGGACATTCACAAACAACCAAGCCCTAGCAGGATTCGAACCCGGGACCCTTGGTGTTGCAGTGTGATGTGCTAACCACTCGGCCACAGGGTCCGGCGATACATCTCTCTTGATTTGAGTCTGAACACCACTGGTGTATCCTCCCATGGTTGCTGCTCCATCAAAGCTGAAATCTCCAGATTGTTCATATTCAGGCCTAGGAGTCATAAGTGTTCAAAATTGCCTGTGTCACAGCTTCAGCAATTACACCATATATCAGCATGAATCAAAGGAAGTCTTCTCGAACACAGCTGGATGATGAAAGAAAATTAATGCACAATGAAAACTCTTCCATTTCCAACACACCTAAAGTTTAATCTCCCAATGTGGTGAATTTCTGACTCATTTATCTCAGACATGCTCTTTTTAATTAGCTCACCAGTCTCTTTTTTAAATTATCTCACCGGAAGTTTTTATCATATCATATTTTATAACTGGACTGAAATAAGATGCATTCTTTCTGCGGGTTTGGATATGGTCTTTTAGGGTGTTTTTGTCTGCCTTTGCACCTAACCTAATTTCCCATCATTGTGATTTGGATCTTCAAGACTTAGATTTCTGACCGAAGGGACACCTGACACGTGTAATTTAGAATGAGCCAATCAACAGAAATGTTACACACTGTAGTAGCATGACAACATGCACAAGCCTGTGTTCGATTTGTGAAATCCTCAAGTGACATGTATCACTTGTCGCTTCAGTGTGAAATCTCCCTCAGTGGGCCACTGTAAGTGGCAGCTCATGTTGACCACAGAAGAAAAATTCCTCCTCAACCAGTGTGAATGCCTCTCAGTTTTCTTCTTTGTCCTTTATTATATGCTTGTTGATTTAACATGCAACATCTTACAATTTGGTACACACAGGAGATGTACTATGTAGACATTTTAGCAATAATGCAGGCTTGACCAGGACCCGAACCAGGGTCTCTGGCATACCATGCTATTGCACTACCAACTGAGCTACTGACAGTGACAGCAAAATATCAGGCAAAACCAAGGGTGACTCTGTAGCTCAATTGGTAGATCAATGGCACCATATGCCAGAGACCATGTTTCATGTCCTGGTCGAGCCTGCATTTTCCGCTAAAATATCTGCATATTCAATATCTTCTTGCTTTCTTTTCTCAACATTCATAAAATTTTCGGCTTTAATGATTTTTTTTTTTTTTTTTTGTGGTAGTTAGTGTTTCAGTGTGTGTCTAAACCAGTTGACTTAAAAGTCCTCTTTATCCCATGAAAGTCACCAGGCACAAATAAATCATCACTCAAAATTTTGATATTCATTTGATCTGTGCAGTTGATTTTTTTAATAAACCACTCCAATACATGGTACTGTCAGCTCTTGACCCAAACTAACACTACACTGAGCTTCTGGGAGTTCAACTGTCATCTATGTCTTCAGCTTTGAACCCAAACTGGAACTACTAGTAGACGTTTTGGTACTTAAGGAAATGTGTCGCTAGTCCTTTTCATTTTCGAATAACTAGATCTTATAAAACTGTCAGTGGACACAGACCAGGGGTGCCCACAGGGGGGATTCATGATGCACCTGCACCATGAACATTTTTTGGAGGAACAACATTTCATAGTTTACCAACCTATTCTACATTTCTTCACACAAAAATGGGGAATTGTTTCGTTTGATTGACTTGTTATTGATTTTTAGTTATGGTTATTATTGGGTTGGTGCGAATGAAATGTCCACTTTGACGTCTGGTGGGAAACTCACCTCAACAACACAACACAGGGATTGACTGAGGTCACAGGTCTAACCTCATAAACTCTGTATACGTCCAGCAAACAGGCTGGATCACCCAGTTAGTCAGGAGGCAGTGTGTTGCTGAACAGGGTCGTCTGAAAGTGCACAATGGAGAACACACAATTGCGAGTGATTTGTCTTTACGAATTCAAACTGGGACATTCTGCTCAGCAAGCCGCCAAAAACACTAACAGCGCTTTTGGGCCAGGAATGGTAAATGAACACACCATTCGCCGCTGGTTTGTCAAATTTCGTTCCGGTGACACAGCATTGCAAAATGACTCCCGTGACCATCGACCAACATCATGTTTGGATGAGCTCCTCAGGAACGCCGTGCAAGGGGACCCTCGGAAAAGTGTTCGTGCCATTGCAGACGAGTTAGGCATACACCATACCACTATCGTTCGGCGGCTCCATGCGATCGGTAAAGTGAAAAAGTTCGACTCATGGGTACCACATGATTTGACACTGGTCAACAAGACTCGCCGACTGGAGGTGTGCAGTTCTCTGAGTGTAAGGAATAACCGGGATGGTTTCCTGCAGCGGATTGTCACTTCAGATAAAAAATGGATCTGCTATGACAATCATAAATGATCAGGACAATGGTTGGATCGTGATCAACATCCAGGGCGGTTTCCGAAACCACCTCTCCACCCACGGAAGGTGTTGTTGCTGGTATGGTGGTCTATGGTGGGTGTGATCCATCATGTCTTTCTCAGGCGAGGTGAAACCATCAATGCAGATCGTTACAGTGCTGAACTCCATGAAATGCACCGCAAAAGTCTCCTCAAGCATCCAGCAATGGTCCAAAGACATGGTGTCCTCATGTTGCACGACAATGCTTGGCCACATGTCGCGCAAAGGATGGTGCAGGCTCTCCATGAGTTGGAATATGAAACCCTTCCTCATCCAGCATATTCTCCCGACCTCTCTCCCACTGACAACCATCTCTTCCGGCATCTCGATCACTTTCTGACAGGGAAGACCTTCGATGATGATCGGGCGGTGCAACATGCCGTTGAGGAGTTCTTTCCTTCGCAGACTCCAGACTTCTTTCGCCATGGAATTCAATTGTTGGCTGAGCGATGACAAAAGTGTGTGGCTGCAGACGGCGACTATTTTGATTAACCAGGTATTGTAGTTTTAATTTTTTTGCCCTTTGGCAATGACGCACCTGGGCCGGACATTTCATTCGCACCAACCCAATAGATGATCAGCAACTACTTCATGATTTAACAACTTCCACAATAATACTATTTCCTGAAGCAGACATGAAAGTGAGCCGTACTTTTTCTTTCATTATTCTTTTAATTTCAACTACAATGAAAGGTTTGGAATGTCATGCGCCTTTCGATTGTTGGCATCTCGGCCAGTGGTAAACAATGTCTGGTGTTTTCTTTCTGTTTTGGTGTTGGATGATTTCAGGCATGATTAGTTTCGCGTGTATATGTTCCTGTGCTATGACTGACTGGATAATTGTAAAATACTGTCCATTTTCGTTGCCTGAAGCTTATGTATTTCGAAAATTCATTTTTTAAAAAAATGAAATCAAATTATCCACATTCAAACAAAAATCAATAACCGTGTGTTTATCCAAACTATATTCATGTGGGTATTGGGGTCAGGGTATGGACAATTCTTTTGGGGGGTATTTTGATGAACGACTTTGGGAAGTTTCGTCCATGGCCTGGGGGGGGGGATGGACACCCCTGACACAGACTGATCACTAATCGACTGTGTGAACTGTTACACTTACCCCTGAAGTCTCATTAAATTATTCTCTTGTACAGATCAACAGGGAAATTTGATTTGCATATTTATATTTTCATCACATTCTGGAGTTTTCCATAGATAAAATGTTTCGTTAATATTGCTAGTAGTTTGACACCACATCTTATTCAAGAACATCCCCTTTTGTACTTTCCAGAGAATAAATATAGCTTGATTTCTCCAAAAGGAATTAAACATATCACCTCTTGACAGTTGAGAAGAGAGAACTAGTGAGAAAATGGAAGGAGGCCAAAGAAATAGAGAAGAAAGGAGAAGACATCATGAATTGGAATGGAGGACTCAAGATAAACAGGGAATAGAAGAGTGTGTTAGAGAAAGTGGAAAGGATTAGAAGAAGGAAGGAGGGAAGAAAGAGGAAGAATGAACAAGGAAGAAACAGAAGATAAGAAGACCAGGGGAGGAGGTATTCATCCATATCCAAAAAGGCAGGAGTGGTGGGGGAATGATAAAACAGGTAGTTCCAGACTCTTGCTAATCTTGACCTGTCAATCACTTGTCAGTGTGGTACACCAATTAGTCAACTGTCAAGGAGTGATATGTTTAATTCCTTTGGAGAAATCGTGCAAGATAAGGACTGTCAACTTGATTTGTTTTTGTGTGACTAGTTACCCTGCTATGTGTATGTAGTCTTTCTGTGTGTGTATTTCATCATTTTACTTTAGTTCTTCCTCTGAGGAAGGCCCTGATACAGGGTTGAAATGTTACATGTTAAGTGTTTTTATATCTTAATAAACTGCCTTGGTCAGCATCTTAAGTGTTTTTAAGCATGCATATGCATATATGTATATATATATATATATATATATATGCATGCAGATTCCCTTCACATCTGCATTTGGGAATGAAGGAGAGTTGCATTGCTTCGGCCGGGGGTGGAATGTACTGTACTGTTTGCACTGTGATTTAATATTTTGCATTTTTTTGTGTGATATAAATATCTGTATCGTATAAAGTAGTATGGAGCATGTAAGGGATGATTTCAGCATCAGAGATATTTTAAAAGATGTAGAAAAATGTAGTATTTGTATAATATTTATAATTTTTTTATAACTTAATGACCCTCCCCTCCCCCCACACACATAATTTACCTTAATTTAATACTGTTAATTTTTTGAAAAATGGACTTGGTTTACAAAGCACCCCTACCTGATAACCCATGACCCCCCCTGGAGATCAATTCCAGCTTTGGGCCTGGTATAGATAGAACCTCACAAGTGTATGTTTGAGGCCAATGGTGGCGATTGGGGCAAACAAAATTTGCTTTCTCTTGGCAGACAAGGCTTAGCATTGAAAGGCCATAGTGCAGGGGCAAAAAATGAAGAGCATGTGTCTCCTAAATTGCAAGAATTATGCATTTAGGCTGCCATTTTTATCAGAATATGAAATCTGGAATTCCTCCGTTGCAATGCATGAACATTGTGTGTATGCTGAAACCATCTCAGTACGTGTATGTTTATCCATTTCTTCTCACCAGGCACCAAAACATCTTTGGTGTTTTTGAGTATTTTACAAAGCTGTTATGCACAGGATGGACAATCCACTCAACAACACAAGATTCAAACTGTTGGTGATGAATTGGATGCAGACAGCTCTCTGATACATCTCTCTTGATAGATTGATTGATTTAGGTTATTTAACTTTGCGTTTTGTGCCTCTTGGCTAATTTGCGAAGATGGGGATGAGTAATGAAATTGATGAATGGACATTCACAAACAACCAAGCCCTAGCAGGATTCGAACCCGGGACCCTTGGTGTTGCAGTGTGATGTGCTAACCACTCGGCCACAGGGTCCGGCGATACATCTCTCTTGATTTGAGTCTGAACACCACTGGTGTATCCTCCCATGGTTGCTGCTCCATCAAAGCTGAAATCTCCAGATTGTTCATATTCAGGCCTAGGAGTCATAAGTGTTCAAAATTGCCTGTGTCACAGCTTCAGCAATTACACCATATATCAGCATGAATCAAAGGAAGTCTTCTCGAACACAGCTGGATGATGAAAGAAAATTAATGCACAATGAAAACTCTTCCATTTCCAACACACCTAAAGTTTAATCTCCCAATGTGGTGAATTTCTGACTCATTTATCTCAGACATGCTCTTTTTAATTAGCTCACCAGTCTCTTTTTTAAATTATCTCACCGGAAGTTTTTATCATATCATATTTTATAACTGGACTGAAATAAGATGCATTCTTTCTGCGGGTTTGGATATGGTCTTTTAGGGTGTTTTTGTCTGCCTTTGCACCTAACCTAATTTCCCATCATTGTGATTTGGATCTTCAAGACTTAGATTTCTGACCGAAGGGACACCTGACACGTGTAATTTAGAACGAGCCAATCAACAGAAATGTTACACACTGTAGTAGCATGACAACATGCACAAGCCTGTGTTCGATTTGTGAAATCCTCAAGTGACATGTATCACTTGTCGCTTCAGTGTGAAATCTCCCTCAGTGGGCCACTGTAAGTGGCAGCTCATGTTGACCACAGAAGAAAAATTCCTCCTCAACCAGTGTGAATGCCTCTCAGTTTTCTTCTTTGTCCTTTATTATATGCTTGTTGATTTAACATGCAACATCTTACAATTTGGTACACACAGGAGATGTACTATGTAGACATTTTAGCAATAATGCAGGCTTGACCAGGACCCGAACCAGGGTCTCTGGCATACCATGCTATTGCACTACCAACTGAGCTACTGACAGTGACAGCAAAATATCAGGCAAAACCAAGGGTGACTCTGTAGCTCAATTGGTAGATCAATGGCACCATATGCCAGAGACCATGTTTCATGTCCTGGTCGAGCCTGCATTTTCCGCTAAAATATCTGCATATTCAATATCTTCTTGCTTTCTTTTCTCAACATTCATAAAATTTTCGGCTTTAATGATTTTTTTTTTTTTTTTTTGTGGTAGTTAGTGTTTCAGTGTGTGTCTAAACCAGTTGACTTAAAAGTCCTCTTTATCCCATGAAAGTCACCAGGCACAAATAAATCATCACTCAAAATTTTGATATTCATTTGATCTGTGCAGTTGATTTTTTTAATAAACCACTCCAATACATGGTACTGTCAGCTCTTGACCCAAACTAACACTACACTGAGCTTCTGGGAGTTCAACTGTCATCTATGTCTTCAGCTTTGAACCCAAACTGGAACTACTAGTAGACGTTTTGGTACTTAAGTAGTTGTATTTGTGGTATAACCAGCACAGGAAAGTATGAACCCCCCTCAAGCAGATTTGGCTATACTTAAAACAAGCTCAACATGAGCATATGAGCTTTTTGCTCAAGTGTGGAACCCTGTCTAATCCAAGATTTTTGTAAAAATGCCCTCGGGAATTTCTCGGAAAGTATGAACCCCCCTCAGATTGATTTGCCCATACTTACAAAAGGCACTTCTGTGAGATTGTTGTCCATAAATTTGTTAAAAATATGCCCCTCTTGATATTTTTTTTTTGGCCACACTTAAAATTAAGCTAAAACCCATACCCACCCACACATATTTACTTCCGGTTTAAGTTCAATTGGATACCAGGTTCAATTTGTTTATCTAATATTAAAACAATGTAATATGCAGAGCCCCTCTAGAATTGCTCTGTGACTCTCTCATTTCTTACATCATAAACATATGATTTTTCACCTATGAGAATAACACTACATATGGTGTCATCAGGTAATGCCTCATGGAATTCACAGATAATTTTAATGTTTGTCCTGTCATTCACCACAACTTGTTTTCTTTTTGAAGTGTTGATTACAAACATGGGTCTCTGTGCTTTGAATTCATCTGGTGTGTAATACATGTCAGTATTGCCAGTAGTGACCCTTTTGAATGCCGAAAATGCCTCATATAATTTGAGGAAATCATCCTTGGACATGTCTAAATTGTAATTTTCTCTAGGAAAGACCTCATTTCTGCCATTTTTAAGATATATGTTCTTGATGTTGCAGTTATCAAATTTACTTGAATTTTTTTTCTGATTGTTGTGTCTTCCAGTCTGAAACAATACCACTACAAAATCAGGCATGTCATATTGTATGCTGGAGAATGAATTTGTAGCATCAAACTCATAATATGTACCAGTTGCGGGCTTCTGTACACATTGATATGTATAAAATTGTAAAGGAACCTGTGGATTTTTTATTATATCAGCTTTGTATTTAAGAGCATAACTGGCCTCATATTCAACAACTGGGATTCTTAACTCCATAGTCTGAATAATGCATTTGCCTGCATCAGGTAGGGTATTAGGCAGAGCTTCCCCTGTAGAGTTTAATGTGCTGTACCTCATCAAAGCATTGTTATCATTTGCAGCTCTTCTAAATGTGATTCTTAAACCACCCTTCCACATAATATCTTTGTAATCTGAGAAGAATCCTGGCAATAGGCGCATCGGGAACAGCACAGTGTGGTTTTTAGATAATATCTTATCACCAGCCTCAAATCCACCTATTTTGTAGTAAGAAGCCTCGGTTTTGGATAATTTTAGTGTGGCCAAAGCTGTGGAGGTAATACCAGGATAATCTACTCTGTTTATAACAACACCATGCTTTCTGATCTCAATTTCAGAGAATAGATGCGGCACAAAATTGTCCACCAATCTTATATTTGAATTTGCCGCATAATCTGTACCATCGAGCTTTACAACATCAAATTTGATGTATAGATCTGCTCTGTGGGGGTGTATAAAGCCATCCCCTACATCAAGATCAACCTCAATCTCTGTGTTGGGTTGATTTAAATTTGCAAATGTCCTCCTGTTTGGGGGGAATTATTGTAGCTCATAACTCTCAATATTTTCCATTTTTTTCTTGTATGTATTTTTATTTAAATATTAATCTCTATGATAGCAGTTGTTGTGGCTCCAGCAAAATCAACTAATTCTTCTTTTTCATTAGTGACCATCAATTCAATATAATCTATTCTATTATGACACACAGGAAAATATAATGTTGGGGATGGATTGTAGATGATGGGCTCCATGAATTCAGAATTAGGTTTGAATGTTGCAATGATGCCGGTTTGTTTGTGAGTGCCTATGCCATTTGATTTGGTGATCATACCCTCAGCCACATTACAGTGAATATTCAGAGTCTCTATGGCTAAGAATTTAGGTATATTAATAGCAGTGTGTTTGATTGCTGGTTCAAGTTTTGTGTTGTTCTCAAAGCCTAACAGCTCTCCTATAGTACCCAGATCCACTGTTTCTGTAGCAGATACAATTTCTACTCTGTGAGTGACAGAATTTTGACTTAACACTACACCTCTGGGTAATTGAGCATTTAAAGTAGATAGATTATATTGCCCTGGAGTGATGACAATTTTTTAATCACCAACTGCAATTTTGTTGTTGTGGTGTGTAATATTAGGGATCAAGTACATGCCATAAAATGCTCTGAGAGCTATTGTTTTGGGATACACAATGTCATCATGCAATTTGAGTTTCAATATTGAATTTTGGCTGGTGAGATGGAATACCCCCATGATGTTTTAAATACCACAAGGCTTTTTGAAAATCTTCAATTGATGGTTTATTTATTTGAGACATATATCTAAGAACAGATAAACACAAATGTCCGCAATTAACATCTTTGAAGTTTTGAACACGGGCATTATTGTAATAAAGATTAGATGAATTTAGATATTTTATTAAATTTTCAGGTGGAACACCTCCAAATGAATCAAACACAAATGCCTCATCTTTTAAATATTTAAGATAACAAATCCAGTGAGTGCCCTGATTTTTGTACTTATCCAAATTAACAATGCCACACTCTTTGTTGAGTGGTTGTTCCGGTAAAGAATCAGACATGTACACACCTCTAAAATGTTTGATGCCCAGTGGCTTGATTAAAGCTTCAATATCTTGGTTTGTAAGCGGCTCTTGTTTTTTTTAAACTTATTCATGGCTCTCTTAACACCTTTGCCTTGTTTCTCAATGGCCAGGTTATGGCGCTTCAATTCATCTAATTCTGCCCTATTCTTCTTGGCATCTATTACTGTTTTTGCTATGGCGGCTGATCCCCCGGCCAAGCTCCCAACTGCCCCGAGAGCAGCTAAGATGGCAGGGATAGTAAATATAAATCCCCCCACATGTGATTTTTTTCTTGATTGCTGTAATTTTTTTAATTGGGGGGTACTAAGCAACAATTTCATACCATGTCCCTTTGCAAGACAAGAATTTTTTTTCTTGCGCTGCTTTTTGGTTAAAAGACTGTCAATAGTTTTAAGAGATTTAAGACCTGCATAAGGTATTTGATACATAACACCCTTGGCCTTCATTGTAGGTTTATTATATACATATTCACAACCCCCACCCCAATTTTTGTTTGGTATTCATAGCTATGGTGGTCCCCAATGCTGCTATTTTTTCACTTAAAGAAGCATCTTTGCTTACAAATCTACCAAATGCAGCCTCTTCTAATTTCTTGTCTGCAACATGTCTCTTGTCAAGATCAGAATGTGTGTTGTATGCTATGTCATGGTCTCTACAAGCAGCATCTAGGGGATTAACACCAGGATCACCTCTGTTTAATCTATGATCCAATTTTGTGCCTGGACCACAATACTGATAGCCTGGAATGTGTAGTTCAAATGGCAGCTTGTTTATAATGTCATTAACAAGGCCCCGACCCTCAGAAACATTCCAAAATTTAGGTGGTAGAGTATTAATAATTTTTATAAGATATCCAATCCCCTTAGTGTCATTCACTATAAAATTAGACAATTTTGTGCTTATGTCCATAATTCCAACCTTTTCATTGTAAAAATTGAGGTTGCCAGCATTTTCCTCCCCAGCTATGACCAATAACCTATCTACAAGTTTCCTGACATCATCAACCCACACAAATTCTTTAGGCAGGGTGTTGTATTGTTTGATTCCACTGCCAGTCTTGATCTGTGACCATATGGGCTTGATTAAATTATTGTATTTTGCTCCACTGCTCGACTTGACTCTTTTTTGTGTGGGATCATTGTTCTGGTATAGAGCATCTGATTTTATTAATATTTCTTTGTAATATTCATAATCTTGATCTGTATAGCTGCCAGGCCTTTTCCTAGTCATCAGTTCCCACAATCCAGGTGTGCCGGGGTACTTAACAAAAGCACCTTTTTCTCCGAGACGAGATTCTGAATAAACAATCAGATCATCCCCCATAAATGTTACTCTGAAATTGCCAATTCTATGTATGATGCTACCATCAAGCTCTGTGTCAGCATATAAGCCAAACACCTCATCTTTATTGTCTTTAGGTGTGGTTAAATATTTTTGAGCAAGAAGACCCAATTCAATAGGATCCTGAGTAGCTTCAATTCTTCTAGGAGCAATAGGACTAGGTGTATGAATACTGGAAAGTGGGGTGAATGGATAATCTAATATGTTCCTTGCAGCTACAGGTACAAGCTCTGTGATCAAATTTTGATTTTGCTCTGTAACAGTTTTGATATTTTTACCTAATTCACTAATAGCATCAATAATAGGCTGTTCTGTTTGCTTGTGTTTTTCATAAATTCCTCGGTTCTCTGATTTCCATCCCTTAAATCTTTTTACAAGATAATCTCTTAATTTAAGATCATCAATAATTGGCCTTTTCATGGTTATTTATTTATGTTTCAATGTCTAGAAAATTGTTCATTTTATTTCTATATTTACCAGTATTAGGTGTTCTTGTCATATCAATTGTGACAAACCCATAACTGTCCTGGTTCCAGCACCTGCTGCAAAACTTGGAAAAATCATTGTAGCTCAAGTCCCCACCTACATATTCATCATGTATGTGTTTGAGGTTGGTATGATCCTGATGAAACACACATATAAAATTGCTGTTGTCTTGGATCAGCTGCTTCGGTATTTTTGAAAAAGTCTGTGCCAGGTAGAAGCAATGAATGTTTTTGTGTCGGCCCTGTGTAAAGAAATTTCTAACCTTGTTTTGATTATCCAGTATAATGTCATCAAACACAACAACAGAATTATCGAGACATTCATGGAGTGGCTTAACATCTGGTTCAAAAGTGGCAATATCCAATCCATCATATAGCTTCATCAGCTGCTGATATTTTAATTGTTCCAAGCTCTTAGAGAAGATATACAAGTGCCTGTTTTTCCAGTCTAGCCAGTTGGGTGCCAATAAAAAATTATCAACCATTAGTGTAGTTTTACCACAAGCAGATGGCCCAACAATAAGACACCTAATATTATCAGGCAGCCTTTTTATAACATCCCAGGTGCTCATATTATTATTTTGTTTGCATCGATCCAGCTGTGTTCTGGGAGTCCTAGCCATTTGACAAATAATTTGTTGCCTTTTCTGCGGATGATTTTTTCTATGAGATATGTGTCAGGCTGTTTAGTTTTGCTGAGCTCTTCTTCATAGAACCTGCCTTTGAGAATTTCTCCTCGGTGATCCTTTATTATATATGTGTTAAGGGTCCCGGGTTTAACTTGAACCACTGTAAATAATTCAGTGCTCCAGTTTCTTGTAAAGCCTCTTTTGAATAAGTGCTTATATTTGCTGATTCTTACTTGATCACCAATCTTGTATTTGGCTTTTCTTGTTGTTGGCTGATATTTAGGATAATAAACAGTGCTGATCAATTTTTGCTCATCAGATGAAGTTACTTCAGAGGGTTTCATGTTGATTGTGGAATGGACCGAGTTGTTATATTTATGCAGAAGTTCTGGAAGAATATTAATCCATTTATAATTACCTTGGAGAGTAAATTGTTTATACATAAGATTTTTTAAGGTTCTGTTGAATCTCTCTACAATTGAGGCCTTGAGGTCACTGTAACTCGAATAATGTTGTATTGCCTGGCTTTTAATAAATTGTTGAAACACTGAATTATAAAATTCTTTGCCATTATCTGTTTGCAAATAGCGCGGTGATCTTCCACTCTGATTGATGATTGTTCTGATGGCTTCGGTAACACATTTTCCAGTCTTGGATTTGAGTGGCACAGCCCAGGCAAATTTTGAAAATGTGTCTATTACAGTGAGTAGATACTTGTAGCCCTTGTTGATCTTGTCTAAGTTTTTCAACTGTCCACTTGCCATTTCAATCAAGTCGCTTTGCCATAAATCATCTATGCCCTTTGTGACTACTGGGAGTCTCTTATAATTATGTCGGGCTTGTCTGTGTAATTCATCAACAATAATTTGTCTAGACATAATATGTAAACAAGAATATTGCAACTATAGGGTGTTCAGCAGCTGAAACTGCAGGATTTTCTAAATATAATTTGTCCCCTATTTGTATTTTAAATTCCAGAGAGCCATCATCTTCAGTATAGGCTGTTTCTAATGTATTGGGATCTGTAAAATCCTCTAATTCTACACTGGTGATTTTCACTTTGTTGTCAGAATTTGTTATTGATAAGGTGGGGTAGTGGTGTGCCTGTGGTTGCAGCCAATATTTGATCTTGATTGGTCTCAATGTGCCCCCAACAAAAAATTGGTAATAAAATTGTGCAGGGGACAGCATATATATTTTGCCACCTGGTGTAAATGGAGAATCATATTCTTTGTTGGGGATGCTGTACAATTCAAGAATTACTGAATGTTTTGGATTCTCGATTATGCCTGTTATTTCCTTTTCTGCTGTGAGCAATCTGCTTGTTACAGATTCAAGATGCTCATTGATGGTCCTAACAACATCATCATGGCCTGGCTTGATTTTTATGTCCACAACAAGTTTCTTATATTGTTGCACAATCTCTTGTAGCTGGGTGGCAAAAACAGACAGAGCATTTGCTTGATTGGATTCCATGGTCCCTAGCTGTTGCTTGATATTAGCTACAATTTGCTGTAAATTTTCAACAACCGCCAATTTTGAATTTTGAGCAGTAAGATCATGGACCTGTCTTCTGATATCCTCAAACAGGGCATGCAGTTCATTAATATGTTGATTGGTTGGTAGAGTGGCCACTGTCTGAATAAGTTGTTTGATCTCTGCCTGGATATTCTTGATATCTTCTGATTTCAATATGCGATTCACTGCCCTCTTAATATTTTTAAGTTCCTGTGATGTAGGCAGATTTGATACTGTATTTTGCAAAGATTCAAGTGCCAATTTCACATTGTTTAATTCAGAAGCATCAGCCACATTTTGCATAGCATTTTGGAGCAGGGCTATATCTGCCTGAGTGGGTGTGGATTGTTGTAAAATTTCAAGTTTTGTTTGGATATCATCGATCAAGTGATGAAAATGAGATAGCTCAGATTCAGTGTTGAGGTTTTCAAGCTTTGTGATTTGTTGCTGGACACTAACAAGGGTATCTACAATCCCAGGCAGGCGGGATTCTTGTACATTTGTCAAATCACTTTGCACTGCTGCTATTGTACCCTCAAGATGGGTTATGGAACTTTGAATTTTTCCAAAATCTTCATATGTTTCAAGTTGCAGCTTAATATTGGCAACACTCCGAGTTATTGCATTCAAAGCATCAGAAGATGGCAAATTGTTCATAAAATTTTCAAGTGTCTCAATTTTTTCTTTAACCTCGGCTATGGCATTGTTCAGAGGGTCCAGATTAGGTATTTGGAGTGACTGAATCTGTTCCTTTAGAGTGGAAATCACTAGATCAAAATCTTCTTGTGATTTTATGCTTTTGACAATTGTTTGGAGTTGTGTCTGGACATTATTTATCTGCTCTTCCAATTGTTGTTTCAATTGCTCAGAGTTGGTGGCCTGGGTCTTAAATTTGGCTTGAAGAGCTGCTACAGCTTCTTCTAAACTTTGAAGATTATCTAATGTGGCCAAATCAGTATATTTCTGAAGCAACAATTTGAGTTCAGAATCAATTTTAAGAAGAGGGTCCATGCATTGTGATTGTAAATTTGTAATTTCTAATTGAAGACTGGCATTCAGTGTGGTTTGTAAAGCTTGTAAATCACTTCTTAATTTCTTGACTCTGACATCAAGCATAAGAATCTCATCACTGTGATCTTCATGCCTTGTATGGCCAAATATATCATTAGGCATTTTTGTTTTAGCGGTTATTTATTATTGAATATCTGATTCTTAATTCTATAAAAAAAGGTATAAGCTTATCATAAGATCCAGGGACCTCAATATATAAGCAGTCACCAGCAGAAACAGTATAAACAGTGCCAGAAACCATGTTTGAGTGCTTAATTCTATAAATATTTCTCCCTACTGAAATTTTAACATCACCCTCAGGGGTTGTAATAAATTGCAATTGCCCACCTACAGGTAATTGGTAATGATTTAAATTATTGTTAAATATGTACAATGTTTTGCCTGTTTCATCATCAACATCTGTAAGTATGCTGTTCAGATGAATAATTAAGAAACCACTTAGTTTAGATATTATATCAGAAGAGGGTTGTGGTGTTGGCAGCTCCATAATAGCCTGTTTTTTGAACCCAAATAAGTTCATAGGCATGTTTATTTATTTCAAATCATGCTCTGGAATTGGGCATTGATTGCCATTTTTCAAATCACAATGACCCCATGGTAAAGTATGTATGCCACATGATAAAATACATCTCTTATCATCATGTGGGTCCAGAGCCACTTTTCTTACAACATTTGTAGTCAATAAGTGATCCACACTCTGAATTCTGGATTCTGATGTTTTGATTAAACTCTGGGATTTGAGGCAATTTTTATAATCTTCAAATTCAAGCTCTTTTTCAACAGTTACTCTGCCAATGCCCTTGGCCTTTTTGGCAACAACACCACTACATGTTTCAAAACTGTACATCTTGGCCCTTAACCCAGCAAATGCCACAATAACATCACCAAGTGTCTCATCTTTTAACTTGCCAGGCACCTTTTTGTTGTGGTGTTGAATCTCTGTATGTTCACTGGTATCAAAGTATTTAAACAATTCAGGCTGGGACATATCTTTATAAACATCTTCTGTTTGAATATCAAGAACAAAACTATCAGTGTCCATGTACATCAATTTTACACTATCACCATAAAAAGGTTTCAGCACATCATAATAGAGCTTTAACATATGTAATTTGGCCAATTCCAATATCACAGCCCCTACATAAATAGGTTTATCAAACTTAATCTTTGTTTTTTTCATGTTGAAAAGTGCCATATTTTCATCATAAATTCTTCTATAATTGAAATTAGGCTTTGCAATCAATTTTTTGCTCCGGCTGGGGTCAGTAATTATTTTAACATCGGTATGTTTTCTGACATTTTCAATTGTTTTGCCATATACAGAATTGACCATCAATTTAAACAAAGATTTATCAAATTGGCTCTTTGCAGATGTTCGAAGCACTGTATTTGTATTAATATATGACTCCAACCATTTTAAGTGCCTGAACCTCAAAACTTTGCCAATTTTGGTCACTTGAACACCATGATGCATCAGGAACTGGAGGTTTTTGTAATATATGACATAACCCTGTTTTGGCTCCAGAGTCATCATCAATTTCTTCTGTTTAGAGCCAGGTGAGCACTGAACCTCGGGAATTGGGGGCAGATCAGAAAATTTGTTGTGTAAATCATCAGGAATTGTCAGATCAACCTCTAAGAAGAGTCCATAGTCACTGTCATCAAAATCCTTAAGATCTTCAATATTAAAATCTTCAACCCATTCAAGCCCTGCATATGGCAGTTTATTCATCATGGCATAACCATACAGGCTGTTTGCATCTACATACAGTATATAATTTGATGGCCGTGCTGGATTATAATCGCGAATATATTTATTATTAGCTCTGGCATATCTCTGAGAACATTGCACCATGCCTCCTCTTATACATTGCTCCATAAACAGATACATATCTTGATCTTGGATAAGATCCAATTGTATGTTAGTGTTTAAAAACATTGCAGCCCATGCTAGGCCTGGGGCACTGTAAAAATACACTGGATCCAGTTCATAATTTTGCATGGAAGATTTTCTGAATGCCTGCAGTATATCAGCTAAGAGGGTCACATCAAGTTTCAAATATGCCATGTGATAATCACCAAATGTCTGGCATTTTAAATTGTTCCACATCAATTGGGCATGGTGATAATCATCATCAGTGATTCCAGATCCTCTGATTTTGCTGTAAAACTCTTCTTGTGGTGGCAGAGCACACTCATCAAATTTAGAAAAATCTGTAACATAGTCATATGGATATACACCCTTCCGCCTAATTAATTTCAGGTCCTGATTTGGAAACATGGCACATGTAATTTTGAATTGATCATCAGATAATTGAGTGGCCAGTGTAGCCAGGCTAGCCGATAAAATTCTGTAAGAATCAAGAAATCTTATGTGAATAGGAACACCATTAACTTTAATTATTTTGCTAATAGCAATATATTTCTCATCATTTTCAGCTAAAATATTTAAATTCTGCTTGTCAAACCCCTCATATCTGATCAGATGATGAAAATCATAATTGGATGCTCCATGGCAAAATATTGGGACAAATTTTGGTCTCTGGATCTTAATATTACAGCTATTACACAGGGCCATTTTGAATTTACCATCTGTATGAGAATGGTGTTTCACCTTGATTTTTGTATCTGAAAATTCAGATTTACATACCGGGCATTTTTCTGCATTGTTGAAATCTTCAATCTGTTTCTCTGTTAAAGGCAACATAGGTTTTGATTTTAATAAGATGTTAGATGCTATGTCATGGCACTCATTTTCTATTCTATCTGCAAATTTTTTGATGGCATCTGGTCCCAAGTATGAATCTTTTTTAGTAACAACACCATCCTGTACAATCACATAAGAAAAGCTGGAAGGTTCATGTAGCTGGTATGGTGTAATTGAAGATTCTTCAGGATCTGGGCTACAGAATGCAAGAGGTTTGAGGTTTGATTCAAAATCACAGACTATATATGCTGAGTGTTCCAACAAGGCTTCAAACTTTTTGAATTCTGCATTTTCTCTTGGATTGGGCATCACCATATGAACAGGTTTATAGTTGCCACAGTATTTCAGATGCTCAATTAACTTGTTTTTAGCAATTTCTGCATTCTCTTCCCGAACCCCATTTACCATTTTCCTGCCATCAAATACACTTAAACATCTTCTGCACAACTTGAATATTGTATTGGATTTGTCTAGTTGTGTTCTCACTAAAGCTTCAAGATTATGTATCAGAGTGTAATGATATGTGCCATCCCCTTCAATTAAGAGCAGATCAATCGGAACAGCAGAATCATCAACAAATGTACTGATTCTGAGAGGTTCTATCAAGCAATTGCCACGGCCAGTGGAACAAATAAATACATTAATAGATAATTGTTTGCCATTAATATCCCGGGCCTTTTTTTCAAATTTATCAATATTCTGAACAAACATTGGATATTCTAAACCCTCCATTGCCTCATCAAAATCGTGCTCATGTTGTTTGTAATAACTTATTCTCTGAGGATTCCTTGAAACTGGAAACAAAGCAGCTAAAATACACCACAAAAACCATTTATCATCATTATTTTCTATATTAACCACGGCTGTTTTGTTTTTAATATTGGCAGGTAATGGCAAATATGTAGATCCTTGTAATGGGCTGAATTCAGAAATATTAACATATAACTTGTGTGGAGATCCGCATAGGCTCCATCCAGACTCTTTTCCAGCAAATTCAGAGTGTTTAATATTTAATTGATCTATCAAACTGCTTATTATTTTGTCTGAATTTGCATTTGAATATACCGGTACAGTTTCTGTTATGTGGGGCTGTGTAAATTTTGTGCCATTTGGCTTCTTATATTGTGCAAACAATTTGAGGGAGAGCTTATAAGAGCCATTTTGTGCATTAAGAATTGCCTGCACATCAGGATTTACACTGTTCAAAAAATTCTTAATGTCACATCTTGGCTCTGATACAAACCGATAATCCCTTAATTGGCCATTAAAACTGCTATGGATAGGTGGTGCATAGCATGGCTGCTTTGCTGGTCCAGCATTAACAGGTGCTTCATGCTTCCTTTTCAGACCAGATGTAGATGGTTGTGGGGGCAATGTTGATGACTGTGCAGAACAAGTGCCTTTATGTGTATATGTGAAGTATTGCATGCTATATTTTCTATGGCATTTAGGGCATATTTTTGTGGGTGTTCTGCATTTGTCTGGATTACAAATCTTTTGGTGCTTAGCCCAATTGGGGCTGGATATATTCTTATTGCATTGATTACAATATTTTTGACTTGGCATTTTTGTTGTTGTTTATTATATAAAATTTCTTGGGGTTCAAATCAAAATTCTATGCTTAATAATAAATATCAGTTGGGTTCAGCAGTGTGATTTGTGTGTGTATATGTGTGTGTGTATGTGTGTTAATATTTTTGGCATTGGTATTTTTGTTGTTGGTTTATTATATAAAATTTCTTGGGATTCAAATCAAAATTCTATGCTTAATAAAAAAATATCAGTTGGGTTCAGTGCAGACAAAAAAACTGCATAGCTGTATGTCAATTAGTTCTTGAGATATTAATTATTTTGTATTTAGGAACCACTTTGGCCCCCCTGCCAAAAATTGGCTTTTATTGTATCAGTGTATATTGTTTCTATGACCAAAATTCTATGCTTAATAAAAAATATCAGTTGGGTTCAGTGCAGACAAAAAAAACTGCACAGCTCTATGTCAATTAGTTCTTGAGATATTAATTATTTTGTATTTAGGAACCACTTTGGCCCCCCTGCCAAAAATTGGCTTTTATTGTATCAGTGTATATTGTTTCTATGACCTTACTTGGGTTATTCCACCAGACAAAAAAACTGCATAGCTCTATGTCAATTAGTTCTTGAGTTATTAATTATTTTGTATTTAGGAACCACTTTGGCCCCCCTGCCAAAAATTTGGCTTTTATTGTATCAGTGTATATTGTTTCTATGACCTTACTTGGGTTATTCCACCAGACAAAAAAACTGCATAGCTCTATGTCAATTAGTTCTTGAGTTATTAATTATTTTGTATTTAGGAACCACTTTGGCCCCCCTGCCAAAAATTTGGCTTTTATTGTATCAGTGTATATTGTTTCTATGACCTTACTTGGGTTATTCTGCCAAATTATATGCTTCAAGTCTCCTATACTTTGGTGGAGCCTGTTCAGGTTCTGCCCCCCACTTGTGGGTTCCACTGCCGATCCAGCAATGGTGAAGAATCTGCACTGTGCCCTGGCTTATATAGATTTACAGAGCCAATAGAAACACTGCTTATTTAAACCAATCAGAAAACACCACATCATCACATTATGTCATAACTATTTAATCAATTAATATTGCACAACATGATGCAATAGAAGTGGACCGGGAAGTAAATATATGTGTGGGTGGGTGTAGGTGTAGGTGGGTGGGGGTGGGTGGGTGGGTGGGGGTGTGGGTGGGGGTGGGGGTGGGTGGGGGTGCATCTTGGCTTAGTTTTAAGTGCTGTGTTCAAAATAAAAATATAGTGGCTGGTAGCTGTATCCAAGCCCTATTATAATTTTTGTTTCTGCATTCTGTCACTAATTTTGATCCTAGGATAATTATATTTATGGGGGTGACTCTGCATGGCCCCCAGAGCAACATACTGAAATTTTGAAAAAATCGATTATTTTATTTTTGCAATTTTCACTAGTTTTGATCCTAGGCCAGTTATATTCCTGGGGGTGACTCTGCATGTTCCCCAGAGCAACATACTCAAATTTTGAAAAAATTGATAATTTTTTGAATTTTGATTATCTCTGGAACCATGAATGCTAGAGACATGGGGCTTGTTGCTTCTTTAATATGGGCATGCCGAGATGCAACTTTTTGCCCTCTATAAATTTTTCAAAATATCTTGCTGTTCTCTAGATCTTGAATAACTTGCCTATTTTTCAAGATAGAGGCATGGGGGTTGCATATTTGAAATCTAGAGGCTGTTTAGAAGTTTTGTTAAAAAATCGATAATTTTTTGAATTTGTGATTTTTTCAAAAACTACCAGTACTGGAGACTTGAAATTTTGTAGGCATATTCTAGGCATGATTCTCTACATTTTTTGTCTCTATAATTTTCCTGATATATGCAATATTTAAGCTGTAAATCTCTGATTTATGTCTGTTCTATAAATAGAATTTTCTGAAAAATGCAATATTAACAATAATATTGATTATCTCTGGAACCATGAATCCTAGAGACATGGGGCTTGTTGCTTTAATATGGGCATGCCGAGATGCAACTTTTTGATCTCTATAATTTTTCAAAAATCTCTTGTTGTTCTCTAGATCTTGAATAACTTGCCTATTTTTCAAGATAGAGGCATGGGGATTGCATATTTGAAATCTAGAGGCTGTTTAGAAGTTTTGTTAAAAAATCGACAATTTTTTGAATTTGTGATTTTTTCAAAAACTACCAGTACTGGAGACTTGAAATTTTGTAGGCATATTCTAGGCATGATTCTCTACATTTTTTGTCTCTATAATTTTCCTGATATATGCAATATTTAAGCTGTAAATGCCTAATTTTTATAAATAGAATTTTCTGAAAAATGCAATATTAACAATTTTGTTAATATTTTGAAATCTATACATGTTAGGGCACTATAGCAGTCACTATACTTAAGATATCATAAAATATCAAGAAGAGCATATTTTTAACAAATTTATGGACAACAATCTCACAGAAGTGCCTTTTGTAAGTATGGGCAAATCAATCTGAGGGGGGTTCATACTTTCCGAGAAATTCCCGAGGGCATTTTTACAAAAAATCTTGGATTAGACTTGGTTCCACACTTGAGCAAAAAGCTCATATGCTCATGTTGAGCTTGTTTTAAGTATAGCCAAATCTGCTTGAGGGGGGTTCATACTTTCCTGTGCTGGTTATACCACAAATACAACTACTTACTTAAGGAAATGTGTCGCTAGTCCTTTTCATTTTCGAATAACTAGATCTTATAAAACTGTCAGTGGACACAGACCAGGGGTGCCCACAGGGGGGATTCATGATGCACCTGCACCATGAACATTTTTTGGAGGAACAACATTTCATAGTTTACCAACCTATTCTACATTTCTTCACACAAAAATGGGGAATTGTTTCGTTTGATTGACTTGTTATTGATTTTTAGTTATGGTTATTATTGGGTTGGTGCGAATGAAATGTCCACTTTGACGTCTGGTGGGAAACTCACCTCAACAACACAACACAGGGATTGACTGAGGTCACAGGTCTAACCTCATAAACTCTGTATATGTCCAGCAAACAGGCTGGATCACCCAGTTAGTCAGGAGGCAGTGTGTTGCTGAACAGGGTCGTCTGAAAGTGCACCATGGAGAACACACAATTGCGAGTGATTTGTCTTTACGAATTCAAACTGGGACATTCTGCTCAGCAAGCCGCCAAAAACACTAACAGCGCTTTTGGGCCAGGAATGGTAAATGAACACACCATTCACCGCTGGTTTGTCAAATTTCGTTCCGGTGACACAGCATTGCAAAATGACTCCCGTGGCCATCGACCAACATCATGTTTGGATGAGCTCCTCAGGAACGCCGTGCAAGGGGACCCTCGGAAAAGTGTTCGTGCCATTGCAGACGAGTTAGGCATACACCATACCACTATCGTTCGGCGGCTCCATGCGATCGGTAAAGTGAAAAAGTTCGACTCATGGGTACCACATGATTTGACACTGGTCAACAAGACTCGCCGACTGGAGGTGTGCAGTTCTCTGAGTGTAAGGAATAACCGGGATGGTTTCCTGCAGCGGATTGTCACTTCAGATAAAAAATGGATCTGCTATGACAATCATAAACGATCAGGACAATGGTTGGATCGTGATCAACATCCAGGGCGGTTTCCGAAACCACCTCTCCACCCACGGAAGGTGTTGTTGCTGGTATGGTGGTCTATGGTGGGTGTGATCCATCATGTCTTTCTCAGGCGAGGTGAAACCATCAATGCAGATCGTTACAGTGCTGAACTCCATGAAATGCACCGCAAAAGTCTCCGCAAGCATCCAGCAATGGTCCAAAGACATGGTGTCCTCATGTTGCACGACAATGCTTGGCCACATGTCGCGCAAAGGATGGTGCAGGCTCTCCATGAGTTGGAATATGAAACCCTTCCTCATCCAGCATATTCTCCCGACCTCTCTCCCACTGACAACCATCTCTTCCGGCATCTCGATCACTTCCTGACAGGGAAGACCTTCGATGATGATCGGGTGGTGCAACATGCCATTGAGGAGTTCTTTCCTTCGCAGACTCCAGACTTCTTTCGCCATGGAATTCAATTGTTGGCTGAGCGATGACAAAAGTGTGTGGCTGCAGACGGCGACTATTTTGATTAACCAGGTATTGTAGTTTTAATTTTTTTGCCCTTTGGCAATGATGCACCTGGGCCGGACATTTCATTCGCACCAACCCAATAGATGATCAGCAACTACTTCATGATTTAACAACTTCCACAATAATACTATTTCCTGAAGCAGACATGAAAGTGAGCCGTACTTTTTCTTTCATTAGTCTTTTAATTTCAACTACAATGAAAGGTTTGGAATGTCATGCGCCTTTCGATTGTTGGCATCTCGGCCAGTGGTAAACAATGTCTGGTGTTTTCTTTCTGTTTTGGTGTTGGATGATTTCAGGCATGATTAGTTTCGCGTGTATATGTTCCTGTGCTATGACTGACTGGATAATTGTAAAATACTGTCCATTTTCGTTGCCTGAAGCTTATGTATTTCGAAAATTCATTTTTTAAAAAAATGAAATCAAATTATCCACATTCAAACAAAAATCAATAACTGTGTGTTTATCCAAACTATATTCATGTGGGTATTGGGGTCAGGGTATGGACAATTCTTTTGGGGGGGATTTTGATGAACGACTTTGGGAAGTTTCGTCCATGGCCTGGGGGGGGGGGGGATGGACACCCCTGACACAGACTGATCACTAATCGACTGTGTGAACTGTTACACTTACCCCTGAAGTCTCATTAAATTATTCTCTTGTACAGATCAACAGGGAAATTTGATTTGCATATTTATATTTTCATCACATTCTGGAGTTTTCCATAGATAAAATGTTTCGTTAATATTGCTAGTAGTTTGACACCACATCTTATTCAAGAACATCCCCTTTTGTACTTTCCAGAGAATAAATATAGCTTGATTTCTCCAAAAGGAATTAAACATATCACCTCTTGACAGTTGAGAAGAGAGAACTAGTGAGAAAATGGAAGGAGGCCAAAGAAATAGAGAAGAAAGGAGAAGACATCATGAATTGGAATGGAGGACTCAAGATAAACAGGGAATAGAAGAGTGTGTTAGAGAAAGTGGAAAGGATTAGAAGAAGGAAGGAGGGAAGAAAGAGGAAGAATGAACAAGGAAGAAACAGAAGATAAGAAGACCAGGGGAGGAGGTATTCATCCATATCCAAAAAGGCAGGAGTGGTGGGGGAATGATAAAACAGGTAGTTCCAGACTCTTGCTAATCTTGACCTGTCAATCACTTGTCAGTGTGGTACACCAATTAGTCAACTGTCAAGGAGTGATATGTTTAATTCCTTTGGAGAAATCGTGCAAGATAAGGACTGTCAACTTGATTTGTTTTTGTGTGACTAGTTACCCTGCTATGTGTATGTAGTCTTTCTGTGTGTGTATTTCATCATTTTACTTTAGTTCTTCCTCTGAGGAAGGCCCTGATACAGGGTTGAAACGTTACATGTTAAGTGTTTTTATATCTTAATAAACTGCCTTGGTCAGCATCTTAAGTGTTTTTAAGCATGCATATATATATATATATATATATATATATATATATATATATATATATATATATATATATATATATATATATATATATATATATAATATATATAATATTTGGTCTAGGAATTAATTTGTGCGCCTGGACAAGAGATGGCGTAACGAGCGTATCGTCCCACAGTTCCGTGTAGCCACACATGCGTTGAAAACTCCTGTCAGCGCGCATCGTTCGTAGTATAGGGCAGTTGATTGACGCGTCAACAACAGCATTTTGTAGTCAACTGAACATCGTGCCAGATAAAATGTTTTTGCGGGGTGTTCTGCTTCATTACTTTAACATGCAGAAAAGTGCTACCGAAAGTCATCGTATTTTGGTGGAAGTGTATGGTGACCATGCGCTAGCTGAGCGAACGTGTCAGAAGTGGTTTGCACGGTTTAGAAGTGGTGATTTCGGCCTGGAAGACCAAGAGCGACCTGGACAGCCAAAAAAATTCCAAGACGAAGACTTGAGAGCATTGCTCGATCAGGATTCATGTCAAACGAAGGATGAACTTGCAGAAGCATTAGGCGTTGATCAAACAACAGTTTCCAAACGCCTCAAAGCCATGGGAATGATTCAAAAGATGTCACATTGGGTTCCACATGAATTGAAAGACAGAGACGTTGAAAGACGAAAAACCATTTGCGAATTGCTGCTTCAAAGTCAGAAAAGAAAGGGGTTTTTTGCATCGCATTGTTACTGGCGATGAGAAGTTGATCCATTACGAGAACCCGAAATGAAAAAAGGCCTGGGTGAAGCCAGGTGAACCAGGTCCATCACAACCGAAATGAGATATTCACTGTGCAAAGGTAATGCTGTACATATGGTGGGATATGAAAGGTGTGGTGTACTATGAGCTGCTGCAAACGGGTGAAACTATTAATTGAGAACGTTATCAACGACAATTAATGCATTTGAAGCAAGCTCTGGCCAGGAAACGACCAGAATGGGAGAACAGACATGATAAACTTATTTTTCAACATGATAACGCTCGCCCACATGTCGCAAAACCGGTCAAAACCTATTTAGAAAATGTCGGATGGGAAGTTTTACCCCACCCGCCGTATTCACCAGACGTTGCTCCTTCAGACTACTACTTGTTCAATTGCATGAATAACGATTTCATTGGACAGCGGTTCACTTCTTCAGAAGATATCGAAAAATGGGTCTCTGACTGGATCGCTTCAAAGGATGAAGACTTCTTTCGCCACGGGATCCGTAACTTGCCTGACAGATAGGCGAAAGTGTTGGCTCGCGATGGACAATATTTTTCTTAAGGTATTTATGTATTTTGTGTTTGAACTACAGCTTCAATGTGTGCGTAACAACTGCACGAATTAATTCCTAGACCAAATATATATATATATATATATATATATATATATATATATATCATAATCCCTTAAAAGTCCCTGATATCTTGGGTTCTTAATATAAAAAATGCTGGGATCCTCAAAATAATCCTAATAACATTCTATCTATCAATTTGTTAACTTTGTGCAGTTACATTTTTCTACTTCTTGCCTGTCGAAAACAAGCAGATGCAATGCAGGAGCTGCCGCTAATTATTTTATTACCTGTCCCATTAAGGGAACTCGGAGGTCTTTTGAAAATGCCTGCCAGGTCAAAATTTGGACCGATTTACTGGTAACCCATAACAGATGTCCCTCCTTCGAAAAAAAAATTGTTCATTTTGTTCTTTTTTTGTAATCTGCTCAGTGATTTAGCCAAATACACTCCTAGCAAGAACTACCACCCATGAGACATTTACCACGAAAATCCAGTGAATAGTGGTCGAACCTTGTCAATTCTTTATTTCTTTGGAAATGAGGTTTAAAGGGAAAGAAGAAGAACCACATTTCTCGGATCAGTTTTGACATTTGTGCAGTGAACATACGACATAATTCCATTTATCCAGCAACAGTCAAATTGTGGAAGGAACTCCAGCTGTATGTACTACTGTTGCCAACTTAGTGTTTTTGGAGCAAGGTTTGTCCAAATCACAAATTGCACCAAGGTACTATATTTTTGTCTATTATCTGACTGGTCTCGGTTGTAGTTCAATACAGCCGTCGCTTTGCAGTCTAGCTCTAGTTGCTTCAGGCGTGATTTAGCTCTTTGCTCTTTTCTGACAATCCGATGTGATAACACTGGCATGGCATATACCAGCAGGCCTGACCTGTAACTGGCCTCCTGAACAGGCATATGAATAACCTCGTAGCACACTGTCCCAAAGTCTTCCCCTGATCTTTCCTTGCATTGGTGCTCTCTCCTCTTGTTACCTCTTCAGGTTATCAGAACTGGCCTCCCTCTTCACTTCTGTCGGCTGCAGAGAAAATGTCCTCTGCATCTACTCGATGCCAATGCTCTTGGTTAACATATTTAACAGTCACAAATGAACTCCTTACTAATTCAAAGAGATTCTGGACATTAATAAATTCACGAAGACAAGCCAAGCGCATCCCTTTAGAAGTAACACACAATGACATTTCAGCTGTTGGTAATGATAGAGCTGAACTATTCAATCTAACATTTCAAAATAATTTTGTTTCAAATGATGTTTTAGATCACCCGCCTATCAAATCTATCTGCTCTCACTCTCTTTCTACCGTCTTTACAGAACCAGGAGAAGTCTTGCACTTCCTTACCTCCTTTTCTTCTCACCGAGCATCTGGACCAGACAATATTCCTACTATTTTTCTACAAAAAACAGCTCACTCACTAGCTACTCCTCTTGCAATGTTATACAATAGGTGCTTCTCTGAAGGCTGCTTTCCCACTCAATGGAAGAAAGCAAATATCATTCCTATTTTTAAATCTGGAAATGCTAACGATACTACATGTTATAGGCCCATTTCTCTCCTTTCCACACTTGCTATTGTCTGTGAAAAAATTCTAAAAAAAAGACTTCTGAAATTCACATCCCCTTACATTAACCCAGCACAACACGGCTTTCTACCAAATTCTTCATGCCTTACCAATCTGTCTTGTATGCAATCCTGTGCCATAAACGCAATTACTAATCGTAATCAGTTAGATGTTGTTTACTTTGATCTGTCCAAAGCTTTTGATTCAGTGGATCACCACTATTTACTGCATAAATTATCTAACAGATTTAACATCACTGGAAACACGTTAAAATTAGTGAAAGACTATCTAAGAAATAGACAACAACGCGTTATACTTTCTGGAACTCATTCTAACTGGCTTCCTGTTATATCTGGTGTGCCGCAAGGAAGCGTTCTTGGCCCTCTGTTATTTGTATTATATCCGGATGATCTCACAGACCTCTTTAATTCCCCCATCTCAAGCACAATTCTAATGTTTGCCGATGATTGCAAGATTATGAGAGAAATAAAACAGCCATCAGACATGCAAATTCTCCAAAATGACATTAACAGATTCTCTGAATGGTGTAAGCGATGGAAACTGTCCACAAACCCTTCTAAATGCTCATACATAACAATTTCATTGAAACAAAACATTCTTGAAGGCAATTATACACTCACCGACCTCCCTCTAGCAAAAGAAGCGCAACACCGAGATCTAGGTATCCTCATAGATTCAAAACTAAATTTCGATAATCACATATCAACCATCACAAAAAAGGCAATGCGTATGCTAGGCCTACTTTACAGATTCACCGAAATCAATAACCCGAAAGCACTTTCCATTTACTTCAAGATATTTTTGTCCCCCATTCTAGAATATTGTTCACCAATCTGGAACATGGCTGCCCATTCTCATACCTCCAAGATCAACAGTGTTCTCAGCTTTTTCCTCTCCATCGTTCGATATAGAGTGCCTGCCCTAAAACACATGCCCAAGAGAGATCTTCTTGTAAAACTGCATATTAATACTCCAGAAACTCGTAGATACATTGCTGATATGAAATTGCTATATAAGATTATAAATGGAAACTTAAGATGCAGCATCCCACTCCACGAACTCTCCCTCAGAGTGCCTACACATAAAACACGGAGCAAGGAAACTTTTCACACTACAACTCCCAGGCTCTCACTCATACAATGATCACTATTCCATAGGCTACCGAATCAGTTCAATATCATCTCAAACCAAATAGATATATTCACTACATATTCATTTTTTATCAGCAACATAGAAAAAATTGTACATAAGTAATGCTTTTGTGAAACTGATCATTTTACCTTGGTCCTTTTTTTTGGCTTGTTTTATTTTTGTTTATTTTATGTTATCCGTTCTTTTGTTTTAAATCTTAGTCTATTGTTTTATTGTTGTTTCTTTCTGGTTTAAAATGGCTTCTGCTGTACTGGAAATTTCAATAAATAAATAAATAAATAAATATTCTTATTTCATTTAAGTAACTTTTTAATTCTTCACATTTTGCTGTTACCTCCGGTAACACTGGTTACATGCCTCTGGGACCAAGGAAGATATTTTTTAAGAAGGTAAACAAAATGAGGGAATGTAGGCTGAAAAACTAGTCTATAAAAGGACCAGAAAGGAAAATGTTTTTTTAAAAAAAATTGAAAATGGGGAATGTGAGCTGAAAAAGGTAAAAAAGGGGAAGTCAAAACTTTGTTGCTTTAAGATAAATAAATAACCAACATTATTGATCCTGTTGAAAAATAATTAAAGGAATTCCCTTTAGGATCTGGTCTCTACTGATAACAGTAACAACAAAGAGGCTGACTTTGATGAGACTAGATGCTTTAAATATTTTTATGACTTGCATACTCCATTTCAATTTTTCAATAGAATTGTGAAACTTCTTTCCTAATTGCTAAATTTCTAAGACATCTGAAATATATTCTTTCTCTTTCAAGCACAATAAGCAGAAGACTGGTAAGATTTCTAGGAGCCAAGCCATAAAGTTGAATAGTGCCAAAGAGGAAGCTGAAACCATTATACATATGAGCAGGTGAATATTCATTGCTGTTACATGTTCACTAACATAGAACTATCTTAGTGTCAACCAAACAGTTAATCAGAATAGGAAGCAAAAGCCACTTACTTTAGTTACTAATTTACTTTAATAACAGGCATTAAAGTCAATTTTGATGTGAATATTTATTAATTATTTAAATTTTGTAAAGAAAGAAAAGAACACTTACTTACATTTCCCATGTCGTTAAAATAGTAATGACTTAGCCATTCTTGTGCGATTAACTTTTCTCATCATTTGAAATTTGTCTTTTCCCTCTCTATCTGGAACCTCTGTTAAGCATAACCCCCCCTCCTATGAACCTGCTGAATGTTATGTACTCTTCGCAACATCTTAATTGACCACCCTGAAAAAATTCAAAGTCCTGAATTCGTAAATTTGGCAACATAGTGCTTGAGAATCCACAAATAGTATCCAACTTAGCCACACTTTTTCTTTCTAAACGAAAACGCTCTTGTGAATTTCTTTCATCCTTTCACATTCCATGAAGTTAGAAACCCTAAACCAGTAATATAATACGCAATTAAACAAAAATCGTAAATTGGAAATAGAAATGTTGATTTTTGTTAAGACTATTCATTCTGAAATAGAAAATAGGGGAATTTATGTGCAGTTGGAAACACTGAACTCATTCTCCACCACCTGGAGAGAATTGAAATCACATATCAATGCAATGAAGCAAATTTCTCTTGATTTTAGGCAAAATTACAGTAAAGATAAATTGCACAATACCTGGACGATTCTACAAAGTGCGTCTTTTCCTTGATCTGTGGCGAAACATGGTTCGGAACTCCGGCAAAATGTTTTTTTTAAACTTAGATAAACTTGTTTTACAGGCTTTCATGTTAGCAATCCCCTGGAGCAGTTGGTTAAACTGTCATCTCGTTTTGCTTTTTCGTCAAGAACGAAACTTCGTAAGTTCAAATCTCACCCACTCCTGATTCATTTTTTTTATTGTTATTTACGTAGTATGAAGTGTTGTAATAATGGAATATAAGATTACATTAAATCACTGTAAATATTTATGCAATGCATACCTCGGAAATGTTTCTACTTATCTTCTTGATTTTTCAGTGATTGGCAGGATTTTTGGCAATACCTTTCTTTTCATTTAGCTGTCAAAAGCTAAGTTAACACACATTAAGAATTAATATATCATAAATACATGTTCTTAAACAGAATGTTGTAATCAAGGTGTTCCCGTTTTAATATCAGGTAGAGGCTCATTGCACAGTGGTTCGGATCCCACTTTAAACTGTAAGTCCAGTCCCGATTAGCTTTACTGTGCATAAAGTTGACTTAAAACACCAAATCAACCAATACATCTCCTTTCAGAGTGGGCCTTCTACGATACTGTAGTCGGCCAGCATCCAAAAATACAGTTCTGCTTCGCGTACACCAGAGTATAATTTCATTTAATATTGTGACTAATTTTTCTTTAAAACCACAGATTAAAGCGATAATAGTGTCCAGAAAAAGAACCTCAAGTTAGTCTTCACACAAAGTATTTTAATCCATTGCCCAACATTTCAGTTAAGAATGATATTATGTTTTTCCATTGACCGTATTTTCGATTCATAGTGAATTTGCTAAAAGGACCATGTCAAGAAATCTAAATATGTAAGTTTTACTAGTAAATGCATTTAAACTGCACGAAACAACAGGGGAGGAGAAAAATAAACCTCAAAAATAAGTAAAAACTGCAACAAAAACTATTAAGAATACTGAAAAATAAACTAAAAGCCAAAAAAGGCTGAAAAATGCAAAAGAAATGTAAAATAGAAAGTGTTTTCAGGCTCTAACTGAAGGGAAATGGACATGATATCAAGTTTGGCATTGTTTTTAAGTGTCAGAAAAAAAGCTGATTTTTCCTCAACTCCCGGACACTAATTACTAAATATGACCATTGAAAAAGTTGGAGGGAAGGAGTCGGCTTACTTAAATTTTTCTTGCTGAGGGATCGTATCGTCCCATATCTCCACTTTTTAATACAAAAAAAAATTCAAGTTCATATTTTAAAAATGACTTGCAGTTTTCCACCACAAAAATATGTTTTCATAGTTTGAAATTTGTTAGTATTAGCTTGCAGGGTTTCCATTGTTTTATTTTCACACATATTTTATATTTCATACGTTGAATATCCTTTACTCCTTTTTGCTCTCCTGTTCCTATACCTTAAACAAATAACAAAAGACTTCGTAACAAAACAATTGCTTGTTCAAAACAGTGAATTTTTACACAATTTACAAAATATGACAAAACACCAATCATTCTCTTCCATCGTTTCTAGATTTTTCTGAATTCCTTTCCTCATGAAAATTGCCATGAATTGTGAATTGGTTTCTTCAAACTGGTAGCTAATCATAACATGACTTACCTGTAGGAAAGGTAGCGTGCTTGATTCTTACGAGTGAGGTCGAAGGTTCGATTCTCCACATAGGCAGGATTTTTATCAGGAGTTTATCTTTGGATGTAAAGTTTATCCACCATGCTAAGAAGTTAACATTGGTCTCTGTATTTCACGAGGTGAAAGGAAATAGTAAGAGAAAGTTGCTTCGATGATAGGAAGAAGTCACATGCCACGTGGTATGCGCAGAATCAAGTTACGTAGAGCTAAGTCTGTAATGGTGGTATCGAATATTGCAAATTTAGTGGGGAAAGTTTGTTATATTTGATACTCGTACTTTCTGTCCAAAGATGACAAACATTTTAGATACAAAGGCAGTGACGAATTAACGATCATTATGAGGTTTTGAATCTTTTGTTTGTCACTCACTATATAAGTACTTATTAGTAGTTTCTTATCGAATCGGCCTCCGTCGCAATAACCATTTACTTATGTTAATTGGCGATTATTTTAGATGCATGGTAAGATGGTGGTGAGGGGATTGACAACAGTCATTACGAAGGAACGGACATAAAATTACCAATCTTAGCAATTTGAACCTATTAAACGCTCTCCTTCATTACAGTAATGCACTACATCACTACTTAACATAACTGTATATGTTTGTTTTAGTATATCAAAATCAAATAATCAATATTTTAGGTGTCAGTAAAGAACAAACAATACATAACTTAAATAACATTACATTTTTCATCCTGAATACATATATGTGATTTGTGAATTAATCATGATGTGTGTGTTAACACAACATATGAACAATAACTAAAAAAAAAAATTAACTTTAAAAACTGGAAATCTGCAACTTCTAAGGGGAAATATGCACAGAAAGAACGTCCCTCAAGTGTGCATCAGATTCATTTTTTAAATATTCTAATATCAACAGTCTCTGTTCAGTAAAAAAAAAAATATATATATATATATATATAGGAGGAGAGGGTGGGATTTGAACCCGCGACCTTTCACGCTTGACAAAAAATAAGGAAAACAGGGTGTAACCAACTGCTCTACGTTAACTTCATGACGTAAAAAAAGGTAAAGTGCTCCCCTGTGCTTAGCACCACGCCATGAAGGCGTATAGGGGGTGTGGGGGTAACGCCCCACACTTTCTTGATCCGGTCATGAGTGGGGTGATGTGATCAGCATCACGCCCCTGACCGCCTTTACCCCCCAGGGTTTTCATGATGTAATATCCTTAAAAACATGTTGACATTTATGAAGACTCCCACCTTCCTGTGTTCCAAGCACATTTTCTCGACAAGTCGTGAAAAATATTATTTTTTGAAAACTGTTCAATATTATGCAAGCTATTGTAAATAAAATGTCGCATAAACTCCTCGCAAATTTGCTTCTTTCTGCACAAACTTGATGGCGATATCCTCCAGGTGGAGATAAACTGTATTCAGTGTTTCAAACCCCTCTAATTTCAAGTCGAGCAAGCAGAATCGTAAAAATTCCTCAAGTTTATTTTTCAAATTTATTATTTCTGTTTGATTGTGTATTATAATAGTTTCTAAGTTTATAAGTTCATGGAAAGTGCGAAATTGAAAACCTCTCACCGCAGCATTTTTCGTCTAGTGGAAGGACCAACCAAAGTTGGCTACTCTCACTTGGAGCCGAAGTTTACGAATTCGGGACTTAGAATTCTTTCAGGGCGGTCAAATAAGATGTTGCGAAGTGTACATAGCAACATTTTTGATCTGATGACTTATGAATGTTTAGAATTATATTAATCACTGTCAATACAAACTTGTTTTAATAATGATAAATGGCCTTCATTATAGCTTTTGCTCTTTTGATATACAGAGTGGCCACAAAGTGAGTATTCCTCCCCTTTTGTGTTGGGCGATATATCGTCCAGATGATATATCATTGAAAAAATATCGTCCAGACAATATCAACTAGATGATATATCATCACGATATTTTGGTGATATATAAAATGGATAAAAGCAAGGAGGCCAAAAGGGCTAAAAAAAATCAAAGAAGGAGAAAGGAAACACCGGACAATGGAAAAATTCAAAATTTTCGGCAGCTTAGTAGAATCATTGGTGTGAGACGAAAGAGACAGAACCGGAAGTTGGGGCCCTGCAGAGTTGCCAGGTCCCCATCGAAGAAGAAGTGGTGCGTAGAATGAAAAAACACTGTTTCGTCACCAGGTTCATTGAAAACTGTGAGTGTCTAGGATGAGTTGGGAGGGAGGGCGGAACGGATGGGATGACTTGGGAGGAATGGTGGGTGAGGGGTGTGCATTAGTGGGTGGACTTGTTCAGGCCAGGTGGAGTGGTTGCACGTGGCCGATATGTAGGCCCTCTCCTATCTTTTGCAAAGAGAGGTGTTGGCTGGTTGGGGTAGGAGATGGATGATGGCCACCCGGAAGCAGTCGTTGAAACTAATGTTGTGGTGTTTGGTGTGGACGGGGACAGTGAAGTCAACCTCACCACCCCTCACCCACCGTCCCTCCCTAGCCAGCCCTTCCCTCCCAACTCATCCTACACACTCACAGTTTTCGATGAGCCTGATGACGAAACAGTGTTTTTTTGTTCTACGCGCCTCTTCTTTGATGGGGACCTGGCAACTCTGCAGGGTCCCAACTTCCGGTTCCATCTCACACCGATGATGCTACTAAGCTAGCGAAAATTTTCAATTTTTCCACTGTCCGGTGAGAGTTTCCTTTCTTCTTCTTTGATTTTATATATATAAATATGGAAAAATTGAAAATTTTTATATATATATATATATATATATATATATATATATATATATATATATATATATATATATATATATATATATATATATATATATATATATCATGTTGGTAATATATCATCACAATATTTGGTGATATGTATTGTGGAGATGATATATCACCATAGAATAGTTAGGTTATAGAAGGGGAAGCTACATTTAAACCTCGCTGTGCTTTGAAATTGCAGTTCCGTCGGTGGTCAATAGATGCTGCAGCAGTATTCTTTTGCTGCTCCCAGTAAATAGGGAGGGAGATTCATTGACCCACTGGAGTTTCCTTCACCACAGAAAGGAGGGGAGTGGGTTGTGAAACAGGTTTTCTGAAAACGAAAGGAGGGGGGATATATTTCGTTTTCTGATTTCATGCAGTTCGTGAATTTACGGAGTGAGGAGTTTGCCAGGCAGCTACATACCCTACCAGGGTGCAAAATCATTGAAGATTGATGGTTTTTTTTTGGGGGGGGGAGGCAAGAAGATTGTGGTCTACACAGACATACACAAACTATACATATATATTATGTATGTACATGAAAATTAGAGGATAGTAGAGTTAAACAGGTTATATTTTTCAAATTTTCTACCAAGCAACTGAGATTACATATATAATATTTATAATGTTATTAAATATAAATGTAAATTACTAAATATGTAAAAATACATTAGTATTAAATATATGTAAGTGAATTTGTTTTATATTTTTTTATGTATCAGATATTTATAATTGCCTTCTCGATTGCGCAGTGAATATGTTTTTGCTTTGTAATCAAGGAGTCCTGGGTTCGATACCTGGTGGAGGCACATAGTGGTTCGGATCCCACTTTAAACTATCGTTTGATTGACTTGTTATTGATTTTTATTTTTGGTTATTATGTATAGGTTTTCTACCTTCCTGTTGGTGATCGCGGCGATAGGGTTGAAATAAAACATTACCTCTTATGCCTTTAGAATCAGTTTGGATGGAAGTGGGGAGGGTTGTGGTATTCGCATTAACACAAGGTTAGTTGAGCAACTATGCAGATTAAGGTTGACTAACAATGGCAGTGAGCCTAAAGTATCCAAAGTAAACATATATTGCTTAAATATGTCTGCATTATACAGGGACACAACTACAAGGGGGGGGGGGCAGGGGATCATTGTGAGCAATTACCCCTTCAATTTCAAATTTTATGCAAATAAAAATTAATTTTGTAAAATTTTCTTGCTTTGCTTCGCTCGCATTATCTGCTTTTCTTGCTTTTGTCAAGTTCAGAGCTGTAGCTAGGGGTGGCGGGAGTCAGCCATTGGGGCCGAATGATCTAAAACAAATTGTAAAAGAGAGAATGCCATGGCGTCCAGTGAAATTAATTGTGCACTATTAAATCAATATTGTTTTCAATTGCAAAAATTGGATCTAAAAGTTTTTGAGGTATGTAACTGCATTTTTTCCGGACCTTCTCATTGGACTAAAATGTATGATATAAAGTAATCCCCTCACATTAGCCTTCTAATACTAATAGTTACTAATGTATTCAACAAAGTTCTCATTTCTTTTTTGTGGGTTAAACTGGACCTCTAGATTTCCAGTGTTAACCCAGCATCACAAGATCAATTGGAATCTAGTAGAAGGAAATATGGCGGACTCCAGCTTTGAAAGATGGGTAATAGGGCGATGATGGGACTTCATTCATTGAAAATTCGTCACTCAATGAAAGTCGATCAGAAAGACTGAATTCCGAAGAGGATTTTAATTTTAATAATAGTGGACATTATTAATAATAATTTCAACACTAGCATTTCTTTTCGATATATTTCATGAAACAAGACCTTTTATATTAATAGATCATCAGTGCTGTAGTTGTGGGTGCAGAGGGGTGTTTTTCCCCCCAGTTATGTAAATTTTCATTAACCATCCCCTCCTGCTAGGATAATTTGCATAAGCATCCCCCACTTCTTCATAGTCTCCATGCTGATCTACACAAAGATCCTCCTCGACCAAGCATACCAGCTATAGGAGTTTCCACTTCGAGCACTGTAGATCATAAAATAACAACACACTGGAAAAGAAGGAAATGTCCACAGAATTTCAATATGGAAGAAAAATATGCCCCCCAATAATGGTAACATTTAACCCATATGCTGTGAACCCTTAGGGCAAAGGGATAATTGGACTCCACATCCTACAGAGTTTTGGGACCACATGGAACAGGTGTAAACTATTTGAGAATTTTTTTCAGCTCTTATTTGAATATAAAAAAATAACATCTTGAAAATATTTGATGTGAAGTTACCTATTTTAGGCTTATGTGTCTAAATCAAACCTTTTTTTAGTTTTTTATGTATTATTAAAGGTTTTACAGACTTTTTATGTCACACAGAGGCATTTGCTTTGTTTGGTCACGAGAAAATTCAATTACGAACGTGTTTGAAACATACTCTCTGTCGATTTCCCTTCCTCAAAGTCCATACTGATTTTTCAAAGCTATAAACGAAGCAAAATGTCTGGTGCCACTGTTACCTGTGTAATACAAAGTGGTCTGATCTGTGTGCTCTTGCTCACTTTCACGTCACTTCCATGCTTTGTGGCATTCATGCCTTGCAAACGAACATTTCAGCATTGAAGTTTACACCACTCACTATATTTTTGTTGAAAGATTTTCAGAATATAAGATGATCCTCACAGACAAAATTGCGGAGTTTGACTGTGGATAACATGAAAACAGATTGGTGCCTAACTATACGGTGATGAGTGAATTTTAATAGCAAATTTCCAATGTTAAGTTATGCCCTCACCATAGCGTTAGGCAACACACATAACGTTTTGCAAGATGGTGCATGTTTCAGGATATAGGTGTCCCATTTTCATTGCTGGTGACTATACCTAATCAGCAGTATTCAGAAATTTTGAACTATTTGAAGTTTTTTTTTTAACCTACTTCAGGATTTTTTGAGCCTAACTTAAGATTTTTAGGACCTATTTCAGGATTTTTAGAACCTATTTTAGGGTTTTTAGAGCCTATTTTAGGAACCTAAAAGCATAATTTTTAGAACCTAAAAATTCGAGGTCTAGTTATGAGATAAGGGATTTTTTCCTATAGATTTCCATCTGCGAGCAAGGAAGTTAATTTTGCATTTTGGAGGGGACACATATGTCAAGTTAGCCGGCCCCCTCTGGCCGAACCGGAACGCCCCTGCTTATTATCGATGATGTCGTTTCATATGTTACTGGAAACCAGATTTCTGTCTCGTAAATTAAATTACTTCATAAGCGACACTGCCCATTGAATTTCTAAGCTATATAAAATTTCAGAAGCAGAGAGAGAGAGAGAGAATATTGTGGGGCTGGTTTTACACCTCACCACACCCTGCATTATCGGGCAGCCACTACGCCACTGTCCCTAATTATCATGATCAATGAGCTTTCGTGGCTCACTTCAGTAGCTGTTACGTGAATCTTTGCAGGTTTCAGTTTCCAATCTTCTGTGGAAAAATAGCGACGCATTGGCTTCGAGGAGGAAAGGGGGGGGGGGGTAACCTTGAGTTAGGACTCACTCACTGTCATAATGTTCCCAAGTTTATGACACAACCATTACCCCGATGCCCCAACTGCTCACGGATCTGATTCAGGTTTCGCCCGCTTTTGAAGGTCCTACAGGCCTTTTTCTTTCTAGCTCTTGTGTTTACAGCCCCATAGCCAGGAATTCTTAGTAGAGGGGCGAAGTCAATCCTAGAGGGGGCAAATTTTTAATATATTTTGTTGCATTGGAAGATATAGCAGGGTACAGAGGGGCACGTGCCCCCCTCCCCTCCTCCAAAAGTGATAAGTAACAGGAAAGGGATGATATCTTGACACTCCAATGAACAAAAAAAAGTTCGAGCAATATCAAATAACAATATTTCGATAATGACCTTTCCGGACTACCAAATAATACAAAGATAAAGTTTAACATAAATAGGCTAACTGTATCTACGTTATATTTACAGGTCAATAATGTTAATAGACGATTAATATGTATAGCTCGACCACAAGGAAAAAAAACCTTCCGTCAAAAGCGTTCGCGCATCTTCCCTGCAGTTATCGGGGCTTGGGGCAGTGTTGCCAGGTCAGACTTGAAAAAATCGGGAGATTGTTCCTTGGGAAACCAGAAGATCTGCTACAAAATCCCATGATCTAATAGTAGAGGATGAACGATGTTCTCAATGGGGGTTGGGGGGGCATAGGCATGCACACTGGGGGGCAAGGGGATTTCTGCAGATTTTTTTCCAGCGAGGGGGGGAAACAATTTATTTTTATCAGGCGGGTAAACAAGGCATATTACTTGAGTTTGAAATTATCACGTTAATACATCCCTATTATAATAATGGATGTAAATTACTGTGACTGAAATCAACTCATAATAGGTATGTTTATGTCAACATTCATTTTCCAGAAGGGGAAGGGGGTGGCGATCATCCTTGCACATTTTTTTCTGGACGGCCATGCTGCTATATAATTTTGTAGAAAATTAAGTATTTAAGAATAGTATATTAAGGATAGAAAATTCAGTATTTTCAAGCCAATAAAAGTTTCTCTAGCAAATTTCTTGATATTAACACTCACATGCTTTATTCGTCAGTTATGCTGCCTCTATGTTGCTGCATTCAATATATATACATATACACACACATGCACACATATATGTATAAAATAATTTGCCCACGCTACGAAGTCAGTGTTTCTACCTAGTAAGGTAAGGCAAGGACGTCTCACTGTGTTTGTGTCACTTCATCCATTTCATCAGTTTTTCATTCATCCATATTGTCATATTACTTACCCGTAGAGGGACGAAAGCGATGTGAAATAACTAAAATAGAAATAGATTTTCGGGTGGGATAAAATACAACCATCTAAAAATAGTAATGCAGTAATGGTAATAAAATAATAATAATGTCCTAGCACAATTGAGTATCGTTTGCCATAATTGCACAGTTCAAACAGCACTTTTCACGGCTGAGTGGAGTTCCACTCTATCTCTCCCCTCCATGTTCAAGTAAGATGAGCAGGAAACGTGTTTTTGAGCAGGCCGTTGGAGGTGCCATAGCAATACTTTATTATGGAATTCTCCCGAGAAATCAATAGGTCTGGCAACACTGATGTTGGCCACTCTGAAGGCTCCTTTCCCCTGTCTTTTTCATCACCCGCCAGCACGATGAGGTTCTGCGCAGGTCTCTTTCCTTGTGGTCCGATTACACAAACAGCTTTGGGCTTCTCTGCAGAACTGCCTAAGGAAGACGTTTATAAATCATGCTTCATAATGTTTCCCCTCTAGTTTCCAGTATGCAAGATTTTTACGCACAGATGGGCCTCCCCGATGGCGCAGTGGTAGCGTTGCCACGTTGTAATCAAGGGGTTCCAGTTTCGATACCCTATGAAGGCACAAGTGGTTCGGATCCCCCATTAAACTGTAGCTCCAATCCCGATCAGCCTTACTGTGCATAAAGTGGACTTAAAACACCAACTCAGCAACTATAGTTTTACGCACAAAGGAATCTAACAAGGATCCAAGAACACCATTGTGTTGTGTTATGCAAGAAAAATAGAATTAATTAAATAATAATGGTTACATGTTATCTACACTTTGATGAATTGTGTAAACATTTATAATATTTTATTTTAGGCCTACTTGCTAAAACATTAAAACATGGGTCCCTTACTCCACCACGGATTCTATTTGCTTCAAATGAAAGACTCTTGCATCACTTCAGACAATCTTCGCCTACGTTAACCATTTTGCAAAATATTGTGTTGTTGAAATACATGTGTTTGACACCTGACAAACAAATAGGAATCCCTTGATTGATCAGCGACTTCTTGGATTACAGTGTCATCACTAATATTTCATATCAAGTTTTATAGAGGTAAATGCTGTATCCTCTTTACATTATGAAAAATACCTTCCTTAATGACTATGGTACGAAACCAAACAATATAAGGGGCCTCCTTTGCCTTACCCCATATTCCGCGGCACGAGGTCTCTGGGCTGCTTATCGTCACCACTTTTCGAGCAGAAGCGTACAAAACCCAAACATCAGGTTTTTTTTTTATGCTGATACTAATTTCTGCCAGTCACACAATGGCTTAAGATATATGAATAAAATTAGGAGAATCCACTCCATAGCAGAAGAGTTGACATAATTATTTGTCAAAAAATTAGGTTTTGCCTAAGGTACTTTAACAGGCAATGTCTGCTAGAGTGCGCGTCAAATCTCCTGCATATGGCCTTGAAAGGCTGAACAGCACCAGTGAATCACAGACGTGCGGCGTTGCCTAGTTCAGAACCTGTTTCACCTTGCTACTGAATCGTATACCTGGCGCTCGGATATAAATAGATTATTTCAAGTGTCAATAGTTCAACATATTGAAATATAATGAATTTGCGAGTATGTACGAAAAACAAGCGTGATTGTAGCTTATACCGTTCCCTCTGTAGAAGCAATGTTATTATAAATGTATTTGCATTGTATCGTTTTTGCTCTCCATTCGTTCCTGTTGCATTCCGAAACTTTCCGATTAGCGAAGGGAACAGGGTACATTCGTTCCCGGTGATGGTAGAAGAAGTTGACGAAGAGGATACCGCCACTGATCTTTTTTTTTCGTGTGTTTAGTGGGTGTTTGCAGCATGTCATTGAGTAAACCAAGTGGTAGCGAGAGAAGAGAGAGAAAAAAATAGTGTTGTACGAAGCCAGGCACGACAGGTGATTTTTCAGGTGTACAATTTTTTTAAAAAAATGTTCGAGTGAACAAGAGAGAAGTAAAATTGACTTTAAGAAGTGCCAGGCTCAAACAGCTCAAGCGTGTGGTGTGAATCAAGTTACCGTTTCTCGGATATGTTCGGGGAAAAACCATATGGATCGGGGCCTGCTCCAATGTTTCAATCACCTAGAAAGCACATTAACGTACCAAAAAGAACGACAAATTTAGATGACTTTGAAAAAGACGTAGTTCGTAGAACCGTCTTTGAATTTTACGATCGTGGCGAATTTCCTACTGCCAAAAAGATAATGTACTCTTTACGGGACAAAATATCTTACATTGCCTCCCCGATGGCGCAGTGGTAGCGTCATCGCCTTGTAATCAAGGGGTCCCGGGTTCGATACCTGGTTGAGGCACATAGTGGTTCGAATCCCACTTTAAACTGTAGGTCCAGTCCCGATTAGCCTTACTGTGCATAAAGTGGACACCAAATCAAACCAATCAATCTTACAAAGGCTCTACAACTTCCACCTTGAGAATATTGAAACAATTAGGCTTCAAGTACAGGAAAACCAACGATGGTCGTAAATTTCTGATGGAGAGAAGTGACATTGTTATGTCAAGGGTAAAATTCCTTCGTACAATGCACGAAATTCGAGTGTCTGGTGATTCGAGACCAATCTTTTACCTTGATGAGACATGGGTAAATCAAAACCACACATTAAAAAGTATTTGGCAAGATACCTTAAGAAATGGTGGGTTAAAGGTACCCGTAGGGAAAGGTCTTATCGTGTGTCGTGTAGGTTTCAGCGAAAACGGGATTCTTACCAGAGAGTAAGTGGGTATTTCGATCAAAATTGACATCAGATTATCACAATGAAATGACTGCTTATTCATTTAAAGACTGGTTTCTGAACAGGTTCATTAATTACTTGGAAGAAGGAAGCATAATTATTATGGATAATGCAAGTTATCATTCCGTAATAGTTAACAAAATTCCGAACACTTCTACTTGCAAAACTGACATTCAACAATGGTTACAGCAACGCGGAATAAATTTTTCACAAACAGAAACTAAAGCAGAATTATTACAACGTGTTCTCGATCAACTTGCTAATGAAAAGGGGCATCAGATTATACGACTGCCGCCATACTATTGTCAGTAAAATGCAATTGAGCTTGTGTGGGCTCAAGTAAAGCGTCAGGTTGCCAATAGAAACAGTACATTCAAAATTGTGGACATTGAAAGACTTGTTAACTAAGAACTTAACAATGTAACACAATAACAATGGGCCGCTTGGGTTAAACACGCACAACAATTACAGGAAAACGATTTTGTAAAGGACATAGGTCGGGATGAAATCTTGGACCCAATTATAATAAATTTGAAGGACAGTGACACAGTAGTGCGGTCAGTGATGATGAGGACAACGACGGCAGTTGTTGGAGTGACGTGGAGCTCCCGGCAGTCCGTCTGGCATAATCAGGTATGTTCTTTTCTCCCATTAAGTTTATTATATGTTATATTATCTAATGTTCCGTGCTCTCCGTGACAACGCATTTTGCTCAACCACGCTGTCTCTTTTCCGTGTGAGATTTCGACATGGCACCGCCGCAGTGCGCTGCTATTGGCTATCGCCATATGCAGGAGATTTGACGTGCACTATAGAGACACAATGTAATATTATAAATATAAGAAAATAAATAGAACATAATTTGAGAGATTTTTAATCATATTTATTTCACTGCAGCCTTTTTCCACTTGTCATTTTTTTTTAACCTATATTCATAAGGTGCTGCCTAATAACACCGACAACTTTCACAGTGTGTACAAGACATCAAGGCAAGCAACTTTTTTCAGTCACTATTTGCTCCTCTAATTCTTCTTTCCATGTTACAAGCAATCAAAATATGGCATCTTCTGTCCTTAATGTATGCAATCCCATTGTAAGCTTCATAGTTGCAAATGTCATGTATTTTTACTGCCGTTTAAAATTCTGAGAGCAATATATAACATGCAATTGAAATGATATCATGCAAACAGTCAGGGTTAAAACTTAACTTTTCCTTTATAAAATGGATATCATAACACACACCTATGTTGCTTATCATATTTGATGCGTTTGCATAGAGAAATAATTCATAAGATTTGAAATTGATATTTATACTCAATAAGATGCTTAGTGTAACCCGTATCAAACTACAAATTTTATCGCTTTCTAACTGAAATAATAAATGTGAAATACTATCACATTTTCTTCCTGTTCGATAATAATTTGAGCCAGTAAGCTGTCCTACATCTTCCACTAGCAGACCTCCATGGTGGGATGGTTACATAACACACTACGAAGCCAGGGGTTCCAGGTTCGAGCCTGAACATGAGTCTTCTTTGTGAGCAGAGGTGAAACCACAAATTGTTATCTGGAGAGGAGGGGTCAAGTACCAGGACAAACGTGCCAATAATAATAATACCGTGCGTCCATTTCGATCTGCAGCCGAGAGATCGGGAGAAACGTGGCGGGCGGCGCTGACGGAGGTGCCGACATTTGCGGCCTGTAATGCCCGCATATTTTTATGGACATATGCAGACATTTATATAAATATTGCAAAACTAGCACTAACCTGTATTATAAGAGTACGGTTTTAATTTTAGTAGCTTAGTGGCTGTATGTGCTGATGATTTTGACACGCCCATCTCCTGTGAAACATGGTGTAGAGGTTTGTTTGGAGAATGTTCTAACGCTGCACCAATTTCATCGAGTTTGCTTCGGTTAGAATCCGTCGTTTTTGCTTAGGTGTTTTAAAATTTAACGATCCAGTTTCTCGTAATTTAAGGACAAGACGTCTAACCGTATCTCTATGTGGAGGTGAAACGCCTGGGAATTTCTGTACAAATTGCCTACACATGTCTCGACACGAGTCTGTTTTCACGTAAGTGTCATACATAAAAATTCTTTGTTCTAACGTGAACCTTGCGGCTGGCATTCCAATCGTCTGACTGACACAACACACATACACACTGCAATAACACAAACAAGTAACGGCAAGTAACCAAGAATAACACTCTTACGCACAGTACGAAATTAACACGCTCTTGGTTTACATCTGCCTGCCACTATATTCACAGCTCTGTAGTCGCGAAGGAACAAAAAACTTGAGCTAGGAGATTTCGGATTGCAAGGAAGCTCACGAACACCATTAGCTTTTAACAGTTCATCTGCAGCGTAATCTTGATACAGTGTTGCACATTCGAAACCTCCAAACGATCCCCATCGACACAAAACTCTTTCAAGGATATAAACTTACGCAGGACGTTACTGGTCAAAACTATGATTAAAATGTTTTACAGAGTATTATCTGTGGCTCTTAATATAATTTCTAAAGCGTATTTATTTGTGTATATAAGGGTGGAACTTGGAAGAATTACAGAAGAATTTTTGCGTGTTATAACACAGGTTAGTGCTAGTTTTGCAAGATGTCCACAAAAATAAGCGGGCATTACAGGCCTCAAATGTCGGCATCTCCGTCAGCGCCGCCCGCCACGTTTCTCCCGATCTCTCGGCTGCAGATCGAAATGGACGCACTGTAGTAATATAGTGGTGGTAGTAATAAAAGTAGCATTAAAATACGTTATCATCATCGTAAATCATGCAAAAGGGTAAGAAGTCGGTGCTAAAGCATTTGTGTTTGAACAAATGATTTGAAATATTTTTCCAACACGTTCAATTTCATATTAGCTAATAATGGAAAACAAGCACACAAACTGTATTTTTGAAAGACAGAATATGGATGATTCTTTTTGTATATACGACACGTATAACTTTCATGAACAACATATATTTTACACATATGCAACATGGAGCAACATAAAATAAGAAAATACATATGCAGCATGTTAACCCTAAATTGTGTACGTATTCAAAGTTTCTTTAATATATATATATTATTTAAATACATTACATGATCAATTCATGATCAATTCTGCCAAATTGTCTCTCAAATGTGAACGCTCCATTTCCTCAAAAGAATTGTTCATGCATTTAAACAGCAACAGTCTGAGGTATATATCTGGCCTTACCTCTCTCTTGGGTAATTTAGAATGCATTACAGAAAATAATCATATTGGGATCGAATCGAGCAGGAAAATCTTTAGGACCAAATATTTGCAAACAGAAAACAAATTTCACGGAGAACATGGCATTCTCTTTAACATTTTTTTTTTATTTAGATCGTTTTGGCTCCCAGGGCTGACTCCCGCCACCCCCTATCTATAGCTCTGAACTTGGGACTATAAGAATAGCAGATAGAAAATTTTACGAAATGTACTTTTATTTGTAAAAAAAAATTGAAATCGAGGGAGCAATTGCCCCTTTTTGTCCACTGCAAGTGCCCTTACCCGTCTGGAAGAAAAATGCAAGAAACACTTGAAAACTAATTTCATCTTGAGTATCCATTTTGTTCTACTATTCTTAGATTCTGCTAGTCATGTTTCTTTACTTCAGTGTTTGCCCCCCCCCCCCAGATTGGACTTCCGTCTAAATTGGGGGGACAATGTCCCTGTCCCCTGTGGTTGCAGCACTGTTTGTGAGTGTGTCTTCATCAATTTCACATCATCACTCATTTTTACGATTAGCTAGTGGCAAAAAAGCAACGCTAAGTAACAAAAATCAAATATCCACTCCCTCTCTCTATCACATGAATCGCTGTTACCAAAAGGTAGACTTGGGAAACAAAAAATTATGCAGTTCAAACTTCATAGCAACACATCCAAGAAAAACATCCAAATACATTAGGCACTTTTAATACAAGACTACTCAAAATGTCACAACTGTTCTACATACTGAGAAATCATTTCCCGATGTTTGAATCTGGAAGACAATTTTTCCCCCCAAATCATGATCCGACATTATACGGAATCCATCACACCTTCATAAATCACAAAATCAACAAATGTCTTTGTTATGTTGCTAGAGTAATACAGGATCTAATTGTAAAGATTAGTGAGAATTCCAGGTAGATATGTATTCTGTATTTTTTACAGCGGGGGGGGGGGGGGGGGGCAAAGAAAGCTCTCAGGAGAAGGGGCAGTTGCCTCTCTGCCCCCTCTAGCTACAGACCTGCTGTGAAGTCACCTACGTAGGTGAAACTTCTTCCGAGGGTCGCCATTTCAGCACTGAAAAACATGTTGTTATTATAGGGATCTTGATTTGAAGGGGGGGTCGTATGTCAAGCTCACACAAAGCATTTGTGGGAGGGCAGATTCGAAAGTGTTGAATGCTCAATTGATTGAATTAGGTTATGTACGTCATTTACTGCCACTTCGGCTAATCACGGCGATGAGGATGATATGATGAAATTGATGAAATTGATGTGAGAACATTCACAATGAACATCCATGTCCAGGCCGGGCTTCGAAATACACGTAGAAGGAAACAATTGAATAATGATTGACTACTATAAATGAGCAGCTGAAGAAAAGGAAGGGGTGGGCTGACATCTGATTGGTGTCGTACTGTTATAGTCACCAAATAGCTATCCAGGTTATTTACTCTCGTAGTGAGAAATTGGAATTTCAATAATCTTACATCCATTGTAATTTGATAACTAGGGCTAGGATTTTTATGCAAATGCATATTTTTTTTTGGTAAGGCAGAAACATTGCATAAGTAGGAACCTTTTTGGAGTAAAGGTCATTTTTTAAACTTTTTAAACTGTTTGTCATTTTTCGGCCTTTTTAAAGTCATTTTATGCATTTTCTACATTTTGGTGAAAGAAGGGGCATTTTACATGCAAATGTAACCCTTTGAAGGAGAGAGGTTCACGACTCTCGTCTCATTGACTTCAGCGCAGTTCTGAATGACTGTGTTTGAAGAAACAAAGAAATTCTGTGCAGGATGGTTGACACAAGGTGTTGTATAACAATTCAGCTCAAACAATGGGCATTTTCTTGCATGTATTAGGTCATAAATGCATTTTTTAAAGGTCACTTTTTGGCAATTTTAAGGTCATCAGAATTCTAGCTCTAGTGATAACTGTCACTTTTTCAGTTCATTTAAACAAGATATTGCTTTCTACAATGTACTTAAACCTGAGTTGAAGAAATAAAGATGAATAAAAAATAATAGAAAAATTGGTATTTTAGGCTATATTATATAATATGGGCAGGCCCGTACCCAGGAGAGGGGACATGGGGGCCATGCCCCCTCCTCAAACTATGAAATAAATAAAAGTGAACTTACAAACAGCTACGAAAATAACATCGACGATTTTTCAAATTTGTAAAATTCCAATTTTCTTCTTGTATAAATGAATGTGTTTGTTGTGTAGAGAGGAAGACTTCAGAAGTTTGCAGTCTGCAATATTGTGTATTTTTAGTTCTATTTTACAATCATTGATGCAAGGCTGCCAGCAGGGGCGGCGATTAGGGGAGCGTGGGGGCCAATTGTCCTCATCACTTTTTTTCCACTTTTGCCCCTGCACAATGCGAAGTCTCGTTTACTAAAAAAGAAAAAAATGTCCTTGACCTCCCCCCCAGTTTTGGTACCTTAGGCCCGTAGCTTGAGAGGTTCAGGGGGGCAACGACCCCCTGAGAGCCTGTGAAAAATACAGAACAAATTCCTACCTGGAATTCTCACTAATCTTTTCAATTATATCCTGTGTTACTCTAGCAACATAACAAAGACACTTATTGATTTTGTGATTTATTATTGTGTGTTGGATTCCGTATGTTGTATCAGGATTGGAGAGGATTCCCTTCGAGATTCAGACTTCGGGATATGATTTCGCATTTTTCAGTATGTAGAACAGTTGCGGCATTTTGAGTAGTCTTTTATTAAAGTTCCCTAATGTGTTCGGATGTTGAGAGAGGGAGTGGATATTTAATTTTTGTTACTTAGCTTTGCTTTTGTGCAACTTCTAGCTAATCTCAAAAATGAGTGATGACGTGAAAATGATAGACACACTCACAAACAGTGCCACAACTACAGGGGCGAAGGGGGCATTGTCCCCCCTTCCCTCCCCGACCTTGCATTGAGTTCATTCTAGGGGAAGCAAACATTGAAGAAGAAAAAAACAAGACTAGGGGAATCTAAGAAAGAAGGACAAATGGATACTCAAGATGGATTTATCTTCCAGACGGGGGAATTACCCCCCCCCCCCTGGATTTCGAATATTATACAAATAAGAATACATTTCATAAAATTATCTTGATCGCTTCGCTCGCAATATCTTCGCACTTATAGTCCAAATTAACAGCCATACCATGCGGCGGCGGGAGTCAGCCTTGGGAGCCAAACGATCTATGTGAAAGAAAAAAATGTTAGAGAATGCCATGGAGCCCTGTAAAATTATTTGCACCCTATTAATTAAATTTTTCTCAATAAAACTTAATATGAAATATTAATGATTCCATTGTAATCCAAGAAGTAACCGATCAATCAAGGGATTCTAATTTGTTTGTTGGGTGTCAAACACATGTATTTCAACAATAAAGTAACAAAATTCACACAATATTTTGCAAAATGATGAACGTAACCAGGAGGCAAACATTGTCTGTTGTGATGCAAGAGTCTCTGCGTGGTGGACTAAGGGACCCATGTTTTAGCAAGTACAAGAAAAATATTACAAATTTTTACACAATTTATCATCTAAGTGTAGATAATATGTAACCATTATTATTTAATTAATTCGATTTTTCTTGCAAAACACAACACAATGGTGTTGTTGGATTCTTGTTAGATTCCTTTGTAAGTAAAGGTCTTGCACACTGGAAACTAGTGGGAAACATTATGAAGCACGATTTATAAAGGACTCCCTTAATCAGCTCTGCAGAGAGGTGTTTTTCTGGCTTTGATTCCCGGGATGGGTTATCTAAGGTTGGCACTTTTCCGGTCTTATGCCTCCCAAGGTTCACCTACCCTTATATCAATGAGTACCCAGGAATAAATCAGTGGGGTAAAGGCTGCCGGAGCGTAGTGATCACATCACCTCCAAAATGGTCGAGATCGAGAATGTGAGGGGCCCCACCCTTGCATATGCCTTCATGGCACGGTGTTATGTGCACGGGGAAATTTACATTACCTTTACCTATGGAACTCACCAGAATACATGTTGCTAAATTCCACTGAGTCTATTTTTGCGTTCAAAAGTAAGTTCCAACACATAAATCACTTCTCAGCTATTCAGAAAGCATAATGTGGATGTACATTCAGTACCACTTGAGAGTTCACAAGGGGATACGAAATCAATACCGGGAAGAACGTTCGCAATAACGCTGACCCAATGCGAGGAGGCAAGGAATTTTCACACTTCTGGCAAGAGTCACTGGGTGACTTTGGGGGGGGGGGGATGCAAAATTGAATTTTGCGGTGGCGGTAGCTTACATGGTTTAGACTTATCGAAAGTTCTCAAATGACATTGTAAAGATTCGTGAGAAACCTGCAATACCGCTCTCAAAATCTACCATGCACATGCACAACAATTTACATCTGTATTGTCTCGCTGTTCTTACCAACAAATATTTCACAATAGTTAGGCTTATTGTCGTCCGAATTCTGAAATTCAAATGTGCTGTAGTAAACAATAGGGTGGCGGACTTGTGATTGTGTAGTCTTGTCAGCCTAGCCTTTGTCTTCATTAGCTGCTTACAATGGACCAAGAACTTTCTTTACTTGATGCTCGTTATTCACAGGAAAAAAAAATACATGTTCGTTAAACATTGTTGCAGCAGAAGATACAAAACAAACTTTTTTCTCTTTTAATTCGTAGTTGCTCTCATATTTTATTTTCAAGAATTCATGATTATTTTCAAGGCATTCACTCTTAAACTGGCCATTTAAATTCTTTACCACATAGTTTTCCATTATATATTCAAAGCTCAAGAGGGGATTTAAACCTGGTACCCTCCCCTTGTGTACGCCACTGATGTTCTTATTTCTATGCGCTTCCACGTGAACACGATATCACAGAAAGGCAAGTTCTTCAAGCCGATGTGACGATGACATCACAGAATTTTCAGACCGCGAGGGTTGACAAATCCCATTCATTCTCTTTGCAAAAGGGGATAAGGCCTTGCTCGAAAAAGGTTTTATATGCCTGCAAAAGGGGACCTTCTCAGGCAGTGGGCAGAGAACACAACTGAACTTGCCTGCAGGACAGAAGGGATGTCTTCTTGCAAGGCATAGAGGACCAGTCGTCCTTGAGCGAGGGAAGGTTGGGGGAGAGACGAATCCATTGACCATAGTTTGATGTCGTGCGTCAAGGATTTCTTCAAAAACAACCCGCAAACTCCGTGCTGTGACTTTCCTTCGTGATGTAGGCTTTTTCTTGGTTTGGACCAGAGGTGCAAACACACATTTTTGTCTGGGGTGGGGAGGGGGGCAAGTACCAGGATAATCGTACCAATAATAATAATAATAATAATAATGTTACTAATAATGTTATTGTAACATCATCATTATTATTATTATTATTATTATTATTATTGATTTGCTTTATTTTACTTCTCTTCTTGTGCCAATCACCACTACTAGTTAGCAGTCTTAAAAATATTTCCGAATCAAACGATAGTATTATATATATTGTAATATTGGGTAATGTTTGTTAGAAGTTTTAATTTAAATTTTAGATTAACTGAATACTTAAAATACTATTTTTATATTTATAAAGTTACTGGACAAATGACAGTTATATAAAATTTTATTGCTTGAGACCTCAATTCGAGATGTTGGAATGAGCTCTAATTTATATGACTGAAAATGTAAGAAGCTAACCATCAACAAAATTTTCAATGCGCAGTTATTCTCAAAAAATACTTTAAAAATGAGTATTTTCCAAAGGAATCGTTTATTTTTTAAAAATAGATTTATTGATTTTGTGTGAAAGTTTATACTATTTGGAGCACTTCTGAGAAAACCAGACATTGATAGGTGTCACTGTTCCCGAGATATATCAAACCAAAAGTATCTAACACGGTGGACTATTTTGAACATGGGAGGCATCAGCATGCACATAGCGATTGGCTCCTCGACTGAAAATTCCTTAAATGGCATAACAATTATACTACCAAGTCTCTTGCTTTTATCAAAAAGTGTAACAATTCGTCAAACATTAGGGACTTAGCCGCTGGACAGTGTTCAAGATGGTGGGTACGAAGTCCTCCATTTGGAGACACATCTTATGGCGATTCTTTGATTAAATACATTAAAACTTATATCAGTTTAACGCTTATAAATTAGGCTATAATTTTATTCCAAATAATTTTCTGTCGCATAATTTATTCAACAGTTACAATGGAGAAAATTCTAAAAGTACAGGAAGACTTGTCTTTATTTTAAAAGATGATTTCTTACATAACGTGAAAACCACTTACATTCGTATCATTGCCTATCCTTTCAATTTTCATTTATTTTGAATTGAAATAAATGAAAATCTCGCATCTCCAACCACGTATCATTCTCTAGGCGTTACGATGTCACGTTGCACGCTAGAACCCGCATCTATCACCACGTGGGATCATACTACGGGTGATGTAGCTCATTCATCATTCATCCCCCAACTATTGGCATACTCGCTATTCATGGTAAACCTGACGGTAAGGTGCAAGTGGTACTGACTAAACACATATGTGTGGCTAGGGTTACCAATTCACTGTAAGGGAAATGTAGGACATGCTGTCCCAAAATGTAGGACACTAAGTCAAAATGTAGGACACAACACATTCTTAATAAATAATACATATTTCTATAGAACACTTTAGAAAGTAGTTGAAAAGTGACACTTTTCAGTTTTAAAAAAAAATGATTTCTTAATGAATTTTTAAATGCAAAATTTCAAAACTTGCAATCATACTAAACAATGCACCTCTCACTACATGATTTAAGCGGTACTTCTCAGAGGAGACAATTTTTATCAAAATTTCAGGTTTAGCCAAACTATATTTATGTTAGAGTGGACAGTCAAACTCTTTGAAATTATAGGGACCAGTACCAAACAAACATTTTACAGACTTCATGAAAAAATAATTTCTCTCGTGAGTCTGTTGTGCTGATGGTAATGAACGTACTCTCTCAACATTTGAATTATGACCTGTAATGGCAAACAAATATTCAGCAGTTACCGTAATTGAAAATGGTGAGAGAAGTTTCATCTTGAGTAGTGTCCAGGGTGTCTACCAAAATAACATCCAGAATTCTTGACTTTTTCTGGACTTTTCTATACCTTTTTCATTTTTCTTAATGTCTATTTATTCGACCCCTACTTAGGTAAAGTTGAAAATTAGTAATTAAGAAAATAAATATTTATTTAATGAAAAACCCTACCAAAGAGCCAGTTAAGATGAAAACTGAAGCTGAATTTAAGATGAGAATTAGATCTGCTTTCTTGTATTAATGCATCCTGAACGGTGTTTGGCAGATAAGCGAGGCTTTCGCGTCTGGATTCACAGCCAGTATAAACTTATGTAGGGCTTGTGTCGGTTGTTCCTATACATTTGTGACTGTCCCTTCATCCATCTTATCTTATCATCATTCATCCTCATCGTTGCGATTAGCCAAAGGGACAGAAAAAAGTAAAGTAAAATAAACTAAATCAACCAATTGTCATTATGATAGCAAAAATTCTTGACCACAAGAATAATTTATTGCCTTTTTATTGACTTCTTGACCTACTTGTTGATTTCTTTACTTTTTCTTGACTACCATGACTCTCTTGACTGGCAGACACCCTGAATAACTTTGCTCTCTATACCCCTGCTTTACAATCAAATTATATTGAATATTGAATAAAAATGGGCAACACCTTGTTCCATCAGTATAAACCCTAAGGCAAGGAATTCTGCTCAGGCATTGAACAGTGACGTTATCAGAAAGTGGTCCCAAAACTTTGTTCATTAAGTGCTTCCATTTTCCTGTTTGTTTAATAGCAGGACAAACTTTTTTTCTTTTTGGGCAATGACTCAATGACTGAATCAAAATAAATTTCACTATTGAGTTTGGAAGCGTAGTCCATAGACTTGTAACTTGCATGATTTCTTTCTGTTACCTATTTTCCTAATTAATATTATGTGATGCTCAAAATGTAGGACATTTGATATTTTTCAAATTCCTCCTGGACGCCGGACATAGGGCTAAATGTAGGACATGTCCAGAAAAAAACGGACGTCTGGTAACCCTACGTGTGGCAAGACACAACACTTGAGTTTTAAACTCCCAAAGACTGAATCAACATGGCTTATTGGGAAGGGTATACTTGTCCCTGCACTACAGCTGAAGATCTGCGATGAGAGGTTACGCTTGTGACTACAAAAGAGTCTGACTTGCGACTTGCCTCGACATGGTCTCTCCAAGGCATCCTCTTATCTCTCTTCGTAATCCTCGTACTGGCTCCTCGATTGACTGACTTAGAACTGACCACTGACCTCTCTCCTTCCAGACATTTATTCCAATTGAATTTACTCAGTAATGCAGACTCAGTTATCTGTAGACTCTTCCTTGATTGCGATCGTTTACATCTGTTTGCAAAGATGGCGATCAAGGAAGCTCTGCAATGTCTGACAAGACATTCCTTAGATGGTTCTAGCAATTTCCTGATTGAAAAGGTGATGGCTAGATGTCTGGGATTTTAGAGTTCGTTGTACGTTACATTCAAAAGATTCTACAGATTGTTACGATGCCCCTCTCCTGAAAATAATTCCTTTGAATTCGTCTTTATATGTGATCCAATCTTATAGGGGTATCGTTCATTACCAAAACATAAAATCCTACAGATCGTTATGCATGATTGAACAACGAAACATTACCTTTTCTTCAGTCTATCTAATGAGGATCAAAAGTTTAATAGAAAAAAAAATAACTTCTTAGATATAAACCAGTAACTGAGAGTCTGTGAATCCGATGCTTGAGGGGAAGCACAGGGGAGAAGGGCGTGAACTTTTGAGATTTTTTTTCTTCTAGTAGAAATCTAACAACTGACCAAAATCTATCTTTTATGGAATCATTCCAAACATTCGTTGTTTTCAACTTAATTTTTTTGGCTAACACGGAAGTTTTCACAACACTCCCACATCTCGTCCCCATGAACGCAGCTAAAAATATGAAAACAGTAACGTATAAATTAGCAATAACAGCACAAAATAAAGCCAATTATCAAGAGAAATATCATCTGTCCCTGAACAGTACGTATGTATATCCTCTAGCGCAACACAAATGAAAAGTCTCATTATAGGGACACTGCAGCTCAGTTCATTGCAGCTGCAGGTAAAAAAGGTAAAGTGCTCCCCTGTTCATAGCACCATGCCATGATGGCGTATAGGGGGTGTTCTTGATCCGGTCGTGAGTGGGGGTGATGTGATCAGCATCATGCCCCTGAACGCCTTTACCCACCAAGGTTTCCTCCAGGTACCCATGTTATTCGACACTGGGTGGGCACTGGGGCCGCTTCCAACATAAGAAAAGTTCCCAGATTTGAACCGGCCGGGGATCGAACCTGGGACCTTTAGCATGGTAGTCAGGCACATTACCGACTGAGCCACCACGGCCACATTGCAGATGCAGGACAAATTTCAATTTCATTTTTCTCCCTTACATAAAAGAACACCTTGATAGAACTTTCTCAGTATGAAGAGGAAGGATGGTAGTTAAAAATATTCAAAAATGAGAAAAATCGAATGGGGGGGGGGGATGTTTTGAGCTGTTCAAACTTGAAATTTGAACATTTGAAGTGTGTTCAAATTTTACAAAGTGTCAACATTTTATCATCTCATAATATGCAACTGTTTTTCCTCTTTACAACGAGCTCAGGAACGCTTCTGTATCTTCATTCGTTCCCGAAATATACTTAATTGAAAAGAGCATGTTGCTAAAAAATGACATTTTGAACAACCCTCATATAATTCGTAATAATCATATTTCAGCAAAATCCTTTCACAGGTATCTGTTTTGGATTAAAGCAAACCTGTGTACCAAATATCATCAAAATCGGTGACTATGAGGGTCAACTCCTGCCTGATTTGACATGGAATATGAATATATATATATATATATATATATATATATATATATATATATATATATATATATATATATATATATATATATATATATACATACACAGAGTGTTTCTAAAGATCGTTTACAATGCTTGGGAGGTGATTTCTCACACGAAAACAAGCAAAAAGTGAGAGTTCCATTTTTACGACTGAGGCTTCGTTTCAGAGATAGGAGCCTCGCAAAAGGTGACAAAGTGAACGGTAGCAGATACAACTGGCTTGTTTGCTCGTACTAGACAATCCTTGATTCGTCGCTGTCATCTCTGCGTAGAAGTGAACTGCAGACATTTTGAAAACCGTCTGTGATTATTGCCCTTGGCAAATCCCAGTGAGAACACACGTGGTATTGCACCCCACCCCCTTTGTGTGGTGAAAGTGGCATCTTCAGTTGGTGTACAGTGACACGCACTGTCTGTGCATAAGACATTGTAGCATTTGTTGTTTGTTGCGTGTGTGTGTGTGGGGGGGGGGATATTACGTAGTTGTCGCAATCATCTGATATTGTGTTTTTCTTTCCCTCCTACTGGTGGAGTAATGTGTCTCTCGTATGCCACATGACATGATTCGTTCATTCCTCACATGTAACTGTGGTATGCAACCGTGCTCAACTTTTCGGATTTTGTGTTCTGTGCTCATGTTTTGATGTTTGAGGTCGGGATGTGTTGTCTTTAATGCATTTCTCATTGTCACGGTCCTTCTTGCTGCGTTACATACCCTTTCCATGCATTGTTCTTGCTGGAAATCCCCAATTCCTTTGAGGACTCCATTGCGCATGCTTGCAGTGAACTTTTCATAGTGACTTCCGGACTGAGCACATACGATTCCTTGATGATTCCCTTGGAACCGCCTCTCTATCTGTGATAGTATTCGTCCCAGTTAGGTGTGACGTTCACTTTGTCACCTTTTGCGAGGCTCCTATCTTCGGAAACGAAGCCTCAGTTGTAAAAATGAAAGTCACGCGTTTGGCTTGTTTTCGTGTGAGGAATCACCTCTCAAGCATTGTAAATGACCTTTAGAAACACCCTGTATATATATAATGTCATTAAATGTGTGTCAATTATTAAGTCTCAATTTATTTTATAAAATATATAAAATATTATATCAACTGTCTCTCATTCAAAATGCATAATTGCAAATACTGTAGATGAACAATGGAGGAGGAGGAGGAGGAGGAGGAGGGATAAAAAATAAGAGATATTAAGAAGATAATAGTTTCATGTATAAAATTCACATATAAATGCTATTACGTGTTTTATTAACATATCTATGTACTTCGTGGTTGCTAACGAAAGATGATGAGAAATGGAAAGAAATAACAAGTCGGTCTAATTGCTGTGTTCTGGGGATTGCTGGGTTTAGTGTCCTTAGAGGTGAGGCTCTTTGTTGTCCTTTCTTTTTGTATGTTCTCGATATTATTCCAGTCATGTATATTCGAATCTCAAACTAATTGTTTATATTTGTTGTTAAAACTAAAAAACTCTCCCCCCCAGGAAGAATTTTGTGGGGGGGAATTTGAAGATCGTTGGTGGGGAATCCCCCCCCATTTCCCCGGGATTCCGCACCCTGGTTTGGAACATTTATGTTACATATTATGCTGTTCATTAGATCACATTTTTGTGATCTGTAATTTTAAGGCTGTATATTGTTTGAAATAAAATATTCCAAACCATTTCAAAGGTAGAATTACAAGTACTATTGTCAACTGACCCCGAACATATCGTCAACTCAGGTTGAATTGACAATTGTCACTCTTCAAAAAAATAAAATAAAATAAGATAAGATAAAAAAGCAATAATTTTGCAAGTTTTTAGGAGCGTGGTGTATTAAAAATTTGTAGTGGTTGAGGAAAATACAAATATTGCTCATAGGATTTCATCAATAGTATATCTTAATTTTTAATTTAAACATAAAAACATGGTCAAGTACGATTTGATGTTGCTCTTGATGTGACCATAATATTTTGAGCCAAAGGTCACTTTACTCTCTCCTGAACAATTGGTTTGGCCTAATTAGCTATAAAATTATTGTCATTAACTTATTATTATTTATTGTAGCCGCTGTATCTCAGTCAGTGGTCGGCCTCTGTGGGTCCCAGGTTCGAATCCCAGCTAGGACTTGGATGTTTGTGTTGTCCGTAAATTGAGAAAACTGAGAATGTAGAGAAAAACTGATATGTACGAATGTTGAGAAAATGTGTGTGAATGACAGGGCATACCACCGAATAGGGGTATTTCTTTATTTTATATATAAAAAAGTCTGTATGGCATCTTGACTACCATCAGAGAGCCATGGTTTGATCCCCGGCGGGAGAGAACTGGCACTTTTTCCACCTGTTTATGCGACATTCGGTGCTCACCCAGCGTTGTATAAAGTGGATACCTAGAGAAAACTCTGGGGGGTAAATGCAGCCAGGGGCGTGGTGCTAATCGCATCACTCCAAGCTTCGGCCGAGATACGCCTTCATGGCGTGGTGCAAAGCACACGGGAGCGCTTTCCATGTGCCGGTGCATGGAATTTCCCACTCCCAGTTTGTTCTTCAGTTATGAGTTATCATTATTTTTTATTTTTGCTCAGTGCTGCTGAGTGCCTTTATCATTTGGAATTCCAGTGCAAATTGCTTTGTTAGGAGAATGAAGTTTCATGCAGACAGGGATGGGGAATTTTGCCAGATTTTACAACTGTGCCAGAGTGCCAAGAATTTTCAAGTCATTCTTGTTTGAGACAGTAGTGCATACAAATGCGTAGAATTGGAATTATATGAAGAAATTAAATATCTAGGGAACGAAGGAAATTTCGTAAGTTTGAATCAGGATCCCGAAAAGCTAGAAGAAAAGGAATAAGAAACATGTTTTAAAAAGTCAGAAGGCTGTCTTCGAAAAACTGGAATATATAAAAATCGCGCCCATACAAAAATCTATGTAAATTGCGACCAGTTTAAATATATCCATTCCTAGTGACTACCTGGTCACCATGAGTCACGGACCACCTGCTCCCCATGAGTCACGTTCTTTGATGGCTGGCTCAAAATACATTCCCAAGCACCTACAGTCGCCAAGCTTTCAGAGTTTTTCGACTATTTTGTGGAAAGGTGGTTAGAAAATTGTGAAGTCCCGGTCAGTCTTTGGAGTTGCTACAGACGGCACCATCGAACCACCAACGCTGTAGAAAGCTGGCACAACAAAATTAATAATATGCTTGGAAAGCCGAAGCCTAAAATGAAATACTTGACCGAATGTATAAAGACAGAAGCAGAAACTCAGCGTGTGCGTTAATGAGGACAGAGTTAATATAAGTATGGAAGGCAAACGAAGGAAAACAAGCTACATGAAACTGGATGAAAGACTGGAAAAACAGTAAAAAAAAGTACAGAGAGAACGGTGACATCAGAGCTTGTTTGAAAGCAATATCCTACATCCCAAAACTTAGGGAAATGGAGTAAAACTTGAGTTCATGGCCCTAAAGTTAGAAGTATAGAAATAAAAATGTACATAATGTAAATAGTAACTTATAAAAATAATCCAATATTGACGATGCTAGCTGATTTTTAACACGACTAAATGACAAAAATTTACTTTTGCTATTTAGCCAGTCCAAAGCCTGGATAAAGTGTGATGGGAGTCAGTTTTATTTGAAAAATATGATTAATTGACATGTAGGGACTGTACTGGGTGCTATTTTTGCTGGGCGCATTTTACAGGAAGGAAATTTCATAAGTTTGAATCAGGATTCCGAAGAAAAGGAATGAGAGACATGTTTTAAAAAGTCAGAAGGGTGTCTTCGAAAAACTGTTACTACCTTTAATAACGTTTCAGATTTCGCCACGACTGATAAATGAAGATAATGGCAATACACTTGAAACCATGGGGTTTAGTGTTAGTGATATGGTCGAAATCTTACATTGGGGAGGCCCACACACTGTACTCATTATTTCAAAAGTGGTAATGGAAATTTCCACAAGCAAAGTTGAAATATTTTTTAAAAAAATAGTTTTTTGATAACTGAAAGTGAAAATTCAGGCACCAGTTGAAAATGCCTACATTTTACATTCCTAATTTCGCCTTCAAATAAACACTCAAAGAATCTGTTAACAATTGCATAGGAAAGGCAACCTTACTTTCGAGTAAAAGATTCCGAAGAACTTTGCTCTTCACCCCACCCCTAACAGCGGTGCTTGGAAGGGGATCAGCGAAAAAGAAAGCCCTTGGCATTGGTAACAGCCTTGCTGGGATACAAGAGATCTGACCAATAAGGACGTTTGAAACCCACGTGACTGTCACCGAAAGAGCTCTCCCCCCAATTTGTGCTGGAAACAGCAAAAGAAGACAGCCGTGCCATCTATTGACCAACGACGGAACTGCAATTTCCAAGCGTAGCGAGGTTTAAATGTAACTTTCCCTTCTATAACCTAACTATTCTATGATATCGCCGATATCACGATATATAAAAAATATTGTATCGTATTATCTGTGATAATTTATTGATGATATATTGCTATATCAAATTTCCGATATCGTCCATCCCTACTTCATTTATTTTCGACACTACGATGGTTATGGTTGAGTGCTTGATATGAACACATATCTTATGGTTTAAGTTCGAGAACATCAGAGTGGAACAGTCATTTTCATAGCACAGCTGAATTCTGTGTCATGTTCTGGCACACTTTGAGTTGCAAGTGTGTCATTTACCTGAGTAAGACATAAAAATAATGGTCTCCATATCGATGTTTTGGACTCTTAAACCATCAGGCATTTGTGCATATCAAGCATTCTACCACAACCATTATAATGTCGAAAATAAAGGAGAGTATATGCCCACATTTTTTGATCACACTATAGATTGGTGCTGTAAGACAGATGAAATTTTTAAGAATTGAGCAAATTTGTGTAACTATTTTTTGCAACTCTCCTAAGTTCAGTACAGATTGCCCTCTGAACAATTAAGTTTGTATATTTATCAGGTATTTATCTAGAATTTTCAGACACCAAAATTAATATAATTTAGATATCTGAGCAAAACCTTGAGAAATGATGACAAGAAAATGTTTGTGGGAATACGTACCAAGAGTTCAAGGTATGGATAAATTCTTGCTGTATATCAGTGGAGTATTCTCCATGTTACTACATTTACCACTTGTGAACCAACTTTTCTCATGTATTTTTTACACATTTAATATAAGGAATTCGCTCATCATGTAACTTAATATGTAAACCAGAATTTAAGTGAACAATTGAGAAAATTTGAGGAGTGGCTTATGTGTGCCACTGATGTCCAATAAAGACTTCTGACAACATGGTTTCCACACCAGTTTCACATGGGAAGGTTGAGGGAGATTAAGAGAAAATTGATGAGTGGATTTGCAACCTAGGTGCTCAGTTCCAACACTACAAATTTGTGCAGGAAATCCAGGTCCATGTTTGGTGAAAAAAGGGAAATTTTTTGAAACTATCTAAATTGATGGAAAATTTGAAGTTGTCTAATTCTTGTATAAAGTCCAATGTTTTTAATTGCAATGTATTTTAGGTCTCTTTCAATTTTTTTCAAAAAGTAAAAAATAATTAAGCATTTTAAATGAGATTTTACTTGCGTGAAATTTAGAAATAAGAAATTTCTAAATTTCATGTAAGTAAATTTTAAACCACGTTTACCACATCCATCATGAATTTTAAATGAGGTTAGATAAAGGAATGGTCAAATCCGGATTTTGAATTTGACCCATCCTTGCTCACACTTACTTCAAATAATAAGTTCAATAGCATATATTGTGTTATAGTTGTGATGTGTTTGTGTGTGTCTTGTGTAGTAGTTGTGCTGTCTAATGTGTTTGTGTTCGTCTTGTGTAGTAATTGTGCTGTCTAATGTGTTTGTGTTTGTCTTGTGTAGTAGTTCCTCCATTCATATTGGGGGTTAGGCGTAGAGCCGACAACTCTGCACTGTAAAAAAAAAAAATGTCAAGAAACAGCAATATAAGGCCATGGATGTTCCCAAGGTAAAATATTCCGGAGGTAAAATAGTCCCCCCTTCGGATCTCCGGGTGGGGACTACTTTGGGAGGTCCCTGGACTAAGGATAAGATCTACGTTAGGAATAAGGATATTAAATTAGGCACCTGTAATGTTCTGAGCCTTTACCAGCCTGGGGCATTTCAGTGTACAGTTAATGAGATAGTTAAGTATAAATTAGATGTTGTAGCTGTCCAGGAAGTTAGGTGGCCAGGAGAAGGGAATTGTAAAACTAAAAATTATACTTTTTTCTATGGTGGTACTGAAAATCATAATTTTGGAACAGGCTTTTTCATAAATAATAGAATTATATCGGCTCTTAAAACAGTAGAATTTCTTAATGATAGGATATCATATGCAGTTTTACAGGGTAGGTGGTGTAAAATTATTTTAATAAACATACATGCACCAACGGAAGATAAAGATGATAATACTAAAGATGATTTTTATACAGAGTTAGAACAGGTCTTTGATAAATTTTCTCTGTATGATAAGAAAATTCTGTTAGGTGACTGTAATGCACAGATTGGCAAAGAAGAGACATTTAAACCCACGATTGGTAAAGAAAGTCTTCATGAATTAAGTAATGATAATGGTATAAGATTGATTACTTTTGCAACCTCAAAGAATTTAATTGTGAAAAGTACCACTTTTAAACATAAAGATATCCATAAATATACCTGGTCTTCTCCAGATGGTAAAACTCATAATCAGATAGATTATATTCTCATTGATAAGAGAAGGCATACTAGTATAATTGACGTTCGTACACATAGAGGTGCTGACTGTGCCAGTGACCATTATTTAGTAATTGCTAAATTAAGAGAAAGACTCTCAGTGATAAATCATAAGCAACAAAATCTAAAAGTTCTAAAATTTGATACATTAAAGTTTACTGATGAAAGAATTAAGAAAGATTACCAAATTAAACTGTCAAATAGATTTGATGTTTTGCAGGATTTAAATGATGATGAAAATATAAATGAAACAGACGTAAATAAGAATTGGGAGCACATACGTAATGCAATAGAATCAGCAGCTAAAGAAAGTATAGGATACCATAAACCGAGAAAAAGTAAGCCATGGTTTGATAATGAATGTCATAATCTAATAGAAATAAGAAATCAGGCTAGACTTACGTGGTTAAATAACTCTGATGATACAAATCTAAACAATTATAATAGAATAAAGCGAGAAGTTAACCGCACGTTTAGAAGTAAAAAAAGAGATTACTTGAAAAGCAAAATTAACGAAATTGAAACAAACAGCAAAAACAAAAATATCAGAGATTTATATAAAGGTGTAAATGAGTTTAGAAAGGGGTGGCAACCTAAAGTAAACTTGATAAAAGATAAAGACGGTGATTTTCTAGCTGACCCAAGCGATATTCTAAATAGATGGAAGAACTACTTTAATGACATTTTAAATGTTCATGTAGGAGATAAATCAGAAGTAAATGAAGTCCACACAGCAGAACCTTTAGTTCCAGAACCTAACTTGACTGAAGTTAAAGATGCTATTAAAAGGCTAAAGAATAACAAATCACCTGGCATTGATTTAATACCAGCTGAGTTAATTAAATATGGTGGAAATTCATTAATATGTCAAATTCATAAATTAATTTGTTTAATATGGAATAAAGAAGAAATCCCTCAACAGTGGAAAGAATCCATAATTGTTCCTGTGCTTAAAAAAGGTGATAAAATGAACTGCAATAATTACCGTGGAATTTCTCTACTCTCAACAACATATAAAATATTATCTAACATTCTTTTAACAAGACTAACCCCATATGCTAATGAAATTATAGGTGATTATCAATGTGGATTTAAACGTAACAGATCAACTACAGATCAAATTTTTCACATCAGACAGACACTGGAAAAAAAGTGGGAATATAATCAAAATGTCCATCAGCTATTCATTGATTTCAGAAAAGCATATGATTCGGTCAAAAGAGATAAATTATATAATATATTAGTAGAGTTTGGAATACCTAAGAAGCTTGTTAGTATGATAAAAATATGCACCAGGGAGACAGAAAGTAAAATTCGTGTGGGTATTAATATGTCTGACAAATTTACAATTCATGATGGGTTAAAACAAGGAGATGCATTATCTCCATTGCTCTTTAATTTTGCCTTAGAATATGCTGTAAGGAAGGTAAAAGAAACTAAAGAAGGACTAAAATTAAATGGTGTGACTCAGTTGTTAGCATCTGCAGATGATGTAGACTTACTGGGGGATGATGTGAATACAATTAAGAATAATGCTAAAATATTTTTCAAAACTGCTAAAGAGATAGGTTTAGAAGTTAACAAAGAGAAAACTAAATATATGCTTACAAGCCGAAACCAAGTGTTAGGTAATAATCAAAATCTAATTATTGATAACAACTCGTTTGAACGTGTTTCCAAATTCAAATACTTAGGAGTAATATTAACAAATGAAAATTATATTAAAGAGGAAATAAAAAGTAGGCTTAATTCAGGAAATGCATGTTACTTCTCTCTTCATAAACTTTTGTCTTCTCGTTTAATATCTAAGAAACTAAAAGTTAAAATATACAAAACAGTAATTTTGCCTGTAGTATTATATGGATGTGAAACTTGGTCCCTTACATTGAAAGAGGAACATAAATTGAGAGTATTTGAAAATAAGATCCTTAGGAAAATATTTGGACCTAAAAGGGATGAGGAGACTGGTGAGTGGAGAAGGTTACATAATTTAGAACTACATAATTTGTATTCATGTCCAGATATTATTAGAATAATTAAATCAAGAAGACTTAGGTGGGCAGGCCATGTGGCACGAATGGGAGAGGAAAGAGGAGTTTACAGGATTCTTGTTGGGAAACCTGATGGTAAGAGACCTGTAGGAAGGCCAAGACGAAGATGGAGGGACAACATTGAGATGGACCTAAGAGAAATCGGTAGGGATGGAAAAGAGTATATAGAACTTGCTCAAGATAGGGAAAGATGGAAGGCCTGTGTTGCTGCAGCCATGAACCTTCGGGTTTAAGAAGGCTATGGAGTTAGTTAGTTAGTTAGTTAGCATATAACCAAGTCTACTGAATATGTCTGCAGCTAATTCCAAACTGAGAAGGAGTAGTAGTTGGGTAACTTTAAAGCAATGGGATTGGTGTTGTTGCAGCAGTATTGTAAAGCTGCAGAAGTTCTTTGTTTGTACCAAACATGCTCAATTGCAAAACCGATCTCATCCTCGAAGAGTGCGAATGTTTCCTTACAACTACGTTTGATGAAAACTGTGACACCATCTTCTTTCGGCCCGTCAAAGAAGCAGAAATTGCACAATTCGTGTCCAAAATCCGTTCTAATTCTTGTGGCACAGACGGCATAAACCTAAAAATGATACGGCTAATTTTTCCACACATTCTTTCACCTCGGACTCACTTGATCAATTTGTCTTACATGGAAGGAGGCTAGAATCCTGCCCTTTCCGAAGAAACGACACGTGACTGACATGAACGACTTACGACCAATTAGTATATTACCTGTTTAATCAAAAGTTATCAAGAAAGCTGTGTACAAGCAGATAGAAAGTTTTGTTGCCAAAAATCAAATATTGCCTGCAGTACAATCTGGTTTCAGACCTTCCCACAGCACTGCAACAATACTCATGAAAGTAACAGACTGCATTCTACAAACACCGAATGAAAGTAAGGCTTAAGTCCAAGGCATTTAATTTTGTATCCCATCAGTTACTCCTTTCAAAAATGAGTTATTATGGTTTTTCGCCGGGAGCAATAAAATGGTTCCGGTCGTACCTTACTGTGCGAGTGCAATCGGTGACTCTTCCCTCATGAGCTACATCGACTCCCCTCACGATACCCTCAGGGGTCGTGCAGGGAAGTATTCTAGGCCCTTTTCTATACTCCCTCTTCACTGCCGACTTACCTCTGCACGTACAACACAGTGTACCTCATTGTTTTGCTGACAACATGCAGCTGATGATGCCAGTAGACCCCAAAAATGCCAAACCAGTGATTGATCTCCTGAACCGTGACCTTGATGCTATATATAAATGGTGTAAATGTAATGGTCTTGTAATTAACCCCAGTAAGTGCTGCTTTACATTAATTGGTTCTAGTGCTGCCTTAAATAAAATTCAAATAAATGGGTTATCAACTAATATTAATGATGTGAGGGTCTCACACTGCACAACTGTTAAAAACTTAGGTGTGATATTTAATCAGAAACTTGACTGGCAAAACCACGTAACATCTGAGAGTTCAAAATGTTATGGTATACTTAGATCACTCTATAAGTCATCACACTTACTTTCGACTGATGTTTAATTGCATCTTATGCAAGCTCTCGTTCTTCCCATTTTTTATTATTGTGACGTTTAACAAAAGAGAATGCTAAAATTGTACAAAAAGTACAGAATTTCTGCGTACATTTTGCATTTAGCTTGAAACGAAGGGATCACATACTGTCTTACTTAAGAGACAGAAGAAAAACACACATTGACGAACATCGCAATACAACTTGCATATAAAAGAGCCAAGGACTATTTAGGGTTAGGCAGGGTGGGGTGTCCAGGGAGTCCGAATCTTCCACGAGAGACTTACGATGTACTAAAATTAAATAATGTAAATATGCTTGTTTTGTTTCGCATCTGTTGTATAATCGAGAGAGGTGTATTTCCGTCAAACTTATTGTAAGGGAAGGATTACATTGAGATCATACAACTTTGGTTGACAGTATTAAAGAAGATTTATGCACACCACTACTTAAGTAATATGAAGTGGTCAGAAGTAGCGAGCTACTTATAGCGTCGCTACTGTTGCTAGCTACAAAATTTGTAGCTGTAGCTGTAGCGACGCTACATTTTGAAAATTGTAGTTGTAGCGGTAGCGAAGCTACAAAATTCCTGTAGTTGTAGCGAAATTTTCGCTACAGCTACTTCTTTCCTCGGCATTTTGAGGTGAATTTTGAATGTGGCAACAGCGTCAGAGAAAATCGACAATAACCCTTAATTTTGCAGGAGGTTCATAAAGACAGTCTATTACATGGACATACAGATTATCTAGATTGTAGATTATAGATATCTGCGTAATTTATTTAATTAGTATCTGAAGAATTCAGATATCCAGATAACTAACTGACATATGAATATATTCCTGCTAACAGCTACGTTTTTTTAGCTGCATCGCTATTTTGGGGAGAAACATGCCTCGTTTGTTGCACTACTGGAAAAAAGTGCCTCATTTGCATCACCGCCGAAACAAATCCTGTGGATATTCATGGTGTAAGAGACACCAAAATGTCATTAATTGCTGTGTAAGACACAACTTGCAGTGCAAAAACGAGCAATGGATTTTCCACTGCACTGACAAGGGAATAGTGCCAGCAATAAATGGCTCAGTACGTTAACAGCATTAATCATAGTCAGTATATAGGATCTCACCAGCAACAAATTATAGTTACAAGAATGATAGAGTTTCTGGAATCACAATTGAGAGGTCTAGTGAGAGAGGGAGCTATGCCACTTTGACAAGAAATGGAAATAAATTGAGTTTTCTAAAGCATTACGTTGGGTCATAATTTGTATAACAAAGGGTAATTTTTTTCTGAACATATTGTTAGGTAAATTATTCAAAAGGAAAATATGAATTTCAATATAAATACCATTTATTATGAACATGTATGGTATATTGTTGTAGTATACCCATGTGGAAAAATCAATCTAGCACATCAAAGACTCTGAACAGGGCTTAAATACTTTTGCCTGAGTGTAAATCATGTTCACAGGGTTAGGTATGAACTACATAAAGACAACTTCATATGTCTTCTGGAGGATCTTCACTGTCCATTGTTTCTGTGGATTTTAGTTTTTGGTAAACACCATGAAAAACTGGAGGAATATAAGGCATTATTGCCATGAGATCTTTTAACTTCAGGGCTGATATTAAATCTAGCACCGGTTACTGCAACACAACCTCTGCCACTCCTATTGCAGACACCATCAGTAAGTGGCATAGCTGCTCCTCTCACTCAAAATGCTGATGAGGACGTATTCAAGAATTCAGAAAATCTGCTGCAGAACAAGCGGGAGTTATGCAACATGGTTGTAGTTCACATGATAGATGACAGATGGTAGGAGAATACTGAAAATGGCTCCAGGTCATAGGGCTCAAGGTACTTTTCATTCAAAATGCTGACTTCATATCAGTCTATAAAAAATGAAATATTTATTCTCAAGAAAAATATGTTGATGTGAACATAAATACGTAATCCTACCAAATTTTATTTGTGTATAGTTGTAATAATTAATTTGGGTAACACCCTAATTGCAATATTCATATATCAAATTTGAATTGATATGCCACTTGCATAGGTATGGTATTCTCAAAAACTATAGTAAAAATAAGTAACTGAAGTAACACTGCTATCAGAATTATCGAATGACTGGAATCATGATAATAAATAACAGAATCTATTTACCAATAGTAGGGGATTTTTTTAACACCCATATGGTTTTTTTTTTATGGAGAAGTAGCTCAAAAAGTAGCGAAGTAGCGAGTAGCGAACAGGAGTAGCGTAGCGAGCTACTTTTAGATAAATGTAGCTGTAGCTGTAGCGAAGCTACATTTTGGAAGAGTAGCTGTAGCTGTAGCGAAGCTACTTTTAAGATGTAGCATTCTGATCACTGGTAATATGCTTAAATATTAAATAAAGAGCTTTACTTTTCATCAAAATGGATCTAACATCCTTTTTCATTATTCAATAAATATTCAATTCCTTATCTGTTTCACAATCACCTTGCCAGGGCAGTTGTTTTTATACAAATTGATGAGATCTTAACTATTCATGAGCTAGATGTTATATTCCTATCCTATCCTTATACAGGCTTTTTTCCTTTCATGTAATAACAATATTAATTAATATTACAGTTATTTTAATACGGTTTTATTATTAGAAGAAGATACCAACATATATGGATTAGTTTATAACATCGAGTATCAGGCTCTCCTGTATGGTGCTGTAAACTAGGGAAATAATGATGATGTTTTGTAGTAGTGCATAGCTGTTCAGCCTGTTGCAACACATGTGCAGAACAGGCGTAAGACATTCCTTTGTGTTTTCTGCAGTTGGTGGATTATCCTAGGTGAGATGATTTTGATGTTCTTTCTTTTCCTAACGTAATATAAACATATCTTGCACCCTTACATGAATATCACTCCAATAGTTAGCTATTTGGAATCATTGGGGAAGTCATGTAGTTACTAAAATGTGTACTTTTAGCATTTTTGATACAATTAAAACTGTTTACAGCCAATGCATATTACTCATATTGAACTGGAACGACGAATTTGCAAATTTACTACAGGACTTTTCAAACATCCTGCAGATATGTCTAATACTGTTTCTTGTTCATATCTATCATAGTTCTCCTGAAATACATGTACGTCAGTTTCCGCGCAGCTTACTAATTTCTAGGTATGCTTGATTCTGTTAACTGTACATTCGTATTATTCACAGTTGCGAACTATCCCTCTGGATCCGAGCATGCATGTAAAACACGAACCTAATCACTCCGCTCCGGAGCGCTCCTTTAGTACCACCGTGACCCAGCTCCGAAACCCTGCCTACTGGCAATCGCATAGTTGTCAGCGATGTACTCTCCATCCTTTCATCCTTACATTTATCTTTGTTGTTGAAAATATCCGAAAGGCAGAAATACGACGTTAAGGAATCAAAGTGTACACATGCTACCTATTTCTTAAAAAAAATAATATTGAACCTCCCGGAAGCCGGCTCTGTAGCTTAGTGGTATAGCAATGCCATGGTGTGCCAGATACCTGGGTTCGAGTCCTTGTTGAGCCTGCATTTTTCGTTAAAAATTCTACCTAAGTTATGGTTGTAGCGAAATCCGGATTGTCTCAGAAATGGGGAGATTACCTCCGAAATCTGGATTCTCTCATTTTGTCATCTGATTCCCGAATAGTCAAAAAAAAGTCTGGATTTGGCGATCCCTACTTCACACGTCTTGCATGATCACTGGCCTGCTGATGTGCAAGTGGAATTATCGGTGTGATAATTCCTAGTAATTCAGACTTCATAACATTAGATCTGTTGTGTGTTTCATTTTCCCCTAACCTCTTTGTAGCGCCATCCCTGTCACTGTGTATTTCGTCCAATGAGTACAAGCTAGCAAAATTGTGAATTTCAACAAGTTTGTAGATAATTCTGCAGCTGTTCATAAAACAGACGTATTTTATTAGTTTCTTGCTGTGGTTCATTTTCCCATTTCGGCAAAAAAGTATTCACACTCTTTGCATATGTAAATGAGAGGGGGAGGGAGAAGTTGCCCCCCCTAATACTCTCACTTAGAAATTTAGTGTAGAGGAATCTTATAACCGTTCTTAAACAACATTAGGGTGGCCCAGGGCTATTTTGATCATTTCAGATTCAAAATTCAATTTCAGTCACAAATTTGGGTTGACACATTACATTAGTGTAGCTATGCCCATTGCCCCTCCGGCAACACAACCATGTTAAAATTATCCCAGTTTTGTCTATCGTGTTTCCCTAATTGTGAATGGTATCTGGATATCATGTAATTGACGTCCACCTGCTTCCTCAGATACCTCTTTCACGTATTCTTTCTACGGGGAACCTTATTTCCTATGGGGAGTCCCTTCCACATAAGTCCCCCAGATCTCCCATGGTGAGTTTCTGGTAGAGCACATAAGATTCATTTATGATTTCTTTGGAACAGCCTTTCTAAATGCCATAGTACTCTTCCTACAGAAGTGTGAACTGTACTTTCCCACACTTTCGGTGGTGTCTATCTCCGACACTGAGCATGTCTCGGAAAAGTGGAAGAGGAACTTTCGTCTGGGTTTGAAGCGATGTATCTCTTGTTTCATTTATGACTATTTAGCCATTGTTATGGTCAGTGATGCATTATATCCATGTGCTTTACCTGCTGCCATGTACTTAGTCTTCCCTTCATTCACCACCAATCCCATCTTTTTTGCTTTCCTTTCTATGGCCAAAAATGCTTCTTCTACTGCATGTAGAGATCTTCCTACTATATCCAGGTCATCCACATATGCTAGTATCTGGATTGACTTGTAGCATATGGTACCCCCTAATTTGCACCCAAGCTTCCCGTATAATCTTCTCTAAGGCAATGTTAAACAACAAACAGGACAGTACATCACCTTGTCTTAGTCCATTTTCTATTTCAACAGGTTCTGAGAGTTGTCTTCCTACCCTTATCCTACTGTTAGATCCCTCCATGGTTATCCTCACCATTCTTAAAAAATTTATTGGAATACCAAGGTCTTCCATTGCCAGATATAGTTGGGCCCTGTTTATACTATCGTATGCGGATTTAAAATCAATAAATATTACTATTACTATCCCAAACTCCAGTTTTTTCTCCAGTATTTGCTTTAAGGTGAATATCTGGTTAATTGTAGATTTTCCTGACCTGAACCCCCATTGATATGGTCCAATGCACTTTTCTACATATGGTAGTAGTCTGTTATATATGATTCTTGCAAATACTTTATAGGCAACTATGATACCCATCCTCCAATCACTTGGCATCTGCCCCTTTTTTTCAAATTATGTTTATTATTTCATTCAAGCCTCTAATGACACACTCACCTCCATGCTTAAGCAGTTGTGCTTGCAAGTCATCTATCCCAGGTGCTTTAGTATTTGTCAATATCTTGACTGTCTCCCATACTTCATGTAACGTTGGACTTTCTATGCCCTCTTCTCCTTCCTCTTCCTCTTCTTTATTTAATTCTTCTTCCAGCATACCTGCTACATCTGTACTGCCATTCAATAAATCATTAAAATGCCTTCTCCACCTTTCTAAAATTTCATTACTGTCACTAATTATATCACCTGTTTCATTTCTACAGACTGTTGTCCTTGGCTTAAAAACATCTTTTGTATTATTTACCAGCTTATACATCTGCATTACACTCTTCTGCTCATGCAGGCTTTCCAACTGCTTCATCTCCTGCTTCATCCATTCCCTGTTTTTCTTCCTATGGACTCTCTTCTCGATCCTTCTTTTCTCTTGATATTCCTCCCTAACTCTCCTTGTTGCACTTCTTTGCTGCATCCTCTTACATACATCATTCTTTTCTTTGGTTACATTTTGACATTCTTCATGGAGCCACGTTTCTTTCTTTGCCAGCTTTCGTGTTTCAAGTATTTCCTTTGCTACATTACTGATCCTAAGCTTATACCTGTTCCACCTCTCATCTACTTTTTCTGCTCCTGCCAGTTTTGTCCCGATGAATCCCTCTTCTAATTTACTTCTGTACCTCTCAACCACCATTGGATTTCTTAACTGTGTGACATTAAATTTCAACAGGCCTTCATTTTTCGACTATTAGATATTCTTGCTCTAATCCTTCCCATAAGCAAATAATGGTCGGCATCAATATTAGCCTCCCCTGTACGATCTAGCATCAATGATATCTGATCTATCAGCATGTGGTCAATTTGATTGTAAGTTTTTCCATCCAGGGCTCTCCATGTCATTTTATGAATATCTTTGTGCTGGAATAAGTTGTTGCTATTACTTGATTCCGAGATGCTGCAAACATTATTAGCCTCATACCATTGTTATTTGTTACTTTATGCATACTTTGTTTACCAATTATTGGTTGATACACGTCTTCAATGCCTATTTTGGCATTAAAGTCTCCAATTACTACTTTTATGTCATTTTTGGGCAATCATCAAATGCTCTCTCTAACTCATCTTAGAAATCTTATTTTACATCATCTGTGGATACTTCCATAGGTGCATGGCTATTGATTATACTGTAATTAAAGAGCTCTCCTTTAACTCTTAATGTTGATAATCTTGAACTTATAGCTTTAAATCCTGTCACTCGATGTTTTAGTTGTTTATGTATTATAATCCCAGTTCCTAGCATATGCAGCCTTTCATCACAGCTATAGAAGACAGTTGCTTCTCTCTTTTCCAAAACTCCTTTTCCAATCCAACATACTTGTTGCAATGCCACTATCGCAAGCTTATAATTATTTAGTTGATCCAGCAATATCCTCACTGCACCTGCCCTATACAAAGATAGCACATTCCAGCTCCCTACATATAGATCCTTCCCTTTCTATAATTCGATCATCCATTATTCATGCCAGTCCATCGTCGGTAGATCTATCCAGCTACATTTCCTTGAGGTCTCGTAACGTGGTTCTTTTTGTAGGATGGGGTTGTTGCCTCCATGCCCAACCCCCATTCTTGGAGGACCAGGATTTGTTTACGGTTATTTGTTGAGTTTTTTAAAATTTTTTTAAAGATAGTTTATCAATATCATTTTATATATATATATATAAAAATCAAATAAGGTAAAAGGAAACACTGTTTCCTTTTACCTTATTTGATTTTTACTTAGCCCTTTTGGCCCTCCTTGCTTTTATCCATTATACCGTGCGTTCATTTCGATCTGCAGCCGAGAGATCGGGAGAAGCGTGGCGGGCGGCGCTGACGGAGATGCCGACATTTGCGGCCTGTAATGCCCGCTTATTTTTATAGACATATGCAGACATTTATATAAATATTGCAAAACGATCACTAACCTGTGTTATAACACGCAAAAGTTCTTCTGTAATTCATCCAAGTTCTGCTCTTATATACACAAAAAAATACGCTTTAGAAACGATGTTAAGAGCCACAGATAATAAAACATTTTAATCATAGTTTTGACCAGTAACGTCCTGCTTAAGTTTATATCCTTGAAAGAGTTTTGTGCCGATGGGGATCGTTTGGAGGTTTTGAATGTTCAACACTGTATCAAGATTACGCTGTAGAAGAAACCGTTAAAAGTCAATAGTGTTCGTGAGCTTCCTTGCAATCCGAAATCTCCGAGCTCGAGTTTTTTGTTCCTTCGCGACTAGATGAAGACAGAGTTGTAAATATAGTGGCGAGCAATGTAAACCAAGAGCGTGTTAATTTCGTACTGTGCGCAAGAGTGTTATTCTTGGTTACTTGCAGTTACTTGTTTGTGTTATTGTAGTGTGTATGTGTGACGTGTCAGTGAGGCGATTGGAATGCCAGCCGCAAGATTCACGTTAGAACAAAGATTTTTTTATGTATGACACGTACCTACGTGAAAACAAACTCGTGTCGAGACGTGTGTAGGTAATTTGTACAGAAATTCCCATGCGTTTCAACTCCACACAGAGATACGGTTAGACATATTGTCCTTAAATTACGAGAAACTGTATCGTTAAATTTTAAAACACCTAAGCAAAAACGACGGATTCTAACCGAAGCAAAACTCGATGATATTGGTGCAGCGTTAGAACATTCTCCAAACAAACCTCTACGCCGTGTTTCACAAGAGGTGGGCGTGTCAAAATCATCGGCACATACAGTCACTAAGCTACTAAAATTAAAACCATACTCTTATAACACAGGTTAGTGCTCGTTTTGCAATATTTATATAAATGTCGGCATGTGTCCATAAAAATAAGCGGGCATTTCAGGCCGCAAATGTCGGCATCTCCGTCAGTGCCGCCCGCCGCGCTTCTCCCGATCTCTCGGCTGCAGATCGAAATGGACGCACGGTATGTGTATATATATATATATATATATATATATATATATATATATATATATATATATATATATATATAGACACACACACATACATACACATGATTTTGTACTCCCACCTCGAAGTAAGTGCACTTTTGCTGTAGATAGATACTGCAATACTTATAGCCACAGAAGTGTTAACTCAGTCCAAGTCTTATTTTTAAGTTTTAAATATGGGATAAAATTGTGAACAATAGGTATTATCCATCCATATTTTGCTACAATTTTTGCTATCTTACTCAGTAAACTAATGCAAATCCAAAGACAGTGACATTTTTTATAGGATTATAATTTGTGAGCCTTTCTACAGTAGTGTTGACAATATTCATAAGAAAAATATGCATGGAGTCAAGACAAGAACATATTTTTATTGAAACATTCATATTTTTCTAAATACTTCTTAATTCTTCTTGAATTTGTTTAGGTGGGCAATCGAGTGGGCAGTGGTTGTGTACCTGGCTTCTATAAAATTTCATTAATAAAATATAATATGTTTTGATAAAAATAGCAAAATGTAAGTATTTTTTTTATTAAAAGCCAAGACCATTGTATTAAAAATATATATATACAATTTTGTATTACAGAATTGCCATTGTTTTCACATTGATTTGACATGTCGATAGTAAAACTAACACTTTTGACCTTTAAAATAGGTTTTATTATTGGAAAGCATTGAAGAATAATAATAAAATAACTTATAATGATAATTATTCTCGGAGGAGAGGATATTTTCTGTCCTTGGGTGAGAAAGAATTTAGAAATGTGGACAGTGAAAAGGTGTAATCCCTGGATTCTAAACCCCATCCTTCCCTTCATTTCGAACACTGTTGTTGCTTAATAAGAAATGTAAGTCACATTTTACAACTTGTGTGTGCTAATTTGAAACCATGATGCATAAGAAATCATGCAATAAAATGATAAATGTGCAATTAGTCATAATTATATTTTTAGACTGATATGTTGCATGTACTTTTTGATGTACATGTATGCACAGAACTATATTTTGTCTTGCAGGAACAAAAGGATTCAGTGGTTCAATGCCAGATATCAGATTACTGATGGAAGTGAGCACATTGAACGTGTAGAGAGCAAATCACTTAAATGTGATAAAGACATAAATGTTAGTGGTTCAGAAGTGGTTCAGGAATCGGAAGTCAATGAAGAGCCTAGAAGACTGGGACAGACATCCTCAAAGAGAAAAAGAGAAAGTAGCAAAGATCGAGTGAAGAAGAAATCAACACCAGTGGTAACTGAGCAAAATGTCACTCCAACAAAGAAGATGCGCATAGTTGTGGGTGATTTCAGAGTGTTTTATCATAGAGTGTTCCATTTACTGGCAGCTGTGAAAGAGACCGGAAGAAACGACGAAGAAAGATTTAAATATCTACAAAGAACATGGGCTAATTACAATGATGAGGAGAAGAAAAGGTACCCCATAAGTCGCCGCAAAGATACACCTCCTGATGATTTTCCCTTTAAAATTACATCAAAAAGCATAATAAAGGAAATAGAAGCTATCAAGAGAGCGAGTAAGCAACAAATGGAACTTGCAAAAAGGGTGTGTATCCATTTGCAATAGTTTGTTATTAATATTATGCACATAGTATGATAAAAAAATACATATAATTAAGTTATATACAGTCAAAATCATAAATGCTATAACAAACTATTAATCCTAACATAACAGCAGTGGAAGTATAATGTATATTTGTACATACTAATATATACAAGTAGAAATGGCACAGTATGCCAGAGACCCAGGTTCAGAGTCTAGGTCGAGCCAGCATGTTTTGCTGAAAATTTCTACATAGTACATCTCCTGTGTGTACCTAATCTTCAATAATACAGGGAGTCTCATAAGTAATAGTGCAAACTGACACAGGTGAAAGTATACGATAATAAAGTAAAAAGGTAAAGTGCTCCCCTGTGCATAGCACCATGCCATGAAGGCGTATAGGGGGTGTGGGGGTAACGCCCCACACTTTCTTAATCCAGTCGTGACTGGGGGTGATGTGATCAGCATCATGCCCCTGACCGCCTTTACCCCCCAGGGTTTCCCCCAGGTACCCATGTTATTCGACACTGGGTGGGCGCCGGGGCCGCTTCCAACGTTAGGAAAGTTCCCGGATTTGAACCGGCCGAGGATCGAACCCGGGACCTTTAGCATGGTAGTCAGACCCGTTACCGACTGAGCCACCGTGGCCAACCAAGATGGGTCTGCAAACAAGCCATTTTCGAGATAATCACGAATGTGTGATTACAAGCCACCACTGACTTCATTATTTGTAAACATCGTCCTAGTTGGTAAAATGCTAATAATGTGCTTGAACTTTTTGTTACAAGCCATCAGTGCTTGCATTTTGTAAACATTGCATTTTCAGAGGTTTGCTCTTTCTTTACAAAACAGAACATTTCTGAGAGGTGGCGTTGTAATCAAACAGGATGGATACAATCAGTACAGATAATTGTACAGGCTTGTGACCAATTCCAAAATAAACCGGGGGTGTTCGAAAGCATTTTACCAACTAGGATGACTTTTACAAACAATGAAGTCAATGGCGGCTTGTAATCACACATTTGCGATTATCTCGAAAACAGCTCGTTTGCAGACCCATGTTTACTAAGACTTTTTGCTTCTATTATCGTGTACTTTCACATGTCAGTTTGCGCTATTACTTTTGAGAGACCTTGTATGCACGTCTGTTATTATTATTATTATTTTTACAGACTATGGCACAAAATGATGATTATCAATGTGGATTTAAATGTAAGAGATCAAATTTTTCACATCAGACATACACACTTGAGAAAAGTGGGAATATAATCAAAATGTCCATCAACTATTCATTGATTTTAAAAAAGCATATGATTCAGTCAAAAGAGAGAAATTATATAATATATAGTAGAGTTTGAAATACCTAAGAAACTTGTTAATATGATAAAAGTATGTATCAGTAAAACAGAAAGTAAAATTTGTGTGGGTATTAATGCAGGATGGCGACAGACCTGGAAAACCGGGAAAAGTCAGGGAATTTGGGTGTCAAAAAAAGTCAGGGAAATGTCAGGGAATTTCGCCTTCATTGATTTTTTTTCGCCTTCATTGATTTTTTTTTTATTTGATTTTTTTTTTTAATTTAAAGACATCGTTATGGAACTCTGCACGGGAACAGGAAATCTCGTTCGCAAGTTTCGGCCTCAACTTTTAGGCCTCTTTTATGCGCAAAACCATAGAACTAACTTTTCTATGGCAACACCAGTGATGGCAGGAGGAGGAGAGAAATTTCTCTCGCCTGGGCTTCTCGGCGGGAATTTTAAATTCGAACACTCTTTGGAGGAAAATTGTTATAACTCAGGCACTATGGGAGCAATCTACTTCGAATACTTTCGTTTTGCAGATAAAACATCAGCGCATGTAACCGTTCACAATTCAGAACGCCGGACTGAGGAAGGGGGACTTGGGTTGCACGTCCCCTGAATCTCAATGGAAAAAACAAAAATCTGGTGTTTGCCCCCTCTTCTCCCTCTATTTTGGAGAGAAGGCGAGAACTTTAGTATTCTTTTTAAAGAATGGACATTTCTCAAGAGAATGAAACATATTTCATGTTGTTGGGTGCCATACAAGTTGAATAATATGCCAAAATGTAATTTTTTTTTTTTATGAAAAATAGGTAATTTGCATTTTTGGAGGAACATTGTTATAACTCGGGCACTATTGGAGCAATCTACTTCGGATAAGTTTTGTTTTTCAGCTAAAACATCAGATCATGCAACCGTTCACAATTCAGAACGCTGGACCGAGGAAGGGGGCTTGGGGGCACATCCCCCGAATTTCAATGAAAAAAAATCTGTAGTTTGCCCCCTCTTCTCCCACTATTTTTGGGATAAGGCGCAAATTTTAGTATTATTTTCAAAGAATGGACATTTCTCAAGAGAATGAAACATATTTTATGTTCTTGGGTGCCATACAAGTTGAATAATAAGCCAAAATGTGATATATTTTTTTACGAAAAATAGGTAATTTGCATTTTTGGAGGAAAATTGTTATAACTCGGGCACTATGGGAGCAATCTACTTCGGATCAGTTTTGTTTTTCAGCTAAAACATCTGAGCATGCAACCGTGTACAACCCAGAACGCCGAACCGAGGAAGGGGGGTTTGGAGTCGCGACCTCCGAATTTCAATATTTCAATGCAAAAAAATAAGAATCTGGACTTTGCCCCCTCTTCTCCCGCTATTTTGGGGAGAAGGCGCAAACCTTAGTATTCTCTTCAAGGAATGGACATTTCCAAAGAGATTGATTGAAACATGTTTCATGTAACTGGGTGCCATGCAAGTTGAATAATGAGCCAAAATGTGAAACTCTGTTCAGAAATGTGGCATTGATATGTTGCGGAGAGGGGGCGAGGTTGGTCATCAATATGAATTTCCCAGGCTTGCTCCAGATCTGTGTCAGAGTTTCCACCCAAACATAAGAGTACGAAGTTCCAAAAAGCACATTCATTTCGTAATCAGCACAATGATACCGGTATCATCGGGGCAGTACGACCTTACTTTGATGATACTATATGCTATCATCTGGGGAGTAAAGGTTTAGTTTAGCCTCTAAATATTACGTGGAAAATACATTGAATTATCATTTTTTCTTGTCCGTATGGGAGTAGTAAGGGGACTTGTCAACAGATGGAGGGGATAAGAGCGGGTGGCGCCGTCCGATAGTAAGGCATTTTGTTGGGCAAACTGAAGGAACTTGGAAGAAAATATGTTCTATTGATACATACAATTTTTGTCGAATATCGCCACCCGACAAAGTATCTCACTACGACATGCGACAGAAATTGCATGGACTGCAACATCCAACAAAAATCGCATGCATAAACAAGAAGAGCTTTAGACTGAAAATATGCTGCTGGAATTTTATTACTTTTCTGGCTCACTTCACCTTATTTAATGTAGAAGTGCTTACGAATGTTTTCTTTCATCATCCTGATGTATTACTGGTTTCGCACAAGTTAACATACGTTTACAATGATATTGCACTATTTTTAGATATCAAGAAGAATCCAACAAAATGGGATATATATTGAATACTATCATGAAAAAGTGAAACATAAAGCTGCATTGGTGAACTTTATAAAAATTGGCAAGTGCATGCTCGCAACCTCAAATTTACTGCAACACTAGTATTGCAACTACATTAACGCCACTCTCTGTCCTGTCTGTTTAAACTCGTGAGAGATGGTCATTAATCTCTCACTGAGTGAAGTTAATGTCCAATATTATGAAATAAAATCCTAATAATAAATACGTAAATATTTTAATATCATATTTACTCGAATCACTCAATCATAAAAGCAAATCACTTGCTTCAAGAATTGACTTTTCTCTGCCAGCCCTGCTAAATTTTCACTTTCCATCTACTGATTTATACAAGGAGTGGCCAGAAAGTAATTTCCGATTAGTAGGGAACCGCAAACGCCAAAACCGTGAAAACTGGTAATTCCTGCGAAGTTATGTTTAGGAATGTGCAGTGATGTCTGGACATACTTTTCGCCCTTTCGAAATATCGAAATAATGCGAATTTGGCATAAAATGCGAATTGTTGGCGTTTTTAGCGATTTTTTTAAAAGAAATGTTCTAAAACAACGAAAAATGTCATGAAATCCAACATTCTTGTCTTTTCTAGGCCATGTTTATGTACAAAGAACATTCAAGTTTTCCAACATTTTACTCAAGAGTAAACTCTATAGTTATACGTACATGGAATAATTCCGACAGCCACATTAAATCATGTATTTCTCTCGATTTTTTCAACTTCTATCGAAACCATTTGCATCACAGAGCAAAGTGGCAGGGTTCTAACAGGAGATCGAGTGCGTATCTACCATCACACGAGAGCCACATCTTTGTATTTGTCGCACGAGATATGTTTTGAATTACCAAGCTAAGTGCACACCATCGGCATTTGTCGAGCGAGTAAAAATGGAGCTCAGTCGTTAGGGCATCTGACTACTATGCGAGAGACCCGAGGTCGATCCCCTGCAGGGGAGAACCGGGATGTTTTCCACCTATTCAAACTGCTCCGGCACCCACCCAGCATCATATGAAGCTGGCACCTTGAGGAAACTTTGAGGGATAATTGTAGCCAGGAGCATGGTGCTGATCACATCACCCCCACCTTCGGCCGTTATCAAGAAAGTGTGGGACCCTAACTCCACACCCCTATACACCTTCATGGAAAAGTGCAGGGGAGCACTTTACTTTTACTTCCTCAAAAATCTGTTCCATCATATCATACTGTCATGAAATTACGTAGACCATGTGACCTACAATTTAAAATAATAGTTTAAAAGCACAATGGAGTATTAAGTTTCGGTATATCTGGCAGATAAATGTTCTAAAACAAAAATGCGAAATTTGGGAAACGTAACACTAACAAGTCAAAAAAATATAATTCCAATTTTTGGTGCCATAATATATTGGTATCTGTCACGTGAGATTGATTGATTTTAATTTTTTGGGTGTGTCGCCACTTATGGTATATGGTATGGTATATGGTACCCTTCAGTATATACGGGGAAAATTCCAGTATCTAAAATTCTTACCTTAAAATTAAAAAAGGGGTATGGAAAATAACTTTCCCAAAATAAATTTTAAGATATCAAACTTTCACGAAGAGGCGTAAGCCATGTTACTTAAAATTTGAAACAGTAGTTTTAAAACATAATGAAGTTATAATTTCAGATATTTGCCAGAAAATGCGCTAAAATGAAAATGTGAATTTTGGGAAAAATAACACCGTATAGTAAAAAATAAAAAAAATAAGAAAATACACCAATTTAAAAAAAAATAACAAAATAGTCTGCCGATTAGGTATAAATAAGACAAGAATATCAGTTGTAATTTATTGCATTAGTAACAGTGAGTCCTAACCTAATTTTCAGCATAATCACCACCATTGTTCTGTTCAGGGAGTGGTCCAAGATCTCTCACCTGAAGTGATACAAAGGGCCCGTGTGTACTCAGCTGTATGGGGTTGTGCACATTCGATTGGCATTCCGTGAATTGTCTGCACCATCGTCCGACCATACTATCACTCACGATGTCCGGTCTGCACACCTCACACGATTGCTGGTGGCTCTGTGCCAAATTCTGAGCGTGCAATGTAGGCTACATCGCAGTCGGTGGGAGACTGTGTAAGAGCTGCAATCTTTAACCTAAAACTGTCCTAAAATGGCTGCATTTGCAACTGTACCTGATTATAGCTACATGCCACTTCTTCCTGCCTGCATTTGTGTGTGTCGCTCTCCGACCACTAGTGTTGTGTATAGGCACCATTGGAGCTTTTTTCAGGATGCCCCTCGTATATGACCTTTCAGAAGCTTTTATTATTAGTGTTTTCCTGTTTTAATGTGTGGTTAGCTAAATCAGGTACCTATACAATGCAATTCTATAAATTCCTTGCGTTAAATTTCTAATACCTACATACCCTTTTCGTCAGCAATAATGGTATAACTGCATGTTGTGAGTTTCACAGTACTTCAGTTGGATATACTGTACTGAAGCAGAAATCCCATTGATAATGTAAGGAAATATGACACTTTATTTTGTTCGATTCAGTTCACTTATATGCAAGAGTTAATTTGTTTGCTTTACAGAGAAGAAGCTTTATGCTTTGAAAAATGGGTCCGCACTCATGGTTCTTGCAAGCAGAGGGTTCTAAACCTCAGTGCAAATATCAACATATAATACCGAGAATGTATAAGGAGACTGATAAATTACAAATTGTATTTCTTAATCAATCTCTCTTCACTCTTATCTCATTTAGTCGTAACTTTAAAAATAATCAAGTATTTTATTTTAAACTTACTGCGTATGACAAAATTCCGTAATCCTTCCATAGCTTGTGAATTGTAATAATTTTCCAAATTCACTATTTTGCAGTTTGAATTCAAATCATAGAGAATAGAGAAATTAAGTCAATTTCATAGAAGATAATATTGGTACTTAACAAAACCATACGTGGATCTGTATAGTTTATTATTTCCATTTGCAAAAACATCGATATAGTTTAGTTTGTAATTGTCAGGGAAAAATGTAAATTTTGTCCTGGAAAACCTGGAAAAGTCAGGAAATTTCATTTCTGCTTGTTTGTAGCCACCCTGTAATGTATCTGACAAATTTACAATTCATGATGGGTTAAAACAAGGAGATGCATTATCTCCATTGCTCTTTAATTTTGCGTTAGAATATGCTGTTAGGAAGGTAAAAGAAACTAATGAAGGACTAAAATTAGATGGTGTGACTCAGCTGTTAGCATGTGCAGATGATGTAGACTTACTGGGGGATGATGTAAATACAATTAAGAATAATGCTTAAATATTTTTCAAAGCAGCTAAAGAAATAGGTTTGGAAGTTAGGAAAGGGAAAACTAAATATATGCTTACTGGCTGAAACCAAGTTTTAGGCAATAATCAAAATCTAATTATTGATAACAACTCGTTTCAACGAGTTTCCAAATTCAAGTACTTAGGAGTAATACTAACAAATAAAAATTATATTAAAGAGGAAATAAAGAGCAGGCTTAATTCAGGAAATGCATGTTACTTTTCTCTTCATAAACTTTTGTCTTCTCGTATAATATCTAAGAAACTAAAAGTTAAAATATACAAAACAGTAATTTTGCCTGTAATATTGTATGGATGCAAAACTTGGTCCCTTACATTGAAAGAGGAACATAAATTGAGAGTATTTGAAAATAAGAACCTTAGGAAAATATTTGGTCCTAAAAGGGATGAGGAGACAGGTGAGTGGAGAAGGTTACATAATTTAGAAGTACATAATTTGTATTCATGTCCAGATATTATTAGAATGATTAAATCAAGAAGACTTAGATGGGCAGCCCATGTAACACGAATGGGAGAGGAAAGAGGAGTTTACAGGATTCTTGTTGGGAAACCTGATGGTAAGAGACCAGTAGGAAGACCAAGACGAAGATGGAGGGATAATGTTGAAATGGACCTAAAGGAAATTGGTAGGGATGGAAAACAGTATATAGGTCTTGCTCAGGATAGGGATAGATGGAAGCCCTGTGTTGCAGCGGGCATGAACCTTCAGGTTAAAGAAGTCTTGAGAGTTAGTTATGGCACAAGAGAACCAAAATGAAGTGTACACTATGTATACAAATTGTAGATGATAATATGTGAATGAGATATTAATGTACTCTAGAAAAACATTATATTACAGCATCAGCAACTAAGGAAGCAGAAGGGCCAGAGAAAAATTAATCCTGAATCCAAAGAAACTTTCTGTGCCAAGTGTAAAAAACGTGGGAGTATACTAGTTTCTTGTGGGGCTAAGAAATGTTTCCGGAAATACCATATGTACTGTTCAGGGCTGAAGAAAAGGCTTGCAGGTAAAGTGACACCTTTATTAATATTATTATTAATATGCATGGAACATGATAACCACACTTCTTAATATTCCACAATTGTAGAAGCTCGGGCTAGAACTGTTTGGCACAGCTTCCCCTTCACCCTCAGAGAATCACTACATTTGAAGGCCACATCTTAGCTAGTCTTTCTTCTGTTCCTAACCAAACTTTCTTTCAGGCCTCCCCAATGGCACAGTGGTAACATCATCGCCTTGTAATCAATGGGCCCTGAGTTCAATACCCGGTGGTGGTGGTGGCACATGGTGGATTTGATCCCACTTTAAACTGTAGGTCCAGCCCAATTATCCTTTCTGTGCATAAAGTGGACTTAAGACATCATATCAATCAATCAATATCCAAACTTTCTCTAACTAAAAATCTTAGCTTTTACAGCATAACAGGAGAGGATAAAGGATGGTAAAAACAGAAGTGAGTGTTCAACCTGCAAAGCTGCCAGGTCCAGAACAGAGACACAGTTGGCATGGAAAAGAAAAACTTGGTTCTTTCACCAGGCTTGTAGAAGATTGTCAGTTGTTGATAATTTTCCTATGCTTACTGCTGCATTTTCAAGACCAAGAATACATAGGTTAGAATTATTCAATTGGCAAGAGATTCAACTCTGAGCAATTCAGATGAAATTGAACCATAGGTGTGTCTAGAACTTTATATTTGGATGTGTACAAAGAAAAAAAAAAATAGTTCTTGTACCTTATTAATAGCATATTTTGCAATACAATCACTTGGCTCTTTAACTGCACTGATCTTTGTAAAGGAATATAAATTCACTAAATGACAGAGTTGAAAATTTCTGAATATATGTAGTAGGAAAAAAATTAAATTGCATAGAAATTACACACAAAATGTTCATAAATGTTACAAACAAATACATCAAAATACACGTCATCTATAACAAGAGATGTCTGTCGAAAGGTACAATGTTCTTAAACTCATCAATAACTTTATTTACATCAATAGACGAAGCTTTTTCCTGTTCCACAAATAGCAAGAGCAGGGCTTCCAATCTATCCTGCTTCTGAGTTGCTCTTAATTTATTTTTAACTTGGGTAAGCTTGGAGAAAGCTCTCTCACACATGCAGCTTGTGACAGGTATAGAAGAAAAGTGCTGTAGTACAGAGTAGCATAACAGAAGAACTTCCCTTAGGTACAGAGGATTTTCCTTTCACAAGTCTTACTTCTGCTACCAACTCATCACCTGACAATTTGAATGTTCTAGCTAAGATGGCTATTTCTTCATCCTTTACTAGATTTCCCATGGCACTGATGAACCCAAAAGTTCCTTGATAAAATATCTCATCATAACCACAAGCAACTGAGTCTAAAAGAGAATAATAACAAGAAATTCTCATCTCATCTTCCTTTGTTTCATACAAATACTGCGAGCTGACTGATTCGTCAAGAGTTTTTGCAATTTTGCACCTCCTCACTGGAGGAATTGAAATCTCCAGACTATCATAGACTTTAATAGCTTCGTTGAAGAGTTCCATGAATTGAGATGAATTTCTCATGGATTGCACAGCATCGCAAAGTGATCTGACACTAGATACAGCCGAAAGTAGATTTACATCTGGACTTTGGAGTAACGATCATTTGTAGGACTGGATGCAGCATTGTGAGACAAAAGACAAACTCAAATGATCTGACTTGTTGTTTTAGTCCATTCCCTTTAGCTCTCACATCACCCTGATGACTGTTTTGAGTGATTTCTTCCAAAGCCAAAATAATTGCAGAGTAGTTCCTTTTCACTGCAGAAACAGCTTCAGCACAGCATGCCCATCTCGTTGTTGACAAAGACTTCAGTGTTCTTAAACTTAGACCAATTTCCTGGCGTACACTTTCAAAAACTGCATGCCTTGACGAACTACCTTCAATGAAAGAGTAAAGAAATTGAATTGTTCCAAAAAAATCTGAAAGTAGTCTATTTTCGGGTCGCGAGTTACACGAGTCCACAAGTACAAGATTCAAACAATGAGCATAGCAGTGAACGTACATATTGAACTGTTCTTTTCTTTGCACTTCATTTGCACCACAGATAGTGTCCCAGACATTGTTGAGGCTCCATCGAAGCAAACTGAAAGAACATTTTGCCAATCAACACCAAACTCTACTAGTGCTAACGTATTAGAAATTGTCTGTGCATCTACAGAAGAGCCACTAAATGCTCAACAGGTAACTGTTTAATGACATGAAAAATCGAAAAACTATAGACATCTGTTCATGATGACTACAATCACTCGTTTCATCAGCTATAATGCACACGTTTGTACCAAGTTATGACATTTTCAACTTCCTTACAAGAACATTTTTCAAACTGCAGATTTGATCATTCTGAATTTGTGAACTTAAGTAAGTGCAATTTTTTGGCCCGTTCACTAAGTGTTCTTTCAAAATGGGGTCATATTTGGAAATTCAATCAACAACATCTAGAAATAACCCCCTACCGTATGCTTCTTTATTCTCAGTATGACCTCTCAATGGGTGGCCTCCTTTTGTAAGACAAAGAATTATGTTTATTAGCCTCTCCATGATTTGTTGATTTTGCAGTCTTGTTTGTTCTTGCTTTGAAAGAAAAGCCTTCTTACACTCATCTAATTGGACGTCAATTGGTTTATTTTTATTGTAGTTTGACCAGGAACTTAAGCTTTGCTGGTGTTCTTTAGATTTTTCATGACTTCGAAAACATTCGTTTGCTCTATGCCAGTTTTTAAAACCTTGTGTGATGAATGCTTGATCAAGGTGCTCTCTCACTGATGCATTGTTTGAAGCAAAAACTCTGCAGTAAAAACAAAATTCAAAGTCAACAGCTGTACTATATTCCAACCATTTGTAACTGTGAAACCAGCTAGATTGAAAATCCCTTTCTTTCCCACCTATTCTACTTCTAGGGAAAACCACCAGGTTTGGTTGGTACGGTCCTAATTTCACCCTTCCATCACATTCTGTTCTGTTATGTAGTATTGCATTCACAGGGTCACAAGGATCTACTGATATGTCAATAGGCTTACCTGGTGTTTGTTCAGCATCAAGAGCATTGAAAGAGGATGATTTGTTATTTACAAGTTCACCAATACCACTACAACTTGCACTATCACAGACACTACCACTTGAACTTTCAACTGTTTCGATCGGGACCACCTGGTGTTTGTTCATCGTCAGGTGCATCGAAACAGGATGGTTTGTTATTTACAAGTTCACCGATACCAATACAACTGGCACTATCACAGGCGTTTGAACTTTCAACTGTCTGCTTTCGATCGGGACCACCTTCGTTTCTTTTCAGTTTTACGAAAAAGCGATCCATCTTCTTTTAGAGCATAAACTCACTATTTAAGAAAAGTACGGTAAGTTTCATGAATGAAATATCACGTCCACAAGCGGCAATTTTCATCAAATAATGGCTCCTTCGAACATTCCGAGAGACGAATTTGCAACAGAATCCGAAAAAGCAAGTACAACGACAGTTACATAGAAGTAAACTAGTCGGTTCAGGAAAGATATTTAAATACCAGCCACCAGCGACATTGATAAATAAACTTCCAACAATATAGTTGCATTGTCAAAATGTTTACTGATAAGCTTTCTGCCCCACAGAAAGAATACAATAATTAGTTGATTGTGAGAATGGAGGGGAAGGTGATTGTTGGCAGCAAATGTTTTACTGTGACATTGTTGTTATTGTTATACATATTGTTTTTCTGTATTATATCAGTTTTTAATTTTGAGCGTTCAGTAAAGAAAAGAACCAGTTTCCATATTTCCACAAATATAGGTAAGTTTTAGACCAATATTGAGGAAGAGGGGTGGGATTCGGGGATAAACTCAGTGAGTTCAATGTTTCAAATAATCTCTACTTTTAATAATTTTGTCCTGGGAAAAGAAAGATGCCGCTTGCTTTCTCTCTTATTGAAATATCTGTCTTTAATTCTCTTTGATAAAACAGCACCCGGCACATCCCATAGCTACGCCTATGAATTCAACAATATTAATGGATATGTGTTCAAATATTTCAAAGTGTTACCAGCAGTCCCCTACCCCTGAAATTCTATCTTGAAACTTGTATCACATGCATCTACACTATGACCACCTCCATAATTTGTATTAACTGAGTCACACATGAGAAGAATTTTGAAAGAACTTCGGAAGCAATATTTGCATTCCCATGAGAAAATGAACAGCTGTTACCAGTCAGTTGGGTGGAATTTTGATGTGGTTTTGCAGAGAGGTAAAGTGCATTTTTAAAAGGCCTCAAACGTCCCTGAATGGGATGAACAAAGAAACCATTCACAGTGGGTACTTCCAGGATTGGTCAACATAGTAGCAGTGTTGATTTGCTATGTCACACAAGTTTTGTGGCTTTTCCTGGATACACAGTTGAGAAGTAGTGACTTTACAGCTGGCAACAATTGAAAAATCACATTACGTGTGTTTAGTGCAAAAATGGCAGTGTGGGATGTGTTGTTGAATATGGTGCCACTGTTCATGGATTATGAATCTGGTAATATAGATAAGGATGCCAGTTTCCGAAACCCTTTCAAAATAAATATAAGCTTGATGTAGAACATCTGCAGATCTAGCAATACAGTGGAGGAAAATATCATTTTCATAATTTAAGACCTTTAGTTACATGTTTCTGTAAAATTACAATAATAATAATATTCATGGAGGAGTGGCATTGAGTGTGGTTATGGTTTTAAATTAAGAAATTATTTGAAAGTTTGACACAACACTCAGCTTTGTGTGTGTGACCTTATTGGTTGTAAACTGTTGTTATAACATTTGATTCACTAAAACTGAAAGATAGATTTGTTTTGAAAATGTTTGTTTTGAAAATGTGCTTTGGAATGGAATCGCTATTCTTAAATAGTTTCATACATTGGATATGCAGGATTATTTCAGATGGACCTGGAATTGTAAAGGTGGATATCACATAGCAGCATTCTGGAGGAGGAAGGTGGAATACATGATAAAATATTTCATTTACCATTTTTAACCTTGATTATGAAAATTGTTCAAAGACAAAAATAGTAATTGCAGTCATTTTAAGGACTTTTTCAGTTACTACTTTTGGTTTTTCTAGAGTTAATTACTGGTTTCATTTGAAAATGTTGATATTCTCAAAATTTCAGGAGTGGTTGTGGGTCCCTCAGCTCTCCCATGCATATGCCAGTGATTTTATGCCATTATTACATAGGGAAATAATAAATATGATTTAGAGCAGAAATTTAATTTGGCTTTGATTCTTGTTAATTAGCTTAACTTTTCTTTCACTTCTGGCTGTGCACAACGATGAGGATGAGTGATGGATGTAATGAAATTGATGAAGGGACACTAACAAAGAACACCAATGCCCAGGCTAGTATTTCAACCTGGAACCAGTGGCATCTGGTGGCCCTATGGGCAGAGAAAGTGTTACCCACCCAATTATTCTCATCAGTTTCTGCTAATTGTATTGGCAATCTAAGTTATGATGCACCTTTCACTGATATTCAGACTATAGTAGAGTTATATTTCATGAAAATTTATAAAAATAAGGTTTATTACACATTCGAAATACCCCAGTGATTTTTTCATTCAATCACAAGAGAAAATATGTTGTGTAGTAGTCTCTTTTGTGACCTGTAGAAAATTCATCATTTGATGACCTGACGAAATCACTCACAAAGCACTTATATCGATAACACTATATTGTGCTATGGTTTGTAAGGGATATCGTCAGTATTTTGTGTAATTACCATGTTTTAATAATGTATAATATATTTCAATAATATAAGCATGTCCCATCAGAAACCCAAGTTTAATGTCACATAAACATTTCAGCGTACACTTCAGCTAAGCCCTAGTTCTTGCAAGCAGAGGCAAGGCATTGGGAGATGTGGCGATGACAAAGCAAAATTTTAAAAAATATTGCTTTTTAAATATTAGAGAAGATGTCAAAAAATGTCTGAATATTCACATATTTGTGTGAAATTAGTCACGTGACACCATGAAACAGCTAGAAATATGCAAGAGATTCGCTAAGTTTAGCACATCAAAAGGAGAGTCCAGTCCTACCCCTCATGCCCAACCACCCCACTACATTTCCTGTTGAGTGCAAGGGTGTCAGTCTGCCCAGGTCATCGCAGCAGGTCTGCGAATCCAAGGTCCTTCTACTGCATTTCCCCCACTCTTGAAGATCTGGTCGTAAGAGACCTTTTTTCCAGCCCCCTTGTTTACAAGATTGGCAGGGTTTCTGTGACGTCATCAAGATGAAACTTCTCAGAATGTCCAGTACTGTAGAGCACGCAACACTCTTGATTTTTTGTTGTTTTTTTTTAGAGAAAAAGAAAAACCCATATTGAAGAACATCGCAACACAACTTACACAGAATACATGAAAGTAATGGTGCTTAAAAAAATGTAAGTAAAAGCATAAATTTTCCCACGGTTAGTGCTGGAAATAACTGAAAAAGATCAGTCCTGGATCCATTGTATTTCCTTCATAGTATTTCTTCTTTTAATCTTCTTTGGATCCTGCTGTTCAAATATTGATTTTGGAAAACTAATGTTTTTGCTTTACAAAGCACTGAGTACTTCGTGTTGTTTTGTGTTTACTGTGCTTACAAATGACAAGACTGATCCAGAGGCGTAGCGAGACTCACGGGGTCCCTGGGCAGACTACTGAAGTGGGGCCCCTCAGTTAGTGCTACTATAGGGGCTGGTTCTCAGAAAAAAAAATGTGTAAATTTAGCATGTGCGTTTATTTGTTTTTGACAAATGCTAGAGACTAGCAATAAGAGCTTGTACAAAAGAACTAACAAAATAGATGCTGTGAGGTGCAATACATTCTTTAATAATTAACAAATTAAGTTTAATGATTAAATACAATGCTTAAATTATTGATTATCATTGACAAAGTTAGACTCAAGACTTCTTGATTTTCTTCTGCAAAACATCAATTAAATTGTTAAAATTAATTATTTTCTCCGTCATTTTTAATTTAAAGTAATGCAAGACCACTAAAGCATTCCTGACTCATAGTACGTAAATTGGTTATTATAATTTTCAATTTAGAAAATGGTATCCGCCTTTGCTACTATAACAGGGACAGTAAGGGACATGAAACAAGGTGCTCGTACATCAGGATAACTGGAAGCTGTTGTAACACAATGACATCAGCTCTTTCACATCATTTATGTCCTTTTTTGTGTTTGAAAGAACTTATGATAACATTTTAAATAAACACTTGGAAATGTTCTTGCAAGTTTTTTCAGGTTTGTTGAGAAGCTGTGTGTCTACAAAACTTAACAAAAAGAAGGTTGTATCACTTTCTCTGTGCTTACAACTGCTTTCATGCCTTTAAACAATTGTCCAGTTGTGAGCAAATTGTGTCTATTCCATCGGGTAAAATATTGTTACCTTGATCCAGTTCTCTCAGTTGGTAAGTCTTTCGTCCTGAGGATTCCTGAATCTTTTGTCAGGTAGTTCACTTGAAATTCCCCACTTGACCCATATTTTCTTTTGTTGCCTTGTTAAGTGATTCAAATGAACTCCGAAGCTCAGTCATATCATATGCAGACATAATACCAAGAAATTCTGCTTGTAAATTACTTTGAAGCAGTGGTGGGCTATTAGGGCCACACTTTTTGCCTATTTTGCCCCACACCAGGTCACTTAATCTCTCAAAGCTAGGCCTTGTCTACAAAGAAAAAGTAAACCGTTCTTGTCTCTTCAGTTTTGGCAGCCAATTGCTGCCAGTGCTCAGAAGTGATATTGATCTTCTCCAGGACTTTACAATGAACAATCAATTTCGATACCCGGTGGAGGCACATGGCACAGTGGTTCGGATCCCACTTTAAACTGTAGGTCCAGTCCCAATTTGCCTTTCTGTGCATAAAGTGGACTTGAAACACCAACTCAATCAATGAAAATATGAAACTGAAAGATTCAATTTAACCCTGAAGGCCAAGAGATCATATATTTTGTTTGGCTTTCTGCTTGTTAATGTTATGGAAGATAAAACTATCAAAGCATCACAAAACTTTTCTTTTAAAAACATACACATCTTCTTATTTTCCTGGACATCATGTTGGATTAAGCATTTTGAGAACTGGGTTTGTATTATTTTCTGTTCCAAGTTTTTAACTCTTTCCATCGCAGAATACTCTTCGCAAAAAATGTACACATTCTGAGCTGTTTAAAAAAAAATGTTATTTTCGTGGTTACCTTCTGCATCTTTGAGAACAAAATATAAATTATGACTAGTGTGAAGAACGTAATAATCTTGAGGACTTAGCATATGCAAGAGGAGAGCTGATGAGACTTGCTTCAGCCCTTTACAAAATTTTGAGAAAAATCAAGATTTTCAAAAGAAAAATTTGGGTAAAACCAAAGTGCTAAATGTAACCCTCCATGAATTGATCCTCGATTACCATTTATATCTTTGAACAGCTTTTTAAACGAAGGTTAAAAATGATAATTAATAAACATTGTGTAGCATAGGCTATCCTGTCTTCTCTACAACACAACTATGTAATATCCACCTGTAAAATTTCAGCTACTAAAAAAAAAAAAAATAATAATAATAATCCTGCGTATGCTAGGGGCATGAGGTGCATGATGTTAGGTTCCTTCTTGTACGTAGACTGATTTACCCCACTAGCATGGTTTGCTTAGAATATGTAGTGGGAAATTATGGCATAATTGCTTCTGACATGCACTAATACAAAACCACCAGCATTTGGACTTGCACATAACCGTTATCTGCCTGAAATTGACCAATCTAGCAGAAAGTCTAGAAATTCATTACATTCTTCTTTACCTCTGGGGCCCTGGGGCACCGCCCCTTCTGCCCCATCGTAGTTATGCCCCTGGACTGATCAAAATATTTGTTCTCGAGTTGACAGACATACTTACTCAGACAGAATCTTTTTCCTAACACATCTTACCAGGAATGGCCACATATATCAAGATTCCGGAAAATTTTAAATATCTATCCAGAAATTTTACTACCCAGATATCGGAGGCAATCCGTATTTTGGAGAGGTTAACAATTTTTCCATTTTTTTGGGTAGAATTTATTAAGGATGTTTCATCATCCTTTTTTTATGATCATATATTCTGTAGAAAAAAAATTGGATTTGGCCATTTGTACTTTACACATCATGTACAAACACTGTTATCATTAACAATGTAGGAAAGATTGACCCTAATGTTTGGATTACGTAAAAATGTCACGCTTCACCACTGCTTGCCAGCACCTTTACAGAAATTATCTGAAATGACATGTCGTCGATCCCCTCATAAAATGTTGTATTTCAATTTTTCAGGAGAGTGATTTAAAGGTTTTCTCACATCTAAAAACTATTACAAGAGAAATAATATTTCACTTCTGAAACTAATATTTCAGATGCATGTTTACTAATGATTAAAGTTTCTTCTCAAAAAATGTGTTATATCTAGTGGTATAAAAAGGGCATTTGTCATGAGTGTGGTAGTTGCAACAGTCTGCGAGAGAGAGTTACAGCATCACGTCTTTGTGGTTGATGTACGGGCACGCGTTGCTGGAAAAATGCGAAAAGTTTGCAGTTGTTCAAGCTGTTGACATTTTTTAGATTTCGTCACCGTGAAACACAAAAGTGCATAGATTGTTCAAGCCCAAAAGAAAACATGAATGGTGAACTCGTAGTTTGAAAGACAAAAAGACTTGTAGTGTGATGAATCAGCGAGAGGTGGCTTCTACCACAACTTTTTAAGGATACAGACAGGAGGAATGAAGAGGAAGTGCTAACCAGAAGTTGAAGAATATAAGTGCTCAGTGATTTTGATAGTGAGTCTTCTTTAAGTGTTGAGAGCTCTCAAATACCGTGCGTCCATTTCGATCTTCAGCCGAGAGATCGGGAGAAGCGTGGCAGGCAGCGCTAACGGAGATGCTGACATTTGCGGCCTGTAATGCCCGCTTATTTTTATGGACATATGCAGACATTTATATAAATATTGCAAAACGAGCACTAACCTGTGTTATAAGAGTTGTTCAAACTGATATCCACCAAGTGCCAAGTGTGTAGACTTTCGGGGAGAATACGTTGAATAGCCTGAAACTTTCTTGCCTGTAGCTAAAGTCCTTCTGGGTCAGGCCGAGAACTTATCAGTCCCCCTCATAACGTGAACCTTGCGGCTGGCATTCCAATCCTCTCACTGACACAACACACATACGCATTGCAATAACACAAACAAGTAACGGCAAGTAACCAATAATAACACTCTTGCGCACAGTATGAAATTAACACGCTCTTGGTTTACATCTGCTCGCCACTATATTCACAGCTCTGTCGCGAAAGGAACAAAAAACTCGAGCTCGGAGATTTCGGATTGCAAGGAAGCTCACGAACACCATTGACTTTAACGGTTTCGTCTACAGCGTAATCTTGATACAGTGTTGCACATTTGAAACCTCCAAACGATCCCCATTGGCACAAAACTCTTTCAAGGATATAAACTTAAGCAGGACATTACTGGTCAAAACTATGATTAAAATGTTTTATTATCTGTGGCTCTTAACATCGTTTCTAAAGCGTATTTTTTTGTGTATATGAGGGCAGAACTTGGATGAATTACAGACGATAAATTATAACACAGGTTAGTGCTCGTTTTGCAATATTTATATAAATGTCTGCATATGTCTATAAAAATAAGCGGGCATTACAGGCCGCAAATGTCGGCATCTCCGCCAGCGCCGCCCACCACGCTTCTCCCGATCTCTCGGCTGAAGATCGAAATGGACGCACTGTATATGGCCTTTTTAGTGTTGATCATTACAAAGTTAAAAGTACAGGACTGAACTATACAACCGTGAGTAATATTTTTCAGTGTGTTATATTAGCTTCTATCTTGTGTTAGTCTTTAAGTATAGTTACATTTTTTAATCTTCACCAATACAATTGGGGCAGTCTCTGCAAATTCCTGTATCTGGACCTTTCAGTATAAATCAGGTGAAGGAGACTTACCAAGGACCTCCTCATAATTGTTTAATGTTTATTAGAACTTCAGAAATAAAAGGTTATTTTCTTTTCTGCTTTATACAGCAAATCAGGTTTTGTAAAAAGCTGAAAATCCTATTTAGCTTGAATGAAAGCAGTAAGCTCATTCTTAATCTAAATACAACTTTTAATGTTATAGTATGTCCTTACTCTTGAGAAAGGACCCATTTTTTAAGCGGTTCATAATTTGATTGAGCAACTTCTTCCATTATGTTTTAGCATATTGACTTGTTATTACTATTAATGCAATGCTGTATCATTGTAGTAGTTCATCACTTTATTTTGCTTGCTTTTCCATGAAAAATACACAAATGTTTTTTTACAAAATACTTAAAAAAAGTGGAAGAAAATGATTGTCTGTAATTTTTCGATTGAAACAAAGTATTCAAACATAAGAATAGAACTTTGACACTGTGCTTCAATACATTCATTTCTCTACTTTTATCGTAATTAGGGGAGAAAGTGAAAATATAGACCTAGTGACAGCGAAACACAGTGATTGATTTATGAATATTTCTGTCTAACTTTGATGAGGTGGTGATGGTTTCATACCATTAGCAGCAATTACAGCCTTTAGTACTTACATACTGTGAAACTGTAGTTAGCAGATTTATTTTATTGACTGTTCTATGACAAAATTACAAGATTATACTCTGATTATGAGCTTCCAAATACAAGTTGAGCATCTAAATGACACCAATTCCTACAGCATTATAAATGAGTTGAATTCAAATCACTGACACTTTTTAATAATTCTTAAATATATGTATTTTCCCAATGTATTCCATACATCACATCTGGCCTTGCACCATTGAATACATCATTTCCAATAATGAACATTTAGACCTTACCTCCAGTACAATACCATGCTACACACAAAGACGAGTGCATCTGTTCGAAATACAGATGCAGAAAACACCATCTCGGCTCCTAAATCATCTTGGTATAAATTATGCACCATGCTAACTCTAAAAAGTTCATCACACAGGTGTTCTCCAAACTACATCAAGAATTGTGAAATATTCTCAACTTGGTCTCTTTCAATATGTCATCTTGTATGGCATTCAAACATGCAATCAGTTTTAAAGTGTCTCATCACTTCACTACACTACCCAGGCAATTTTACAAGTCTCTCTCTGAAATGCCAAATAAGCTTTCTTGCAGATGGCCATCTATAGGAAGAAGGAACACTCGTACCTTTGCACACTCTTTGTTGTAAACTTATAGAGAGTAAATTGTCTACAGCGATCAATCCAGCTGCTCAGTCACTTTGTTTCTTACTGCCATGCAATAAACAGTCAAACTTTGTAATTCGTGAACTTTTACTACTAATGTCAGTTTCAAATTAGGTGTTTAAATATAACTTCCAGCAAATATTTTCTAAAGTGTCACAAGCCTTTGAGTTCTTGTTTTAAACCCACATTATGCACATGTAGGCTAATCAGGACTGGACTTACAGTTTAAAGTGGGATCCAAAGCACCATGTGCCTCAACTGGGTATCGCACCTGGAACCCCTTGATTACAAGGCAACAACATTGCCATTACACCACCAGGGAGCCCAAACCTTTTCATATTCATACCTGTTATCAGGACCGTAGCTAGAGGGTGGGGGGGGGGGCAAGGCAGGCTCTCAGGGGGGCCTGCCTTGCCCCCCCCCCCCCCCCCCGTGAAAAATACAGAACATATTCCTACCTGGAATTCTCACTCATCTTTACAATTATATTCTGTATTACTCTAGCAACATAACAAAAACATTTATTGATTTTGTGATTTATGAAGGTGGATTCCATATAATGTCGTATCAGGATTGGGGGGAAAGAATTCCCTTCCTGTTTCAGACTTCTTGAAATGATTTCGCAATTTTCAGTATATAGAACAGTTGTGACATTTTGAGTAGTCTTGTATTAAAGGTGCCTAATGTGTTTGGATGTTTTTCTTGGATGTGTTGCTATGAGGTTTAAATTGCATAATTTTTTGTTTCCCAAGTATTTGGTATTATTCTTTTGGTATTAGCGATTCATGTGATAGAGAGAGGGAGTGGATGCTTGATTTTTGTTACTTAGTGTTGCTTTTCTGCCACATCTAGCTAATCGTGACAATGAGATGACATGAAATTGATGAAGAGACACTCACACTCAACACAACAGTGTTGCAACCACAGGGGGGCAGGGGCACTGTCCCCCCAATCTTGGACGGAAGTCCAATCTAGGGGGGGCAAATGTCGAAGTAAAGAAACATGACTAGCAGAATCTAAGAACAGCAGGACAAATGGATACTCGAGATGGAATAAATTTTCAAGTGTTTCTTACATTTTTCTTCCAGATGGCTAAGGGCACTTGCAGGGAGGGGGCACAGAGGGGCAATTGCACCTTGGATTTCAATTTTTTTACAAATAAAAGTACATTTCATAAAATTTACTTATTCGTATAGTCCAAGTTCAGAACCATAGCTAGGGGGTGGCGGAAGTCAGCCTTGGGAGACAAAATGATCTAAAAAAATAAAATAAATAAAGAGAATGGCATGGCGTCCGTGATATTATTGGCGCCCTATTAAATAAATATTGTTTTCAGTATGCAAATATTTGGATCTAAAGATTTTCCTGCTCGCTTCGATCCCAATATGATTATTTTGTGTAATGCATTCTAAATTACCCTACAGAGAAGTTAAGCCAGATATATACTTCAGATTGTTGCTGTTTAAATGCATGAACAATTGTTTTGAGAAAAAGGAGCGCCCATATTTGAGAGACAATTTGGCGGAGGAATTGATCATGTAGCCTAATGTATTTAAATAATATATATATATATATATATATTAAAGAAACTTTGAATACATACACAATTTAGTATTAACATGTTGCATATGTATTTTCTTATTTTACATTGCTCCATGTTGCATATGTGTAAAATGTATGTTGTAGATGGAAGTTATACGTGTCATATGTACAAAAAGAATAATGTTCGTCATGCATATATATTAAAGAAACTTTGAATACATACACAATTTAGTATTAACATGTTGCATATGTATTTTCTTATTTTACATTGCTCCATGTTGCATATGTGTAAAATGTATGTTGTAGATGGAAGTTATACGTGTCATATGTACAAAAAGAATAATGTTCGTCATGCATATTCTGTCTTTCAAAAATACAGTTTGTGTGCTTGTTTTCCATTACTAGCTAATATGAAATTGAACGTGTTGGAAAAATATTTCAAATCATTTGTTCAAACACAAATTCTTTAGCACAGACTTCTACCCCCTTTTGCATGATTTACGACGATAATAACGTATTTTAATGCTACTATTACTACTACCACTACCACCACTATATTAATATTATTTGCATGTTTGTGGTTTTGCCTCTGCTCACAAAGAAGACTCATGCCCAGGCTCGAACCTGGAACCCCTGGCTTCATAGTGTTTTATGTAACCATCCCACCATGGAGGTCGGCTAGTGAAAGATGTAGGGCTGCTTACTGGCTCAAATTAATATAAAACGCGATGAAAATGTGATAGTGTTTCACATTTATTATTTCTGTTAGAAAGCGATAAAATTTGTAGTTTGATACAGGTTACACTAAGCATCTTATGGAGTGTAAATATCAATTTCAAATCTTATAAATAATGATAATATTGTCTTTATTGAGAGGCCGTGTTTCGGCCTTGCAGGCCATTCTTACAACAAACCTTAAAAATAACAAAAAAAATATTACAATTGACACTTTACACTTCTTGAACATCATTGTTGCAGTAGAAAGAATAAAAATTATAAAAAAAATAAAACATTCATGCTTATAATGTAAACAATTAATGTACTGAAGGTTCAGAGTTAAATCTAAAACCACAAATAGAATACAATTATTACAGCTAAAACTACAACCAATACCTCATTCCCATTCATTACAGAAAAGACAAATCCAACCACTATTGTTTGGACAGTAGATGCTTCTTTAGGTTTATTTGTGTGTTGCAGGGTGGAGCTCCCCTGAGGTCAGTAGTGGGGGAGGTCATTCCATTATTTTATTGTGGTGACTATGAAAGAATTTCCATAGAATGTTGTTCTGTGTACAGGAATCGTGAATTGTGTTTTTTTGACGAAGGTTCATTTGTTTTCCTCTCTTCCTGTACGGAGCAATTTGATCATATAAATATCTTGGTTCCTTATTGTTCAGGATCCTGTGCAATAACGACAATGCCAAAAATGTTCTCCTATTCTTAACGTTTAACCAATTAAGTTCCTGTAAGTACGGGGAAATCTGTTCTCTTCTTTTGACATTCAATATAAATCTTATGCAACTGTTTTGAAGTTTTTGTAGCTTGTAATTTAGGGCATTTTTGATATTTATAAATACGGGGGAAGCATAATCAATTTTTGGCATTACAAGTGTGTTGACTAGGTGAGTTTTCGTTTCTTTGCTTAGCATATGTTTGAATGGAAAAAGTGATTTCAGTTTGGCTATCGAGTTTTTAATTGTGTGTGTGACATGAGGACCCCAATGTAGATTCTCGTCCAATATTATGCCAAGGTTGTGTGCTGTTTCTACTTTCTGTATTTTGGAATTATTCAGTGTAGGGAGGGGAAGTTTTAATTGTTCTAACTTTTCGAGGTTACTCATTGTGCCTAAAGTTAAAATGTAAGATTTAGATGAATTCAATTTGAGTGCATTACATTCAGACCATTTAGATATTGAATTGAGGTCCTGTTGCAATGCTTCTAGGGCCATTGCACTGTTTCTTAATGGTGTTTGTATATATATTTGTGTGTCATCTGTATACTGGTGGTATTTGCAGTGTTTTAGTGCATCACTAAAATCTTTGATGTATAAGGAAAATAGGATAGGTCCTAGAATACTTCCTTGTGGTACTCCTTGTTTGATATCAAGGCATTTAGACATTCACGATTTATTATCATGTACTAATTTTACACATTGTTGCCTGTTCGTTAGATAAGACCGAAACCATAACAATTCTTTATTTTTTATGCTTATAGATTTCAATTTCTGTGCCAAGAGGTTGTGGTTTATGGAGTCAAATGCCCTGGTGTAATCAAGGAGTACCAGGAACGAAATTTTACCATTATCCGTCCCCTTGGCTATGTCATCAACAACGCTAACTAAAGTAGTTACCGTACTGTGCTGTTTTCTGAAGCCTGATTGATGTGGAGAATGGTGGTCATGCAACATCAGATGGTCTACTAATTCTTTTACTATGCGTTCTATAACTTTAGACATAATTGGTAGTACGCTTATTGGTCTTAGATCTTGAACATCAAGGGAAACATTGGTTTTCGGTATGGGCGTCAAATGGCCTTTTTCCAATCTTCAGGAAATACCCCTTGCGATAGAGAGCAGTTTAAGATGTGAGTTAGGCTCTTTAGGCAATGCGGGATGCAGAGTCTCAACATTTTTAAACTGATGCCATCATGACCCTTTGCATTGGAATGTAGTTTTTTGACCTCTTTCAACACGGTAGCCTCATTAACCTTCTTCAGTTTGAAGGTTCCGGATGTCTGCCGTGTTTTATATGACTCGATTAATTTTTCAACCTAGGTCGTGTTTGTTTGCTGACAATCAGACTTTACAAAAAAGTCATTTATTGCATCCGCATTGAGTACACTTGAGGGTAATTTTTGGTTAAACTTATTAGTAACAACTCCCTCTCATTTTTAACTTTTTCATTAAGAACTCTGTCATAATGGTAGAATTTTGCGTTTCTCACTGCTTTTTTTGCACGATTTTTAAAATATTTATAAGAGAGAAGCGTATCTTGATCTCCAGTGTTAACATACTTCAGGTGAAAGTAATCGCGTATTTTCCAAAATTCTTTTACTTTTTCAGATATCCAATAATCAAAAATTTTTTACTGGAAAGTGTTTGTCAGCCAACACAATAATGTTTCTGTTCAAGAGAAAAACGGCTTCATTTACGTCGTGTTTGCTGCATATTAAGTCCCAATTAATATTTCCCACGTCTTTGTTAAACTCACTTTCGTTAAAGTTCTTAAAGCTTCTGACTTGAACCAATTTGTTATATTTTTTGGTGCAGTTGATTCTGCACACGGCGTATGTTAAGTGATGGTCTGATATACCGGACATTATATTCTGATCGACGTGAGTCACCATCAGGTTATCAGAGCAGATGATAACATAGATTAAAGTCCTTGACGTTGGCGTTACCCTCGTGGGCTTTGTGATGATTTGCTTACTGTGAGCCTTGGCAATGATGTCGTTTAAGAATCGCATGTCGGGTTCATTTTGTTTCAACATATTTACGTTGAGATCACCAATCAGAATGTAATGAGCATAATTCAAATGAAAATATTGCATGATATCACCAATATCACTTAGATGTGCATACTTACTTTAGGAGGTTTGTATGTGACTAATATCCCGACCTTCACCTTTTCATGGTTACCTTGACAGCTAAGGTTTCGATGTCATTATATTTTTGAATAGGCACTTCGAGTGCTTTCCAGTGTAATGATTTGTGTATATATAAACAAACGCCTCCTCGAGTCCTATCACATCTGTAATTACGGATAATATCATAATTATTTAATTATGTTATTCGAAATATGTGGTTTAAGCCACGTTTCGGTAATTCCTATGATATCAACATTTAATTTGTTTATTATGTATTTAAATTAGTCAAAAAAATTTAGCAGACCTTCCGTGTTGAAGTGACACACTTTCAGTTTCTTGGGGAATGACTCTAGGCCATTGCTTAGCTTCTGTTTGGGGAGCAGCGATTGACAATATGTTTGGAACATATAAGTAATTATTAGGGATGTGACGAAGCTGAAAATTTACCTATGCCGATGTACTCACCGATATTTTTTGGAACCGATACCGATGCCGATATTTAACCGATTCCGATACATAAGATTATTAAACAGAAATGGGATGTTATTTTCTGCATGACAAAAGTAAATTTGGTATGTACATTTCTATTTCATATCATATGTATATACATATATATTCTCAAGAGATGTGAATGTACATTTGCATCTACAAAAGGTTATGTGAATCTAGAGATTTAACATTAGTACACAAGCAGTTCTTTGACATGCAAAATGAATTCCTGTTCTGCCAGATTCAACTTCAGAAATAAGAGATTTGGAAGCACTTCAGGAAGTAACCTACTTCTTCTCTTATCGCAAATCTGTTCAGCAACACTGAACACTCACTCACTGAATACTGATGCAGCAGGTATGCCCAAGTATTTTCTCAGCACTTGCTTCCGGTTTGAATACTCATTTTTGAATTTCCAATACAACAGCAGATCCTGGTTCAGCAATGTACTCTTTTATTTCCGATTTATAGTTAGGTTGATCCTCTGAATGAGAGTTTGCAATAATTTTATTACAAAAACTCTACAATAATGACGAATCATAACCAAATTTTCAATCAATCTTACAAAACTAGAATATAAAACTTATTAGAAGGTAAAACTCCAATATAATCTGTACCGGTTTAAATATCGGATTTTTGCAGATTCCGATACCGATGCCGATATGTCAATTTCGGCCGATTTTCATACATCTGTAATCGGCTTCGGCACATCCCTAGTAATTATGAATATATGATTTTAAAAAGAAAAAAATTCTACTAATAAAAATGATTAATATAAAAAATATGAGTAGGACACAATAATGCAGGAAATGATTACATACAGGGTGGCTCAATAAGTCACTTAACACCCTCAGTACAAGGCCACTGCGGCATGGAATGTGAAAATGGCGATGACCAATCATTGCCTGGCCAAGGGGGAACCACATTGACGCCACCCACACGGTCGGCGGCCATCTTGAATTCAACTTCAGAATTTTAAATGGGAAGGGGGTCGTGCGACATATCAAAATGGGCTAGAATTTCACGAGAAATGCAATGGTGAAGGTTTTTTCGACGTATCTTTAACCAGTAAAAAGTTATGACTGAATTCTTGTACCAATTTGCTCCTTTTCGAGGTGTTAGAAAAATGCCTTAATATTTGTTTAGCGCATCGGTAATGCATCGAGATCAAAGTGACGTCTAGGGAGAGAAGTTCGCATGCCATTGCACACGATTTTAATCGGATACATCCATGAAGAACTGGGCATTATAAATGGTTGTCGCGAACAATTTACAGTGTGATGCTTCCATTGAATTAAAAGTCCTTCACAGTGACAAGGCTAATGTTTATGTTCAGAAGGAAGTTCATAAACAGAATATTCAATGCTTTTTATCTGATAACCCATTTTCGACAGATCAAAGCTGAATGGTTAGTGTTGGTAAGTTAATGGTGTGGTGTGCTGTGAGGAACACGATTGGTTAGTCAATTTTCCATCAACGGACCTTAAATGCTTAGGGCTACTTGGATTTGTTAAATAAACCGTTTTTTTCATCCTTGCTTATGGAAGAAGGTACTTTTTACAGAGTTTTTTCAATAGGGAAGAACACCAGAACACTTATGGGAATGTTATGAACCTGTTTTTGTCCAAAGTTAGTTATCAGATGACAAGGGTCGCATATTCTGTTTATGAACTTCCTTCTGAACATAAACATTAGCCTTGTCACTGTGAAGGACTTTTAATTCAATGGAAGCATCACACTGTAAATTGTTCGCGACAACCATTTATAATGCGCAGTTGAATTCAAGATGGCGGACATCAAGATGGCCGCCGACCGTGTGGGTGGCGTCAATGTGGTTCCCCCTTGGCCAGACAATGATTGGTCATCGCCATTATCACATTCCATGCCGCAGTGGCCTTGTACTGAGGGTGTTAAGTGACTTATTGAGCCACCCTGTAGGTACGTATAAGTAATGGTACAAATAACCAAAACAAGAAAATACACTAAAAACAAAGGGGTATATATATATATATATATATATATATATATATATATATATATATATATATATATATATATATATATATATATATATATATATAAAAATCAAATAAGGTAAAAGGAAACACTCACCGGACAGTAGAAAAATTCAAAATTTTCGCTAATTTATAGCATCATCGGTGTGAGAAGAAACAGAAGACGGAACCGGAAGTTCCGGTTCCGTCTTCTGTTTCTTCTCACACCGATGATGCTATAAATTAGCGAAAATTTTGAATTTTTCTACTGTCCGGTGAGTGTTTCCTTTTACCTTATTTGATTTTTACTTAGCCCTTTTGGCCCTCCTTGCTTTTATCCATTATATATATATATATATATATATATATATATATATATATATATATATATATATATACTATATACTAATAAGTTTGGGGTTGCAAAATTTGGGCAACAATGTAGATTTCAATAATGTGTGTATATAAATGAAAGAAATAATTCAAAATACAAATATGCAAGATGCAATTTATAAAATATAGAAATAGGCAATTTGACAAAATGGAAGAAAGTATATGTAAGTTTAAAAATCTGCGAGAAATAAAATAAGGTTTCAACTCTATTTTGTGGAAATAAACGGATGTGTGTATAATTTCTAGAGAAATGAATATGATGAAAGGTTAATGTTCATGAACCAGAAAACGGTAAAGGATTGTGATTGTCCATGTAGTTTCCAAGGCATAACAGGCACATTTTACTTCATGTTCCTCAGCTCTTCCTTTGTAGAGATGAAGAATCTTTGATCGTAGTGGCAGCACTTGCTTCATGCAAGAGCTGCAGCCAAGCTTTGCACAAATCTTCGTGAATGGAGATACGGGTTCCCTTCAGTTTGCTTTTGTTCCTCATAACCAGGGATTTTGTTCTGTAACTGCTAAACTTCACGATTATGGGGCATGGTCTGTTGGATTTTTGACCAGTCCTATGCGAACGACAAATACCACCATTTTGAATTGTCAATCCAAGCTGGTCCTCGAAAAGTTTTATCGCTATTTTGTCGGTATCTTCTTTGTCCTTTTCAGGGAGGCCAAATATTCTGATCGACTGGCACCCTTGGTATTGCTCCAGTTCAGCAGTTTTTTCTTCCAATTGAGTGCTAAAATTGGCAATGATTTTTTTCGCACGATGCGATTTGCATTTGAAACTCGTGCACTTTTTCACTGTTGAAGTTGAGGCTATGCTGAAGTGCTTCAACTACAGCAGCTGTGACCCTCTCTACTATTAAGTCTGCTAAACTCTTCTGCACTACTTCGGAATTTATTTGTGTTTTCACGCAATGCTCTATCGTCTCAATGAGAGACTCCTTGCTTACCTCCTGGGGTCCCTGTGACGGGTGGCTGCTGTTGTACCTTCTGCCGCCGCTCTTCCTGCTGCCTGATCCACTCGGCGTGGAGGACTCCTTTCGCTGTTTCCGAGTGTGCATCTTCTTTTGTCCACAAAATCCGTCACAATATCACAAATGACAATGAAAGTCTCTTGGAACTTGGACACCAGCTTATTATTGCCCCTACACTAGTTTTAACTTTCCGACTTTATGCACCTGCGAGCACTTGGAACTGAAACACTGAGCTAAGCTAAGCCTAAGCTAGTCCATCCCCAAATATGATAAGCAGCATAGGTGTGTGTTATGATATCCATTTTATAAAGGAAAAGTTAAGTTTTAACCCTTACTGTTTGCATGATATCGTTTCCATAGCATGTTATATATTGCTCTCAGAATTTTAAACGGCAGTAAAAATAAATGCCATTTGCAACTGCGAACCTATCAATGGGATTGCATACATTAAGGGCAGAAGATGCCATATTTCGATTGCTTGTAACATCGAAAATAGAATTAGACAAGTAAATAGTGACTGAGAAGAGTTGCTTGCCTTGATGTCCTGTGCACACTGTGAAAGTTGTCTGTTATCAGGCGGCACCCTATGAATATAGGTTCAAGAAAATGACAAGTAGAAAAAAGCTGCCGTGAAATAAATACGATTGATTGAATTGGTGTTTTAAGTCCACTTTAAGCACAGAAAGGCTAATCGGGACTGGACATACAGTTTTAAGGTGGGATCCGAACCACTATGTACCTCCATTGAGTATCAACCCCGCGACCCCTTCATTACATTACAACAACGCTACCACTTTGCCATCAGGGAGGCCCTACATACAATTGAAAATCTCTCAAATTATATTCTATTTACATTGTGTCTGTTGTAGACATTGTCTGTTAAAGTACCTCGGGCACAACCTATTTTTTTTGACAAATTATTACGTCAACTCTTCTTCTAAGGAGTGTTTGTCCTAATTTTATTCATTCTATCTGCAGCCATTCTGTGACTGGCAGATATCAGTATCAACATGAAAAAAAACTGATGTTTGGGGTTTGCACGCTTCTGCTCAAAAAGTGGTGGCGATAAGCGGCCCAGAGACCTCGTGCCACGGAAATGGGATAAGGTGAAGGAGGCCTCTTATATCGTTCAGTTTCATACCATAGTCATTAAGGAAGGTATTTTTTCATAATGGAAAGAGGATACAACATTTCCCTCTATAAAACTTGCTATGAAATATTAATGATGACACTGTAATCCAAGAAGTCATTGATCAATCAAGGGATTCCTATTTGTTTGTCGGGTGTCAAACACATGTATTTCAACAACACAATATTTTGCAAAATGGTTAACGTAACCAGTAGGAAAACATTGTCTGTAGTGATGAAAGACTCTTTCATTTGAAGCAAATAGAATCTGTGGTGGCATAAGTGACCCGTGTTTTAGCAAGTAGGCCTACCAAAAATGTATTACAAATTTTTACACAATTCATCAAAGTGTAGATAATATGTAACCATTATTATTTAATTAATTCGATTTTTCTTGCAAAACACCACACAATGGTGTTGTTGGATTCTCGTTAAATTCCTTTGTGCGTAAAAATCTTGCATACTGGAAACTAGAGGGAAACATTATGAAACACGATTTATAAATGACTTCCTTAATCAGTTCTGCAGAGAAGCCCAAAGCTTTTGGTGCATATTAATCATCTATTAACATTATTGACCTGTAAATATAAATTAGCCTATTTATGTTAAACTTTATCATTGTATTCTTTGATAGTCCGAAAGGTTATTATCGAAATATTGTTATTTAATGTTGCTCGAACTTTTATTGTTCGTTGGAGTTTCAAGACATCATCCCTTTCCTGTTACTTGTTGCTTTTGGAGGAGGGAGGAAAGTTCCTCTCTGTACCTTGCTATATCTGTCAATGCAACACAATATATTAAATATTTGCCCCCTCTAGGATTGACTTCGCCCCCCCCCCCTATTAAGAATTCCTGGCTACGGGCCTCCCTGTTATGTGTTACATTTTATACTCGATTTTTACCTCTACTGTGACAAGCCATTTGATTTTTCCTTTAACTGTTAAAAAACTTCAAAGGGGCCATAAAACTCAGCAGGAGGTGGGGCTCAAGGTGCAATTATCTCCTGGCCCTAGGGGGGAGATCTCCACTGTCGCACAGGGTACAGTACATGATTTAAATGTCACCATTAGTTTGGGTTATTTTGTGAAGTTAGTTTTCCTTCCGTATTGAAATTTTTTGTTGAACTAGTGTTTCTTTTCCACTCTGTTAGGATTTTACTTTAATCTCTAGCTGGGACCTGGGAGTATGCTTGGTTGAGTTATGGGTTAGGAGGGAGTGTGCTTATATGGATCAACATGGACAATGCAGTAGGTGGATGGATACTTTTGCAAATTATCCTAGCCGGAGGGAGCTAGATTTGATAAAGTTTGAATATTTGGAAATCAAAAATTGTATTGAGTTTTGATTAAGATTTTTTCACTTTGTTTCCTTGTATGTGTGAAGTTTCTTAAAAATATTAAATAAAGCTATGTGGCCATTCTCCATCCAAGATTAAGTCTGAAGTCTGAATTTTGCATGCATTAATAATTAAAGTAAGTCTAAATCTCTTGTTACTAAAGTACAGCTTCAGTTTTCATAACCGGCCATGTGGTAGGGTTTTTTCGTTGAATATAAATATCTATTTTTTTAAAAAAAATTGCAACTAGACCTAAGTAGTGGGCGATTAAATAAATGTTAAGAAAAAGGGGAAAGAAAGGTCAAGAAAAAGTCAAGAATTTTGAATTTGTTATTTTGGTATATGAATTTATTTCTTAACTGGAGGGGGTAAACATTCCCCTATATTCTACCCAACACTTCCTGCACTGATGATCTAATATTGAGAAAGAAGTCCTTGTCTCTTAAAAAGTCTAAGTATATGTTCAGTGATACATCGAAAAGAAATGTCATCATTAAATTGTGATGAATAGCATCGAGTCCACTAACATTAAAATTAACTACGACATCAGGTGTCCCAGTTTCGAATCCCAGCCTAGTAGTGGGTGTTCTTGTTAGTGTCCCTTCATCATTTTCATCATATTAAATCCTCATCCTCATATTCAGGATTAGCCAAAAGTAGCAGAAAAGTGAAGTAAAATAAACCAAATCAATCAATGTAATTAAATCTCCGTGACCGTGTTGCAACAATCATTTGAGGTCAGGCCCTTCTGAATGGCTTTTTCATTAACACCTTTTCAGTGAATAGAATCCCATCACCACTATAACCTCTCTCTCAAGACTGGAATCCATGAATATTTATTTATTGATAGAGCCCAACAGGCAGATCCCAATTATAGTTCTCAAATTACATTATTACATAATATTATTACAATAGATTCACTTCAGTGTTCCAGGAATAGTATTTTTGAAATTCTATAAACTCATTGCAAAAATATCAATTGTGTTATTTACACTTGAAATTGTGTTGAAAGAGTTGCATGCTTTCCACACCAGAGAGGTAGAAAGAACTGACTTTTTTCACTCTCTGGAAATGGAAGATTTTGTGCTTGGGATGTGTTTTGAAAACTGGAACATTAAGTGTTATGGCTAATAATGAGTTGGAATCGTCTATTATACAGTTCATTACGTTATACAGAAAGAGCAGGTCATTTACTTGTTGCAGAGTGCTAGTCTGCTGAAGTTATTCTCTGAAACTAGATTATCATATGAAATGAAAATGAATGTTGGATATTCTCCACAAGTTTTGAATTTGAGGTATGTAAGGAACTTTGACTGAATATGTTCTAGTCTATGAATTAAGCCTATTTGAGTGGGATTCCAGATTACTGACACCTAATCTAGTTTTGACCATACAAGGGAATAGTAAAGTACTTTGACTGGTTCTGTTCTTGTGAAGTCTTGACTTGATTGGATTATAAGTTTCTGAAAGTGTTGTTGGTAACTATTTCAATGTGCTTATTAAATTTGAGCTTGGAGTTGAAGGTCACTCTGAGGTCTTTATATTTTTAATGTGGTATGGAAAAACATAAGTTGCTTTGCATTTTGAGTAAGTGACTATGCTGCATTCTGTTGGGTTAAGATCTAACTTATTATTTTTACACCAAGAAATCACTCTGTCTACATCTTCAGGTAGTTTCAAACAGTCTTCAGCGGTAGTTATTTCGTGGAAAAGCTTAAGATCATTGGCAAGAAGCAACTGTTGAGAATTTTGTAGGCAATTAGGTAAGTTGTTGATAAGTAATAAAGACTTTGTTCCAAGATTGAGCACTTGTGGAACACCAGAATACAGTGTGAAGGGACAACTTTTGATTTTCCTATATATTACAGTTTGCGTTCGATCGACAAAATATGAAGCAAAGAAATTTAAATGTATTAAGTGAAATAATGAAGGAAGCAATTTTCTGTAGTAATTAATACTGGGTGTCTACCAGTCAAGAATGTCAAGAAAAGGTCCAGAAATCAACAAGTATATCAAGGAAGTCAAGAAAACATCAAGAAATTATGCTTGTGGTCAATAATTTTTTATATTTTTTATGGTATAGTGAATTTATGTACCTGTAGGCTACTGGGATTTGATAAAACTGAATATTTGGAAATCTAAAGTTGTATTGAGTTGTGGTTAAGATTTGTTCACTTTGTATCTTAAGAATTACATTCTTGTATGTGTGAAGGTTTGTAAAAATATTAATTAATGTGGAAATATCCAATTCAGGATGAAGTCTGAAACTTAAATTTTTATGTACATTAACACTAGAAGGATGGGACCCATCATTTTGACGGGTGACCCTATTTTTATTGTAATTTTGACATGTTAATTTTACTGCACAGCTTCCATGTTCTATGAATTTTAACAAATATTAATGCTCTCCACTTGTGTAAAAAAGTAAACTTCTATCTTGCATGAGAAGGCAAACTACATTGGATTACTACTATTAGTACGATCACCCGTCATTTTGATAGGTACAGTTCTTACGTAGATACATCTGTTAGCAGTAGCGTATTATAAGTGTGAGTGAATCTTAGTTCATCTTTGCTCATTGTTGTTTGTCTCAAGGATGTATTTCAAGTCGAATGTTAGTTCAGATCGGTGAATGATTGATTGATTTAGTTTATTTTACTTCGCGTTTTGTGCATCTTGGCTAATTTGCAAAGATGGGGATGAGTGATGAAATGATGAAATTGATGAATGGACATTCACAAACATCCAAGCCCGAGTGGGATTCGAACCTAGGACCCTTGGCATCGCTAACCACTCAGCCACAGGGTCCGGCTTAAGGAACCCGTGATTTTTGTCGTCATAGCGTAGTGCTAACCACTACGACATGAGGGCCGGAGTTTCCTCCTTTCCAAGTGAGTGGTTGTGTATTTCTAATTTTTGTGATAGAATAACGTAATTATATTTTTCAAAAGTTCCCACCAATGACAAAATCATTCGTAATCTAAACAGTAAGGAAAAATGTTTCTACGAACACAAAAACTCAAAATAAATAAGAATACACAGTAAGTAAATAAATAAAATACACTCAAAAATATATAAATGAAATAAATACATGAAATACACTTACACACCATAATGTTGACAGGTAAGTCATAATTATAATTTTGACAATGTTAAGTTAACTCCAAGTCTTCCATGATTTAACTGACTATGAATAACACGGTCTTTCTGACCAGATAATTTGTTCCTTTTGTGCCCCTCTATTAGCCACCTCAGGAGGCAGAATTTACAATTAATATTTATAATGATGTGAAAGTAAAAGAAATACAGAAGTTGTTTCACTTTCATAATAAAGATAGTGACAAATATGACATTGAAAAACCATACCCGTCAAAATGACTGGTTCGTCCTAATATGTAGCTCGGAAATCACCGTCCTCCTAGTGTTAATAATTGAAACAAGTCTAAATCTCTTGTTAAAGTACAGCTTTAGTTTTCATCTTAACTGGCCTTGTGGTAGGGGATTTTCATTGAATAAAAATATCCATTTTCTTAATTTTGAACTATACCTAAGTACAAAAGGGGGGGGGGGGGTAAAAGGTGAAGGAAAAGGTAAAAAAGATAAGGACAATCTGTACAAAATTTGTATAAAATGGTTTTACTTACGTGAGTGAGTATTGAATTTCGAAACTACGTTTCGGGGTTCAACTGGCCCCTTCTTCAGGTTCCTTTCCTTCTAGGCACAAATCATATAATGCCACGTCAAGAGTGTTAAAAGTATTAGGTTAAAAGGTTTGGTTAAAAACACTTGTTAAAAACTAGGTCTCATGATGTGTGTTAGTGGCGATGGGAAGCTACTTCACCCATGTGTCTTGTACAAGGTCAAAGATTTATGGGACACATGGCAAGAAGGTGGCCCACCTGGTACAAGATACAACAGAAACAAAAGTGGGTTGTTTGACCTTCCGATTTTTGAAGATTGGTTCTTTACGGTAGCACTGTCATATTTAAAACAGCTGGAGGGACATAGTCATTATTGGAGATAATTTGTCCAACCATGTGTCTTTATCAGTGGTCCAGGAATGTGAAAAACACATTTCTTTCATTTTTTTTTACCAGCAAATAGCACACATATTCTTCAGCCGTTAGATGTGTGTTATTTTGGGCCACTTAAAAAAGCATGGAGACAAGTACTGACGACCTGGAAAATGTCCACATGTGGGCCTATCTCTAGAGATGCCTTTCCTGCCCTCCTGAAAGAAACTCTACAGAAAATCGAAGCACAAAATGCTGATATCATAAGGAGGGTGCTTCCGCAGCACTGGGTTATTTCCTTTTGACCCACAGAAGGTCTTCAAAAGATTTCCAGAAATGTCTGGTAAAAATTAAAAAGAGACATCCTGGTCGTCCAGTTTCGAGGCTTTACTATCTGAAGCATGCTACGGCTCTGGTAAGAGGACAACAGTTCGCCGTCGCAAATTGAACGTTCCTGCAGGGCAATCTCTCCTTGGTTGCCACTTCACTCACAATCAAGTTGTCAGCAACCAGGCAGAAAATGAAGCAGTTACAGAAAAGCAGCAAGAATACGACACTGTGGAAATTGAAGCAGAAATTCAAGAGAGAGAACTAAATGAAGATTCTGGAATTTCTGGACCAGTGCTTGACTTAGAAAGTTTTGTTGTAGTGAACTACAATTGTGACCATGGAAACAGGAAACAGACAAGACAGTATGTTGGCGAGTATGTTGGCGTTGCTGTTGACATAGGAGCGTGGGACGTGACTGTAAAATTCTTGTGATCGAACAGTGGAAGTAGAAGAATGTTTGTGTTTCCGAATGTTGAGGATGAGGACACAGTAACAAAGGACCAGATTGTCAAGATTCTACCAGCACCAAAGGAAAAACGAGGAGTTTTCAGTTTTGATGAAGATGTTATTATCTAACTGTTTCTATATAGACTAAACTACACAGAAATGTATTGTATTATCATTTTGCTCTTATGTATTGTTTTGTTCTTATGTAAATTTTTGTAAGATCAGTTTTGAAACAAATAAAAAAATAGTAAAGAGTTAATGAAAGTGTTGAATAATATATATTTTTTTTTTTGCTAAGAAGCTCAATAAGGATGTTAAAGAAGGAAGTATTCCAACAGCATTTGGTATACCCAAAACACGCATTGTAGGCATCCCCTTAAGATCCATAATCCTAATGTACGGACATCCGGGATATGGTGTAGCCAAGGTATTAGTGAAACGAATTAGCAAGGTAAATGAAGTTCCTCAGTTCAGCATTAGGAATTCATTGGAAGCTAAAAAAGCCATAGAAAACTTAGAAGTTAGTAAAGGGGATGAAATTAGCAGTTTCAATGTTGTTAATCTATACCAGAGTGTATCCAGGGAAAGGGTCGCGGATTGTCTACAGAGGTGGTTGTTAGTAAAAGGGGTGGACATTTTAATAGCATGGGAATATGTTAGGTGGTTCTTTTTAGTAACAGAGTACAACTACTTCTATGTAAATGATAAGATATTTAAGCAGAAGGAAGGGTTGGAAATGGGTAACCCGGTATCCGGAATCATCGCCGGCATTTTTATGCATCACATCGAGAAGGCGGCTCTAGAACTGGTGAGAGATGGAATTAAATACTACGGGAGATATGTGGATGGTATTATAATAATAGGGAAGAAGGAAGGTTTGGATAAGGTATTTGAATGTTTTGGGAAACAGGACGAACAGATCAAATTCACTAGAGAAAACCTTGTAGATGATAAAATTAATTTCTTAGATCTCAGTATTACCAAGACTGGTAAGAAAATAAGAATGGGGGTATATCATAAACAATTAGCTGGGGACCTCTAAATCAATAAAGAATCTGAACATTCAGGTAGCGTTAAAAGGAATGTACGTGTGCGTACCCAAAAGAAACCGAACTAATTGTTTTGTGAACTTATTTATTCACAATTTAAGTACAAACCTTCAATCCCCTTCAAAGTACTCTCCACTTGCATTAAGACTCTTGTCCAATCTTTGATTCCATTTTTCAAAACATTTTTTAAAGTCATCTTTTGTGATGAGTGCCAACGCCTCCATCGTTTTTTCTTCACCTCAGCAACATCAGCAAAACACTTTCCTTTCATGTCTCCTTTCATTCTAGGAAACAAAAAAGAGTTGCATGGGGCAAGGTCGGGTGAGTATGGTGGGTGAGGAACAGGGTCATACCATTTTTGGTCAAGAATTGTCGTATAGACAGGGCTGTGTGAGCCGGGGCATTGTCATGATGGAAAAACCAGTCACCCGACTGCCACAAATCGGGCCGCTTCCGCCGCACACTGTTGTGGAATCATTTCAAAACTTTGCTGCACTGAACTCCAAGTCACTCCCGACAGCTCCACATTTGTTCAATGGTCCGTCGTCGATCTTCGTTGATGATTTCACAAATTTTTTTAACATTGTCATGTGTTCGGGCCATGGAAGGACAACCAGAATGAGGTTTGTCATCAATTGACATTTCACCATTTTTGAAATGGGAAAACCACTCAAACACTTGGAGGGATGGGTGAATTTTTTTAAAGAATGGGATAGAACAGAAAAAGAAAAATGTAAGATGGGATTCCATGTTACTCCGGAAGTGATCCATGTGGCCGAGGTGGAACGAGAGTTTAAGTTGGATTGGTAACACAAGTAGGGGAAGGCAGAGTGGCTGAGAAGGGAAATAACCTTTGCGACTTCTCGGTCAGGAGTAAACTTTCAGAGCAAACTGAACAATCGGAGGTGTCTAGTCAGTTTAATAGGATCCCGGGAGAAGAGGTTTTACAGAAAATGGGATACACCTTGAAGCAGAATATTTAGCTGGGCTTTTAATGGAATTGTGACCTGGTTTTTAACAAGTGTTAAACCTTTTGACCTAATCCTTTTAACACTCTTGAGGGGGCACAAAATGATTTGTGCCTATAAGAAAAGGAACCTGAAGAAGGGGGCAGTCAAACCCTGAAACATAGTTTTGAAATTCAATACTCACTCACGTTAGTAAAACCATTTTATACAAATTTTGTATAGATTGTATTATACAACCTCTGACAATAAAGTTCGGTGAATGATCCTGAATATCAAAAGTAGACGAATTCTTAATGAAATCTACCTTACTGACCTTCGAAGTAGTTCCCTTCCATGGCTATGCACTGTTGAGAATGGCTGTACATGTCCTGGAAACTTTTAGAAAAGTCTTCTTTCGGGATAGTGTTCAAGACCCTCGTCACGTTCCGTTGGATGTCCAGAATATCCTCAAATCTCTGACCTTTCAAAGCAATTTTGAGGCATGGGAAGAGCAAGAAATCTGGAGGATTCAGATCCAAATTTCTTGCAATGCATTGCTACAGAGGATGAGAGCTGGTGTGTGAGGTACGACCCTGAAACGAAATGCCAAAGCATGATATGGCGTTCTCCTGCATCACCCCGTCAGAAGAAGGCCAAGGCTGAAAAATTGTTGTTCCCTCCGGCAGGAATTCCTTGTGGATCATACCATCACTGTCAAAGAAAGTGATAAGCATCGTCTTGATGCGTGATTTTTACGCCTTGACCTTCTTCCGATGGGGTGTCAGAGGTCGTACGGTGAGTAAGTCGCACAACATGTAAACAAGAAAAAGAAGAGAAAGGTCAAGAAAAAGTCATGAAAGGGTCATGAATTTTGGATTTGTTATTTTGGTATACACCCTGTAATATATCATGGTCAATTTTGTCAAATGCCTTAGTCAAATCGATGTACGGTATATTGCATCGACTTGTCCTTTGTTATCTACAGGGAGGTTATTTCAGTCGTCCAGTGTTTGCTAACCATTTTTCGGCAATGTCTTAAAGCGACTAAAAAAAAAACACCACCTCATGAGCATGCAAAACAGAAGATAAAATACACACATTTACTTACCAAACCTTTATGCTCGGTGCTTCCACAATTAATGAAGGAGCGAATTTACAATACAGGACCACTCCCAGTTTTTTGTAATATTTCGCATACTCACTAATTGAGGCCTCCTAATCACGAATTTGAAGTTAAAATTTCGGGGGCCATGTGTAGATATTGCAAAATAAGTTAAATTACGCGATCGGCACGATTGCTCATTATTCACTGGAAGATTTTGTGTTTCCAATACTTAAAAAACGAAATATACATTCCTGATATTACTATGACCCTAAATTTTAACTATATTTGCCTATCCTAACCTAACCTTACCTGAATGGTTCATGGGGCTACCCGTGCATGGTTTTTCGACCCCAAATTTTAACTACATTTGCCTTGCCGAACCTAACTTAACCTAACCTTACCGAGAATGGTCATTGGGGCTATCCGTGAATGGTTTTGCGCTAATTGTGATTACAAACTGATAAAAAAATCTTATTTTCGGAGCACTTTAACGGCCAACGTTCATCGAAGATGCTATTTTCGTATCATGCAATTTTACGATCAATGCACTGTTGCCAAACTTACCTGTAATCAAATCAGTCAACACTCCACATGTTCTTCTACACCATGATTATCGCTGTCACATGTAAGCACCTTCTTTGGGCAATATACCGAAATCCATAAGTTTATTAATTAGCCCACGGCCATCCTCCTGCACACTCCACCTAACAATCTGTACAACATTAACAACTTTTTTATTGTTCTCTTCCGCCATTCTTACACGATCCATGCTCTCCAAGTATGAAATCAACAGTGTGGCAATGCTGTAGACAGCGTAACTAATTGCGAACATCGTCAATTGTTCATATCAACAAATATCGCTACCATAGTTGTATACTGAGAATCGTTGCGAGAATTGAAAAACTTATTTTACAAATTCTACACGTTAATGAACATTTTTTTCACCTTACCCCAACATGTTAACTTGAGATAAATCATCATGACTAATTATTTCGTGAGTATAAGACGTAGCATATAAATTACAGAAGGTTCCGGTATTGTAAATTCTTGCCTTAATGAATAATACGGGTGTGTGGGACAGAATTTTTTGGGCCGGGACGGGAATTATTTTAAATCTCGACATTCGGGATGAAAAAATTTGCAATTTCCCGACCAAGTCTGAAAATTTTCGGACGGGAAATGTTTGAAATTTCCCGAAGCTCTGGAAATCTCGAATTCTACACATCTTTTTCATTTTAAGTGATTGTTTTTGCATTTCTAGAATAAAAACTTACAATTTCCGGTAAGTTCCAGAAACTTGCAATGCAGAAAACGTCGAGAATTAACGACTTTTTAAAGTGACCATTCGATATTTCCCGACTGCTTGGGATCCCGAAAAGTCGGGAAGTCATTTCCCGAAGTCTGGATTGGGATGGGAATATTTTTTTCCAACCCCGGTTCTGATTTTTCGGGATCCCGCACATCCCTAATGAATAACGTTGAGTCGTTTACTGTTGATTATGTTATTTGAAGTCATACATGCTGCTGCTATGAAGAAATAGATGTTGGTTGGTGATGTTGTATTTCCTGCAGTCTTGAACAATTCTGGTCCCATTTTATTTCTCTTTTTTGTTTTTATATCACTTAACATTGAAAATATTCTTTCCGTTTCCGCATTAGAATGTGGCAATGTTAGCACTATTTTCACGAGAGTGGAAATGTTTTCAAAAAAGAACTTGCCTTGAAAGTTCTTGGTAACCGATAACGTGTTCCAAAATTCTGATGGAGATTTGTTAGTTCTTTTTTCTTCTCCTCGCTAAAGTATTCAGATAAACTAATCCATTCATTCCAAACCGAGCATGAAGAAAGTGCAACTGACTGGTGAGTAAGCTTTGCACCTTTGCACAATAAAATGTTATTTTCCAAGATTGAAAAAAGTCCCTACGTTTTCCCTTATTTGGTAAAATCTGTCCCTATGCGGGCGAAATATAATGAAAAGTCCCTATGCATAGGGACATGTCTCTACGGTTGGCATCACTACCGACAAATGTCGCATTCTTTCAGTATGAAGCGCCCTCTCGTGGCTGACAACTCCCCCGACCCCCGATAAGCTGCCGGCGCTCTCGCGACAACTGAGGATAAAGTAGCGATGTCTAATCTAAGATTAGATGTCGGAAATAAGGTGCCAGAAATATTTGTATTTGGGAGGACACCTTTGCAGCATCATTGAGACAAGGTACGTGCTTATTTCAATTGTAATTGTAACTTTAATTGTGAAAAGTGGAAACATTACAAAACAAGCTGTTCCTGTTACAGACTTCCTGTAACTCAATTTGCTGGGATCTGTTGCATGAAGGGGCCGCTTGGCAGTCGACGCTGTGACGGTAAATGACTGAAATAACCTCCCTGTAGTACAGTGCATGCGTAATGGCTGAAGTTAGCTAAGTTTCTTATGGTAGACCTCTTCGGAGTAAATCCATGCTGATGGGTAGAGATAACTGGATTGACATGTGCTAACATCCTCTTGTAAATGATTTGTTCAAATATTTTAGAAAGACTAGACAAGATTGCTATTGGTCTATAATTTTCTAAGCTTGGCCTTTGGTGGGACTTGGGGATAGGACAGTGTTGGTAATGAGGGGAAAATTAAAAATTTGCAGCAAGGGACATTTTAAAATATTGCAACATCCTTTTACTATATATGGCGGTATGTTGTCAGGGTGGGTTGTTAATTTGGATTTCAAATTCTTAATAGCATCTTCTACTTTGCTTATGTGGATGCTGTGCAAAGTGAAAATATCAAGTTGTTCATTAGCAATTTCTATTTTTAGATTGTTTCGATCATATTTAGCTCTTTCGACTGTGTATACAGAATGAAAGTAAGTTGCAAAGGCATCAGACATGTTATTTTTGTGTGTCAATAAGTCGGTACCAACTTTAATAGCTTCACAGTTTTGATGGGACTTTTTCTTTTTAATCTTATAGTACCACAATCGAGAATGTTGCACACTTACCTAGTCTTTAGACTGTTTTATATAATTAGTGTAAGCTATACTTATGTCTTTCTTATCCTGTGTGCATAGCTGAAGGAATTTTTCCCGATGATATTCAGAAGCTCCCTGTGGCACTGTGGTAGCATCATTGCCTTGTAATCAAGGGGTCCCAGGTGCGATACCTGGTGGAGGCACATGGTGGTTTGGATCCCACTTTAAACTGTAGGTCCAGTCCTGATTAGCCTTACTGTGCATAAACTGGACTTAAAACACCAAATCAATCAAATCCTGATGATATTCTTTGTCTGTAATACTTTTCTTCCATTCTAACCTGTGGTATGGTAAGCTTTAGCTTTATTTTTTTTTCACTATATCAGGTGTAAACCAGCAAGGATATGTTGAGTTCTGTAATTTTTTAAGGTGAATGCATTCATCAAATATGTCATAAATTAATCTGTAGAAAGTATCGACAACTTCATTTAAGTTATCGGCGCTATTTATTATTGTCCAATCAGTTTGTGATACCAAAGTGTAGAGTTTTGAATAGTCGGGTTTCTTAAAGTTTGTAGATTGAAAAGTTTTGTTTTGATTTATTTGATTTTATGGGAAGACATTTTATCTAGTATTATTGAGGGGTGATGCATGTCCTCCGGTAGGAGGGGGTACAACACCCTGCTTATATCTATATTACTAACATTCGTTAATATAAGGTCTAGTAGCCTATTGTTTACATTCATAATGTTGTTTATTGTTTCTGAGAACATGGTATGACATAAAAAGTTGTAGATCATCATACACTGACGTAAGAATTACTGTGGAGTCACCGTACTAACCTGTGTGTAATCACAGTGCAGAACGGTTATTTTGACAAACTCCTGTTTCCCTACTGGCTGCTTTGTGGATGGGTAATATTAACATTGTCGGCTCTTGGAAAAGTGGTGGGCCTAATTGTTTTACTGCAAGTTCCTTCACAGGTAAACACGGAAACACAGGATTACTGCCATAAATGCGGTCTCCTTGCTAGTTCCTGGCCCGGCGGAAATGTAATAAATCAGCGTCCACACTTGTAATCGTGGGTAAATTAAAGTCGCCACACAATAATATTTTATCTCCTGGTTTAGTATGGGTATCAACAAAGTCGTAAAATTTGTCCATATACTGCTGGACAAAAAAAAAAAAACCAGACACCTTAATATTTGACATCTGAATTGCAATTACTTATGAATTACGCTCTTAGATAAGTATTGAACAATTGAACATTAATTATTGAACATTTTCCATACTTTTTCATTTTATTATTTATTTATTTATTTACTTATTTATATACTCGTATTTACTTATTTGGAACACCTAGTAGGATCAAAATCAATTTCATGCAATTTTGTTTTAATTTTTTGATTTTCAATTCCTGTTGATGTTATTTTGTTTAATGTCTAGAGAACCATGAATTTTGGTTCATAGTAACCATAGTAACAGATATTATTGACATTGTCATTGCTGGTGTTTTTCTTGCAAGTGTATTGTAAGTTTGCTAGCTTTAAAATGAGACTGTGAAGAGGTAGTAAAAGCAGTAGCTCTTCGTGATGATGGTCGTAGTGTGTGCTATATTGGTAGGGTGCTAAATATAGCATGAAGTACTATCCATGAAGCTCTCCGAGGGTATGATGTTAGCACATCACTGGAAGCGAAGACTGGAATTTGCTACACAACACTTACATTGGAATGTGGAGCAGTGGGAAAGGTTTTATTCTCCGATGAGTCAAAATTCAACCTACGTTCATCAGACGGACGTGAACATATGTATAGAAGACCTAATGAGCATTATGCACAATGTTGTTGAAATAACACCCTTTGGAGGTGGTGGTGTCATTGTCTGGAGAGGTATCTCTTTACAAGGACGTACAGCTCGAAGGTATATTCCAGAATGTTTGGCAGATCATGTAGTACCATATGCACCATTCATAAGCCCGGACTTCGTTTTTATGCTTGACAATGTGTGTCCTCACATTGCAAATATTGTCGTGGAGTACCTGGACGAAGTTGGGATTATGCGATTAGAATGGCCACCACAAAGTCCGGACGTAAATCCGATAGAGCACATCTGGGATCAACTGAAATGACATATCAGAAATCGGGCCATAGTTCCAGAAAGAATTGAAGACCTAAGACGTGCTATTCAAGAAGAATGGGAGCAATTGGACCAACCTTATTCGAAGTATGCCACAGCGGCTACAAGCTGTAATTGATGTCCGGGCAGGTAACACCCACTACTAGACAGCTTATATACCCCACCAGTACCAGTTAACAATATTAAAAAAAAATATTGCTAAGATTTCCTTTTTTTGGTAGTTTTCTGTAACTTTCATTTTTGTTCTAATTTAACATACTAACAATAAATTTTAATTTGTTTTCTGTTGAATATATTCAGGTTTTCTTATTTCCAATAATTTCTGCAACATTTAGTTAGCCTTCGAATCACAATTTGTGTGTTATCACAAAAAATGCAAGTGTCCAGTTTATGTTGTTCAGCAGTGTATAATGCTGTAGTTGATTTGGGGGGGGGGGGGGGCGGGAGTACACAACACAAATATAGAGAGGAAATTTCTTGTTAAGGAGTACTTTAACTAAAATGAAATCAGGCTTTTGCATTGGTTCTCCTACCAAAAAGAATGAATGGTCATTTTTAACAGCTACAAGTGCACCACCTCCACTCACTTTGCCACTAAGGTCACAGTTTTGATCACATCGGTACACAGTGTACCAGGGATCAAAGTATTCAGAGCTCAGGGAAGAAGGCATTAGCCATGTTTCATTAACATACTCTACGTCGAGGATGTTTTCATAAAAAGGCCTACTTTTGTTTCTCAAACTGTGAACATTTTGATAATAGAACGCTAAGTAGTTATGAGAATTACTTTCTTCGGAGTGTGTGGAAATGATGTCACTTTCTAGTCTTACTTCACTACGTAGCTGTGTGACATCTTCCGTCACTGGATTTCACAGATCCTACCTGCTTTCCTGGTTCGTGGCAGCCGGGATTCTTTGGGAGTGCCTTGAGGGTTGGTGGCTGTTCCCATTCTGGGAGGGGGAGGCTTCCATGTGCTTGTTGTCCCGGTCGCTGGCTTCAAAAATCTGTTCCACATCAGTGATTTTGTTTTGGGGTCATTGGTCACCTCCCTGTAGGATTTTCTATTTCTATACCCTTGTTCTTGAGGGAGTAGGGAGGAGGAGATGGGGAGTTCAGCACCAGTCGGGATCTTCAACGTCGACTGTTCCTTGGCGATTGAGAGGGTGTGAGTGGATGCATGATCAGAGCGTTGAGGTTCCTGTGCTCCACTCGAAGGAAAAGGCACTTTGCTACACTCCACAGTAGGTGAAGCATTTTTGAATTCACTTCTGTATTTTGGTGCACCACTTCCGTGGTTACAGCCAGCAGTCCATTAGCATCTTGATCATTTAATGTATATATTTTACCCTCAATGTGTAGTTTTTCGTACCTTAGTGTTGCATGGAGATTTTTTGCTCTAGCTTCTTCCATGTATTTCCACAACTCCAGAGACTTGGATACCAGTTCCACAAAAGTAACGTGCATGATCAAGAACTGTTGCTTTTAATTTGTAATTTGAACATTTGACAATGATGGGTCTGTTATGTCCCGATCCCAGTCTTTGCACCCTCGCTACCTCATACACCTCCAGAATGTTTCACAAAACATTTCTCATGAGTCGCTCAGAACAGTTCCAAGATTCTCTGCACATTTCACTAAAACAGGAGAAAATTAGACTGTCCCTTCTGTACCACTTTTCTGGGTCATCCAATTGAAGTTCTCAGAACTGTAGTTTAGATTTGAACTCTGCATTTTCGTTTTTGAGCTAATTTATTTCTACTACTCCCTCTGTCCCATAATTATTGTCCGGTACACCTTTGTTTGTTGTCTCATAATAATTGCCCGATATTCAAACTGTGACATTGGTGTATACAGAAGAAGAACATGAAACAAGGGAATGAGTCATACAACTTTACTACTCAAGGATCAGTACAAATTGTGCTTTCCATCTGCCTCTTTGTCTGTCATTTCTGTACTACCATTTTGACATACCGTACTATAATTATGGGACAGAGAGAGTATTAGCTGCTTAATATTGCTCTGAGCCATTGCTGTTATTTCAGTCACCTTGCCTAGCTTCTTGTCAATAGAATCCAATTTTGTTGCAATATCCTCCATTGTATAAGGTCCAGGATTTGGCTCGACACTATAGATAATGAAGTCAATTACGACGACAATGCCCACGAAAATCATGCTGGTTGCAGTTGAGCTGTTCCGCACATTCATTACTAACATCAACCACTTCTTGGATCCTGCATTCCACAATCCTATGGCACAATGCCACTGCACAAGAGAATTCCCCATCTTGTCAAGCTTCACTGCACTTCAGAGCTTGCCGACACACATCTTCCTTCCACAGGAACTTTCACAATCCAATTGACCTTGTGATGCTGGATCAACACCAGTTCAACCCCAAATACTGAAATGGTATTTTTGCTTGAATGTATTAGTTACTCTTGTTTATTTTTAAAATTGTCTAACGTAAAATACAAAAGATCATGCACTAAATATTTGGCTGCATGAAAACTCCCCTCTTCTCCAAGAACCAACCCTGGCTGATCCACTGCGTTGAAGAAAAAGGAAATATTTCCAATTTCCTCTTTCAGTTATTTATCAGATTCATATCCTGATTTACTTACCAGAAGGTACTACATTTATATACATTTCCCGTTCACCGGGAAAGACTTGCCGCCGATTCTCATAGCGAATGTCACGGAATGCTCTGTGTATATACTATATGCAGTACAGTCAATAAGTTTGTGGACTGGCCACATGGGATTGTGCCGTATCAGTTCTCTCATCCCAGCAAGATGCAGTTGCTTGCGTACAATATAAGCAGAACTACGGTCTCTGTTGTGAAGGTTAGTTGAATACGAGTAGCAAAACTCGTGAATTTTGCAGTTTCAGCAATGGACAAATGTCAAGTTCTGCCAAAAATTATGCAAATTTGCTAGCAAAATGTTTCAGATGATGAAGCAAGTGTACTGCAATGATGCCTTGGGCTGTAGTGCTGTGTTTGAGTGACACCAATGCTTTCCACAGAGGAGAGACAATTTGGAGGATGATGAGCATACTGGTTGGCTATGAACGAGCCGAACTGAATGCAAAATCGAAGAGTTGCAAAGTTGGTGCATGCGAATCGCATCCAAACTGTAGACAATCTCCCGGTAGCAATTAGTCATGGTACGTGCCACAAAATTCTGTCTGATGACCTGCACATGTTACATGTTACCCAGTATGGTGTGCTACACATTGTACCAATGTCAGCAGATGTGCATACTGGCCAACAATGACTATTTTTAGGGATAATGTGGATCTGTGGAAGTGTATGCCATGTTGCATGGTTGGCTGCACGTAAGGCGTTAGTCCATGAACATGTTGACTGTGGTAGTGTAATGTACATGTATATGCATGGGCGTATATATAGTTCACTTGGGGTGGGGCTTCAACTTTTGGTATGATTAGAATTGCTATATTTCATAAGTGAAAATCTGGAACACTGCTGACCGGAAGCTTATTGGGGACCTGAAAGGGGGGGAAGGGAGTGCTGTACCTGACAAAATATCCGTTATCATATTCTTTACACTTCTTTTTTTTTAGAAAAGGAAAAAGAAACAGAAATCCACTTTGAAATATATCATTAATCTTGCAATTCTCTTAGGTGTCATAATGAACTAAGCTGCTATCCCACAATGTCAAAACTTTATTTGAGAACTGCAGACGGAACAGTGCGGACAGAACACCCAAGCACTGAATGTTTACAGTAAACAGTTTACTATGCAATGGAAGAGCTTTGCAACTAAAATTCAGTGCTGCTAGCAGACGTCAGCGCTATGGTGAAGTTTGACTTTGCAGCATCTTCTTGTAACTCGATAACTCTTGTATTATCGAGAGGGAGCGATTCAATGTATAGTTTGATTGTTTAGTAAAATAATTTTAATATTACGCATTTAAATATAAATAAAGTTCAGGAAAGTATATTCTTCATCATTTCTTCTTTCCCACCTGATTCCAGGGCATTTGTACATTCCGAAGAAACTATTCGGGATGCCAGGACAAATGATATCATTCCGGGATTGTCCTGGAAAATCTGGGACATACAGAAGGCCTAGGTGTGATCAGGCTATCAAAATCCAATTATCAACCAGGCCATCCAACATTTTGACACACTGTTGCAATGAATAAGGGATAGCCATTTCACATTTTTGAAATAAATTGCAGTTTTGCAATGTGATGACTGTGTTCAGAGAAACGAGAGTTCAATTCTACTACACAATGTTAAAAACTGGACGATAATGATTTACTTTGTAATATTCTTTTGTGCTCTCAGCTGGTGCATTATTCCTCCGATTTGACGGCAGAGTGTCCTAGGTCTCTTCATTTCTTTATCATAGTCTCTAAACAGTTTTTCTTCTTTGGAATAAATTTCATTAAGTTCTCAGAACTCTCTCTTAGATCTTTTTTTAAAAAAATATCTTAACATGTTCACAATATTGAACAGTCCACCTATTGAGGTGCCCAAAATAATGTTGCACTGCATAAAGCAATTTAGTTAGAACGTGTGGCGATATTTCAAACACCCCACAGGTTACACACTGAAGAAACTGAAGAGCTTGCTGAAATGTTTCTCTGGTACTGGTAAATTGTAAAGCCACAAATCACGCTACTTAGTATTGATACTTTTCTGTCAATCTTTTGTCAAAAAACTTGAGAATGTTCAGGTGTTTCCCTGGATTTCTTGCATTGCATTTTTAAAAAATCAAATTCCTTTGAGAAGACTCAAGGCGAAAAACTTATAACTGATTCGACATTCCCAGTGCAATTTCTTACTGCAGAAATTCCAAAACTATCAGAAAATTGCAGACATTTGGTTTGCAGCCTCATCTGGTGTGTGAAATTACGTAATTTCCTTCCCATCTGTATCCCGTCCTATGCACGTCTAATTTAGGAGAATGTAATAAGTCTGAAGAAATTTTTATGAACAAAACTGATAAAACGGGTAATCTGATAAATTTTACTGAACCAAAGGGAGTGGGTTTAGACCCATTGAAACCCCCCCCCCTTAAATATGTCCATGCCTATATGCATGACATGATGTGTATGATGTAAGCGCAACGTATACATGATTACCAGAAATAAGGTTTATTTGTAGTATTCTCAGCTGTATAGGAATGTGAACAATATGTATTGTTCAGATTTTAATTTTCTAGGGGAAATGACATCTATTTTAGAATCATCGATATATATATAGGTACTTTTTGGTGAATGAAGAATTGACTTACAGATGGAAAGAAAACATTTTATGAATTTTTTAATCAGTTTGTGTAAATATATGAGTTAAATGAATTTATTTTTTATTTTCTTTTCTAACAGGGAGTTGGCTGTGCCCCAATCATTGTTGTAAGTTTTGTAGCCAGAGTGCAATTTGGATGTGCCCACAGTGCCCCAGCACATTCTGCAATAAGCATGTAAGACCTTTTGTAACCATCTCTTCATGTGCAGATCATGATTAAGGTAAGTTATTTTAAATTACGGCGTTCGGAAATTTTGCATAAATAAGAAATTTCCCTTCTAGTGTTGGCCCTGTGGATGCTGGGTGGTCTAAATTTTTGGGGAAGCATGACAAAAGACCACTCTATGACGATATGTAATGCTCGTGCTCCAACTTTGAAAAAAAAAAAAAAGGAAATTACAGCGTTCAGAAATTTTGCGCAATTACAGAAAAATTCAAATTTTGGGCTTTTGCCCCTGCTTCCCTCCTTGACCCTTATTTGTCGGATGTTTCTTAAAATCTTGCTCTTTGTTCATTCTTACATTTAGAATTTAAATTTTTCAAAAAGATGCAGTGATCGAGCAGTTATAGCCTTTTTTCTTCAATTTATCCCAAAGTAACAAAAGGGAAACTAAGGTTTTTTTGTTTTTTTTTTTCTCAAATAGTGCTTGCAGAAAGAAAATGCACACAATACTGTATAGGTGGGTTTCATGTGACATCAGGATTTGCATCGCTGCCATGTTTGTGGCGAAGTTGCTTGTCATCTGCAAGGAAATACCCACCACGTAGCGTTCGTTACACCTGCACCAACTGTACATTTGTTAGTACTGTGTAAAATGCCGGTAACATTGCATACAATTAATGACAATGTCATGTCATTTAGGAATAGTGGTAATTTTTCATATGTTCAAACTCTTTGCACAATCGACAGAAAAAGACATGGATAAAAAGTGAAGTTTTGCGGTGTAGATCCATATGAACTGGACAATAACAAAATTAAAAGGGGCCTAAAACTTTGCCCAACTGTAGTTCACGTGTGTTTATTTACTTGACCAAGCTACCTGGAACTAACTAACTAACTAAATCCCTAGCCTTCTTAAACCCGAAGGTTCATGGCTGCAGCAACACAGGCCTTCCATCTTTCCCTATCTTGAGCAAGATCTATATACTCTTTTCCATCCCTACCGATTTCCTTTAGGTCCATCTCAACATTGTCCCTCCATCTTCGTCTTGGCCTTCCTACAGGTCTCTTACCATCAGGTTTCCCAACAAGAATCCTGTAAACTCCTCTTTCCTCTCCCATTCGTGCCACATGGCCTGCCCACTTAAGTCTTCTTGATTTAATTATTCTAATAATATCTGGACATGAATACAAATTATGTAGTTCTAAATTATGTAACCTTCTCCACTCACCTGTCTCCTCATCCCTTTTACGTCCAAATATTTTACTAAGCATCTTATTTTCAAATACTCTCAATTTATGTTCCTCTTTCAATGTAAGGGACCAAGTTTCACATCCATATAATACTACAGGCAAAATTACTGTTTTGTATATTTTAACTTTTAGTTTGTTAGATATTAAACGAGAAGACAAAAGTTTATGAAGAGAAAAGTAACATGCATTTCCTGAATTAAGCCTACTTTTTATTTCCTCTTTAATATAATTTTCATTTGTTAATATTACTCCTAAGTATTTGAATTTGGAAACTGGTTCAAACGAGTTGTTATCAATAATTAGATTTTGATTATTACCTAACACTTGGTTTCGGCCTGTAAGCATATATTTAGTTTTCTCTTTGTTAACTTCCAAACCTATCTCTTTAGCAGTTTTGAAAAATATTTTAGCATTATTTGAATTTGAATTGTAAATTTGTCAGTCATATTAATACCCACACAAATTTTACTTTCTGTTTCACTGGTGCATATTTTTATCATACTAACAAGTTTCTTAGGTATTCCAAACTCTACTAATATATTATATAATTTATCTCTTTTGACCGAATCATATGCTTTTTTAAAATCAATGAATAGCTGATGGACATTTTGATTATATTCCCACTTTTTTCAAGTGTGTGTCTGATGTGAAAAATTTGATTTGAAGTTGATCTGTTTACTTTTAAATCCACATTGATAATCACCTATAATTTCATTAGCATATGGGGTTAGTCTTGTTAAAAGAATGTTAGATAATATTTTATATGTTGTTGAGAGTAGAGAAATTCCATGGTAATTATTGCAGTTCATTTTATCACCTTTTTTAAACACAGGAACAATTATGGATTCTTTCCACTGTTGAGGGATTTCTTCTTTATTCCATATTAAACAAATTAATTTATGAATTTGACATATTAATGAATTTCCACCATATTTAATTAATTCAGCTGGTATTAAATCAATGCCAGGTGCTTTGTTATTCTTTAGTCTTTTAATAGCATCTTTAACTTCAGTCAAGTTAGGTTCTGGAACTAAAGGTTCTGCTGTGTGGACTTCATTTACTTCTGATTTATCTCCTACATGGACATTTAAAAGGTCATTAAAGTACAACCTTGGTGACAATGAAGTTCTACCAGAAAGGAATACGTGATTAAATGCACAGAGGCATAGGCGGTGGAATGGGTGACCTGCAGAAGTGACGCATGTGTGTAAGAGGAGGCGTGTGAGCAGGCAAGAATCGTGATCCCAGCATGTTGCACCCAAGGTCACGTAAAGAACGAAAACGGGGAACTATACACGTGACATTGAACTTCGACCAGGCACCAGACCCATACGGAAAATTCCAGATAGTGGCGCATTCGACGGAAGCATGACGTAACGGACACGATAAGGGAGTCCGCCATATATAAGCGCATGCTGTCCACTGAGGAACCGCAGTGCATCATCACCATGGCCAGGGGCAAACCTATTGACAACACTGTGAGGAGAAGAGTGGTGGAGTTGCAACGGGATGGACTCAGTGAACGGGAAATAGGGCGCCAACTGAACTTACCCAAGTCAACCGTCCACTGCATCATCAAACACCACCAAAATACGGGTACTACAGAGCCAGGTAAGGCCCCCGGTCGAAAACGCCTGCTGAGCGTGCATGACCTATGGATATTTAGGCGCTATATCCAGACCAACAATCATGTTTCTGTGGCCGAATTACGACTGTGGACTCGAGAACACTTTCACATTGAAGTGTCAACCAGAACCATTCGCCGTTACCTACAGCGAAGCGGTTACCGAGTGTACAAGGCGAAACGTAAACCCTTCCTTTCCATGTTGAACAAAGGCAATCGACTACTGTGGGCACGAATGTACTGGGGATGGACATTTCTGCAGTGGAACAGGGTTTTGTGGACAGACGAATCCATTTTCAATGTTGTGTACGGGAAAATACGGAAAACAGTCATTTGTCGGAAGGAGGAACACAATGAAGCAAAATGTTATGCACGTCGGGTACAGAAACCTGCGTCGGTGATGGTATGGGGATGCATGACGGCATCTCGAGTTGGCCCACTACACGTCTGTGAGGGCATTGTGAATGCACACGCCTATACACGCATACTGGAGCGGCATCTTCCCTCAGTGCGAAGGCACCTGTTCCACAGGCGGCATCTCATCTTTCAACACGACAATGCCAGGCCTCATACAGTGCGGCTGACAAGAGAATGGTTGACTCGCCATCACGTGCGAACTCTGCCATGGCCACCATCGAGTCCCAACCTCTCGCCCATTGAGAATGTGCGGCGTGTTCTTAAGCGACGTGTGCAACAGAGGGGACCCACGACAGTGGCTGCTCTTATCGCCTGCCTGCAGGAGGAATGGCACCGCATCGATGTGGAATACCTTGAACGACTCGTCCGCAGCATGCCCCGACGCATTGCCACAGTTATTCGCCGACGGGGCGGCGTCACACCATGGTAAATAGGATCCCCTCTAACAGTGGTCGAACTTCAATGTCACGTGTAGATGGACGAAAATGTTTTATTTTGTGTGGACACCATACATTGCTGCGTTGCAGCGGAAATTTATGTTTTCCTTTGTTCCATGTAGCTTGCTGAATAAAATATGTTCAGCATATGCATGTGTTCTCCTTCTTTCACAACGCACTCCTATATTTGTGACTGGTCGAACTTCATTGTCACTAAGGTTGTATTTCTTCCATCTATTTAGAATATCGCTTGGGTCAGCTAGAAAATCACCGTCTTTATCTTTTATAAAGTTTACTTTAAGTTGCCACCCCTTTCTAAACTCATTTACACCTTTATATAAATCTCTGATATTTTTGTTTTTGCTGTTTGTTTCAATTTCCTTAATTTTGCTTTTCAAGTAATCTCTTTTTTTACTTCTAAATGTGTGGTTAACTTCTCGCTTTATTCTATTATAATTGTTTAGATTTGTATCATCAGAGTTATTTAACCATCTAAGTCTAGCCTGATTTCTTATTTCTATTAGATTATGACATTCATTATCAAACCATGGCTTACTTTTTCTTGGTTTATGGTATCCTATACTTTCTTTAGCTGCTGATTCTATTGCATTACGTATGTGCTCCCAGTTCTTATTTACGTCTGTTTCATTTATATTTTCATCATCATTTAAATCCTGCAAAACATCAAATCTATTTGACAGTTTAATTTGGTAATCTTTCTTAATTCTTTCATCAGTAAACTTTCCTGTATCAAATTTTAGAACTTTTAGATTTTGTTGCTTATGATTTGTCACTGAGAGTCTTTCTCTTAATTTAGCAATTACTAAATAATGGTCACTGGCACAGTCAGCACCTCTATGTGTACGAACGTCAATTATACTAGTATGCCTTCTCTTATCAATGAGAATATGATCTATCTGATTATGAGTTTTACCATCTGGAGAAGACCATGTATGTTTATGGATATCTTTATGTTTAAAAGTGGTACTTTTCACAATTAAATTCTTTGAGGTTGCAAAAGTAATCAATCTTATACCATTATCATTACTTAATTCATGAAGACTTTCTTTACCAATCGTGGGTTTAAATGTCTCTTCTTTGAATCAGTTTGTTTTTGTATTTATTACTGGTTAGGATTCTGCTTGAAACATTTTCATCCAGTAAAGATTAACTGTAAGTTCCAAGGCTCCGCAATTATCGTCTCTTGTTTCCTAAGGTTTGTTCAAGCACTGTAATGTAAAATGTTGAGGTGCTCGAAAACAGTAATTTCACTCCTTGCTTTAACAATTTTGGATATACTGACCTCCGTGTCAGAGTAGTTAATACACAGCTTGCTACGATGCCAGGGGTCCCGGGTTCGAATCCCAGCCTGAGCATGGGTGTTCTGTGCGAGTTTTGCTTTATCAGTGTCAACATATTATCACTCAGCCTTGTCTTCACGATTAGCTAAAACTGACATAAAAGCGAAGTAAAATAAACCAGTCAATCGATTTGGGATACTTTGATGGCAGTTTTTATTTTTTATTATTTATTACAGTACGCAAAACCTACTAGCGGCACCTTTTCTCATGGATTGAATAACAATTAATAACAGTTCATGTTAACAAAGAGAAATATAATACATAACAAAGTACAAACATACAATTATCAAGATGAATTAAACTTTGAAGATTATCATTTTTATCATAAAACTTTTCAGAAGTAGCAGCACCTTTCCACCAAAAAACAAAGAAACACTATTGCAAACATGATTATGCACACCAGTTCAATCCATTTGTACTGGTATACATATGTTACAATATGTTACATCTCCCTTCTTTTTTTTTTCTTTTACAATACTGACTAAACATACAATAAATCATTATAGATTTTATGTGATATAGTCCTTAAGTTTTTCTGATTTATTTATTCTTCTACCAGATCTTGTTGTGTAAGACTGACTTTGTACATTAATTATTCTAATTATTCTATTGTCAACTGAGTTGTGTGATTCAGAATTTCTCTGTGTATTTTCATTGTTTTATGTGATTCAGAATGTCTCTGTGTATCAGCATTTGTTTCAGTGTTGGTACCTTCCAATTCACCATCAAACATATTACTACTAAATGTGGGTGGATTACATGATTTTCTTAAATGTAACTTGTTTCTTCGAAGAAGCTGTTTATTTTCATCCTTGACTACATAGGACCTAGGAGATACATGACTTTCTACTACTTGTCCTGGCACCCATACCTTATCTTTGCAAATCAAACAATTTTCATTTGAATGAAAGTTAGATCTGTTATGTGCAGACTGATCATAATAAAATTTAGCTTTACTTTTTTTTTTGTGCCAGTAATCTTGTAACATTTGATTGTATCTGAGGCTTAAGTAGCTCCTTGCTAATTGGTAAATGTGTTCTTACTCTCCTGCTCATTAACAATTGAGCTGGTGTTAGATCTAACCCTAAAACAGGAGAATTTCTATATTCCATTATAGCCAACAGAATGTCTGAGCCCTTCTCATGACATCTCCTTACCATACCCTTTGCTATTCCAACTGCCTTTTCCGTCAACCCATTGGTTCTAGGATACCTTGGACTACTAGTTACAAAATTAAAATCCCAATTCCTTGCAAACTTTTTACATTCATATGAGCTAAATGGCATGTTGGATTCCGTGTGTTATGAATATAACTTTCAGCTTATCAATTACCTCCACTGCAGTTTTATTTTGGAGTTTTACTACTTCCAACCACTTAGAAGAATAGTCCATAAGCGCTAAATAAGACGTACCTGCAAACTCAAAAATATCTATACCTACTTTCTCAAAAGGTACTTCTGGAATTGAATGTGATATCAATGATTCTTTACAATTAGCTCTTTGAAACTTTTCACATACCTTAAAAAAAAAAAAAAAAAAAAAAAAGGTAAAGTGTTCCCCTGTGCATAGCACCATGCCATGAAGGCGTATAGGGGGTGTGGGGGGTAACGCCCCACACTTTCTTGATCCGGTCGTGAGTGGGGGTGATGTGATCAGCATCACGCCCCTGACCACCTTTACCCCCCAGGGTTTCCCCCAGGTACCCATGTTATTCGACGCTGGGTGGGTGCCGGGGCCGCTTCCACCGTTAGAAAAGTTCCCGGATTTGAACCAGCCGGGGATCGAACACGGGACCTTTAGCATGGTAGTCAGACGCGTTACCGACTGAGCCACCGCGGCCACCAACATGAAGGGTAGTGTTCTTCTTAATATGTTCTATGTATTTGTTCCACGTAAAATGTCCAGTAAACGTACCATTTCAAACTTTTTCCAAGACTGTTAGGAAGAGGCCCAATGTTCACAAAGAAATTTTACAGTTCATTGTTGGGGATAGTGCGGCAGAAAGGATTTTAAAGATGACACAGTTCCTGTGCTCTTTGCCTTTTGTCTTGTGGCAGACGATGCCTTCATTGGTTACATTGAGAAGGTTCAAAAATTATCTTTTTAAGGGCAGGATGGTTTTATTTTGTATTTCACTACATAGTTCAATAAGACTGTAACGTGTATCTGAATGTTTACACTGCATGGAATGACCACTTTCTTCGAGTAGAAGACTTAATACATATCACACCCCATAACTTTCTTTCCGCAACCCCTCAGCACCCCTAGATGAATAATTCTGGCGCCGCCATTGGTGAAAAGGGATCGAAACTGCAGAGATATTTGAAGATACAGTCGTCGCATATTAAAATCAAGATGAATGGAGTCATGAATTATCCGTTTTTCATAACTACATATTTCAAACTTCTTACTTGGTAAAACCGTATTTTCTTGATAACGTTTTGTGATCGTGTTTTAGTTTTTCCTTGGATAAATGGAAATTTTTCATAATGCAAAGGGAAATTATACTTTCCACTTTTTGCAACAGTTGTTTGTTTTCTAAGTAACAATTTACAGAGTTCCATGATTAATAATGTAACAATGAAATCGGAGTGCTCGTGTTCCCATCATCGCGATTATCATAGCTTAAAATGAGTTTGAGTTTTTGTTTTGAGTCCACTTTATGCACAGAAAGGCTAATTGGGTCTAGTCTTACAGTTTAAAGTGGTATCCGAACCACCATGTATCGAACTCATAACCCCTTGATTACAAGGCGACGGTATTACCACTGTGCCATCGGGGGTCTTGGCTTAAAAATCGAAGGATTCCTTGGCAAAGAAAACATTCTCTCTTTCAAGTTTTCATGTTCATGCCTATGTGCGCAATTTAAATGTAAGTACAGAGAAGTTCCCAATATTTCCTTTTCTTTCTCCAAGCTACTCGTGAAGAAAAATATAAAAACCATTAACGTAAATAGTCATTTACAATTTTGAGCAAGCCTTTACGTGACAAATTGCTTGAAATGCTTACAAAATTTTGAGGTTGTTTAAATCAGTTTGATTTAAATTGTGTGATTGACAAAAATCAGTGTTTCATGTCACTTTTAAAATAAAATAAATATACAATAATGCACATAAGCAATTTCTGAATATCAGAATCACTTTTGGTGAAGATACAATAATTCCTTAATCATTCAATAGTTTTTACTGGGCTTCAGTGTATAAAGTGGGCTTAAAATCAAACTTAAACAAAGAATCAATTCCCAACAGATGCATAAAATCAGTTTGAATGTGAACTACTTGGTTTCGCAAGGCGTTTTTACATGAAACGTCCTCTCGTTAATTAATTAACTGCCATATTAATGCTAAACTTCATCACACCTTTTGCACTACTCAAATACTCTGGATTTTGAGATATTGCATAAAATGAAAGACGCAAACATATGCACCGCACTACAGTGACAGTGATTTATGGATTATTGACAAAGTATATCGGCAGGCTTCCTTTGTAGCTAAATTTCTCGGATACATTAGCTGCCACACAACAATCGTAATATAACCCCCCACCTTTACTGTTATTGGAGAGTTTGGCTGGTTGTTTCCATCGCGGCTTCTCACCTTTCATGAAAGCCTTTCCGCCTGAAAGTCTCCCTCCCTTCTTTTATCTGTTCAAGCTACAGCCAGGGCATTTGAAGCGGTGTTTGTTTTTCGTTACGGGTACTTCGTCTGTGGGCTCCATAGGAGCGCGCAGACACTCTGATTAGGGGGAAGGGGGGCAAAAGCCTTCATGAAAATCCAGTCGGGGAAATTAAAACCTCATTCCATATCAAAGGCCCATATCCAGTTTTTTTTTTTTTTGTTTTTTTGTTTTTTTTGTAAGGCAGGGGGATATCCTTAAATGTGGAACAAAGAAAAGGGCCGAAAATGTAGTTCGATTAGTTGAGTTACATTATTTTACGTCACTTTTCTGCCACTTTTGGCTATTCATCATGTAACCGTGACAATGCGGATGAGTGATGATATGATGAAATTGATGAAAAACACTTACAAAGAATACCCATATCCAGACCGGGATTCGAACCTGGTGCCAGAGTGTGATATGCTAGCCACTCTGCCACGCTTGTAGGCGAAACACTGTTGGATTTTTTTTTTTATTTGATTTAGTTTATTTTACTTCGCGTTTTGTGCCTCTTGGCTAATTTGCGAAGATGGGGATAAGTGATGAAATGATGAAATTGATAATGGACATTCACAAACAACCAAGCCCGACCGGGAATCGAACCCGGGACCCTTGGCGTCGCAGCGCGATGTGCTAACCACTCGGCCACAGGGTCGGGCTAAACACTGTTGGAGTATTAGATGTCACCAGTAATGCTATGGTGGTATTACAAGGATATATATAATTGTAGAGTTGAAATTATGGTACAAAGTAACGGAAAAAATCAATTCATCGATAGACACTCCCTCTCCCAACCTGACAATAAACAGCACAGTCGCTCACATACAAAGTCTGTCACACAGCGTACAACTGAGTGATTACTTTTGCACTCAATTCTCAGAAGTATTCTAGTAGTACTTTCCTCCGCAAATTGGGGTTTCAATTTTCCATTAATTTTCTTACACCAGCACCATTTAACAACCGTGATAATTCTAGGTTTAGATAATAATATATTTATAAATTAAATGATGCGCATTAGCAATGATTCTTATAGTAAAAAAAATGTATATTTCTGAGTTAACCAATAGAACATTTTTGCATTCTCGCAACACCATTGCAGTTAAAATGAAAGTCGGGACACTGAGGGAGATGACTGGCCAAATCTGAAAAAAATTCCCGACCCTTCTTTAACTAAACCTATCACTACACACACGTTTGCAAATTAAAGGCACATATTTTTACATATATATTTACGAATATTGGATAACATAAACACTGGTCGTCCAAGATTAGAATATACATTTGCCTTCTTAGGAGAATATCTTATACTACAACGTTAGTCTTCTTACAGTTGGTAGAAGTTTCAAACACCTCTATTATGTCACCGACACAAACCTGTGCGACAAAATGTTGCTCAACATAAGGCAACAACAGATAATTTAAACTGTTTAAACGGGTATCTGATATTGCACCATCTTAGAGAACACCCATTCACACGAACAACTTTGCCACAGGAAAAACAAAGTATCTTCAGCAGTGGCGGTCATGGACGTCCTCAGGGAGGAGCAAGGTAATTTTTCCAGGGGGGGCCAAAGAAGGCATATCTTTCCCCAAAATAGTGATACCCCTCAAAAACACTGCTTCAGTCTGAAATTATCATGTTCCTTCAATGCCCTTATAATAATTAACAAAA